>NC_079156.1:121280658-121617801 GCF_947563725.1 Argiope bruennichi
ATTATATTTGTTCCAAGAATTTTACTTTTTCATATACGAAATAAACAAATAAAAACTTATATAAACCTTGATAAAGGCTGGGGGTCATGACCTGGAGTCTTTTCACTTACTGGAATGAAACAAACCTATGAATAATACTTTATAAAATTATTACTAAAATTATTAATTTAGTACTTTAGCAGTTTATTATTATCACAAAAGAAACTGAAAGGGAATAAATTTAGTATCAATGAAAAGCAAAATTTAAAGAAGTTATATAAAGCTTTATAAAAAGTTACGTAAAGCTTGATAAAGCCTAAAGGTGATGACCTTCAGTCTTTTCTCTTACTGGAATAACATAAATTTATTAATAATATTTCATAAAAAAATAATTATTAAAAAATAGAACGCAAAAAAATTATTAATATCCCAGAAGAAATAAGAAGAAAATAAAACTGATATCAATAAAAAACAAAATTTTTATAATCTTTAAAAGGGTGTAAAAATGTTTTTATGTTAAATTTTCAATTATTTTTTTAAGTAACTTAAAAAAAAAATTAGAAAATTTCTTTTTAAGGCAAAACCTTCTATCCAAGTAATAACTACGCGGATTCGTATATACGACATAATTTTGTAGAAGAGTGCCCGGCAAGAAATCTAATTTGGCATTGTTTTCAATTTATTTTTCCACGGGAGGGTATGATTTGTACAGTGGGATGATCGATGAAAAACGCGTCCTTTCACACCGAGACACAAGCAGGCAGTGTGTGAAATTATTCTTTTAGTGCTTTTTACCGAGAGAGTCTCATAGGGATTTTTTTTTTTACCCATGTCGATTTAGGAAAGGGAATATGCAATTTTGGAGAAAAGAAGACAAATTTTGAATTAAATTATTTTATTTTACCGCAGGAGGGCATAATTTCTACACTGGGTGAAGCAAAGATAAATAGACTTTTACATTACAACACAAGAGCAAACTCATAGAAATTTTTCACTTGATGATTTTACTGTGAAATACTTTTAGGGATTTTTTTGATATACGATGATTTCGGAAAGGGAATCATAGGTATTATTGAAGATATGTTGTAGGCATTAGGGATATTTATTCCTTGGCTTGAAGCGTGAGAAACTGCGATAGCCATCAAATTTTTAGAGTGCGTGTTAGAAATAATTAAGTACAAAAAGTGGGATTTGGATCAGGAACCATGTGGAAATAAAATCGTAAAACCATGGAGTTCTGATATGCAAAAAAGGAATTTTAATCACATTTTTGATGTTTTCTAAGAATTTCTTCGATCAAATCAAGAATTATACTATCATCCACTCATTAACTCTTATCTATTCTTAAATCATGGTGAAACATGCATATCCATGTTCCCATGATCACATTCCTTAAAACCCTTTGATTTATTACAAATTGATGCGAAATCTTTTATTTGAAGTCTTCTAATGCAACTCCAAACTTTAACAACTGAAAACTTATAAACAGTCTTAAAATGCTCTTCTGAACAAATAACCGAGGTTTCATCCAAGTCCTATCTTTGCTTTCTAGTCAAGGAAAAATGCACTGACTCTGGCACTCAAATGAATATCTAAGTCAAATCAACAATATATTTAATTTTTTTAATTGTTCATTATCGCTGGCACCATTTGACTGTTGCCTGTGATTCCCATCAGTTTTCTAATTAGATGACACCTTATCTATTATATTTAAGGTATTTAAGTTCAGGATGAATTTTTTTTGATAAACGTTCTAAAATAATTATATTTATGAATTTTTACATAAAAAATTGAAAAATAAAACAGCTATAAAACCAAAATATATCAGTTAAATTACAAAGCCTTTTTAAAAATTAATATAAAGAAAAAGGAGGTTGCCTTTTTTTTTTCTGTAAAAAAAGGTATAAAGCAAAAATCCTTTAATTTAGAGATTTATCTAATGACTTGCTTAGAAATTTTCGGATACTTTAAGAATTTTATAACCAAATAACTAAATTAAAAAATAAGCTGTGTATATATCCACTCTTTAAATATTGGGGTTCGACTGATAAATAACCTAAAATTTTCGATTTTTTTTCTTTTTTTTTTTCCATTTTGTGAAGCACTGAAGCAACTAGAATGTTTCTAATTGAATAGATTACTTATTCTCTAATTCAAGAACTGCAAAGCATATTGAGAAATTATTAGATCAAATTTGAACAAAAAAAATGTTCATTAGATTTTAATTTATGAGATTTTTCGTAAGAAAATTCTACCACAAGATTAAATGAAAGAAAATAATATTTAAAAATGTAAAGTGCAAATATAAAAATCAGTGTAACTTCCCTCAAAGTAAAATGAACTTAAAAATAAAATTAAAACGGTTTTATAAAGCAAACTGTTCAAACATTTTTTTTTTATTATTTAACCTTATTTCCGTAAAAAAAAAAAAAAAAAAAAAAGACTTTTTAATGTAGTTACGTATTTTAAAACAACCCACTTGAGTATCTGTAATAGAGAAAGGGTTATATAATTAGATAGAAGGTACAAATTGCGAACATGTTAACGAATTTTTAAAATTTTTTTCTTTAATATTCATTGTCTTCTGATTTATTTATTGTATTATTTTTGCTTATAAATGTGCAACATAACACCTCACAGAGCAAAACACAAACTACATTATTAAAGTCATTACTTAAAATTAAAAAAACCCGCTATTCAAACACTCTTTAAAAATAAAATCAGAAAAAGTAAGAGAAATTATTGTCTTTAGCTGATCGTCCATATGAGAGTTCGTTAAATGTTAAGAAAACACGTATAACATTTCTGCTTGCATAAGTGCTCTTTTCTTCCACCAGTTGAATAAAGTTCCTGTTGAATATGGCAACAAATGAACCCTTTAACACTGTCTTTTGTTAAACTTCTCTGCTCGAGACGAACAATTCTCATCCTTTCATCCCGTTCCTTCTATGCAAAAAGAAAAAGACGCAACATTGAAACCCGCATGCTGTTACGTTGCCGTGGCAACGAGAAGAAAGAGAGGGTGAAAGTTTAAATGGATCTCCATTTGGCGATCACTCTTGGCGAAAAAGAGGCGGTTTCCTCGAAAGGTAACCCTAATACACCTAAAGCTGAATGCAATCAGTGGCTCTCGCTCATAGCACATGTCAGCGTGGTACGCAATCAACTTGTAGCTTCCTTTATGGAAAGTTCTTATGTGAGTGACTCACGCGATACTGATTTTCTAAAACACGGGGGTGAGTGGACTTGAAAAAGACTAAATAAATATCCAAGAGGAAATAAATAAATAAAAAAAAAGATATATAATAATAATAAAAAAAGAACGACAAATCAAACAGAAATTGTACTTTAATTCGGAGTGTTCTGAAGTGATTGTTTTCTTTTTTTTACCGTGAGGGATTTCTTTGAAAGAAAAGATCGTTTGCGAAGTTTAAAGAATAACTGCGACCGGAAGCTGTGGGAAAAAGTGTTGAGTGTGTGAGGCAAAAAGAGGAGAGCGAAATTCGAATGCCCACCTCGCCGGTGTCTCGTATTGTTTGGTGTTCGAAACGAATTCGGGAACCATGGGGCAGCCAGGTAAAGTGCAGACGACCCTGCTCACCCCCGTTGATGTGGTGAAGGCGGAGTGGTTGTCGAAAAGCAGCAACCGAAGCCCCGAGATGTTGGCCGCTAAGCCACCAAAACCGAAAATAATTGAGATCGCAAAAGATCTACCGGAATATATCATAGATCCTGGAACAAAAACCACGTACTTGAAAGGGAAATTCCTTGGCAAGGTAAGAAAGTGATTATATTTATTTAATTTTACTAATTATTATTATAAAATATTTAAAATCATTAATGGAAAATTTCTTAAGAATCACTGAATTTGAAGTTTTATTAAAAGTGTTTGACTACTGATAAGTAATTTGTTAAGTTTGATTATTTGTTAATAAAAAAAATTAGATATTTTAATGAAAATCGTTTTATTAGATTTTCTAACACTCAAGTTTTCTAAAATATTTTTTGTTTTGTTTTAATTCTAATTAACTATGGCGAGGTTGTTAAGTCATATTTATAAATAAATATTACGAGGTTAAATAATAATTAAATGACAAAATCATTTTTGTTAAATTCAGTGTTCTGATGGTAATTCGTTAATATAATAATAATTAATATTAAAAACTCCCAAATATTTGTCATGTATGGTGTTTGATTAAACGTTAAAGGTAAATTAATTTTTTAGATGCAGAAAAATTTTATCTAATATTTTTTTGAAAATAAATGTATGATTTTTGATAAATAACTTTGTTATATTTAATGATTGCAGATTAATTCATCAGAACTGTTTAACAAAAATCGTTTGAAATATTTTGTTTGTTTTGTCGTTGATTCTAGTTGATAATGTCATATTTGTGGTAATTAGTTATGAAAACACATATTTTATTTATGTAAATACTTAATATTAATAAAATGTCTATGTTTTATTTAAAATAAAATAATTTTTAAATCTTTTTGTACCGATCTGAAATATTATGTATTCCAATTGCAATTATTGTGAAATTGCTGAAATAGTGAAGTGATATTCACGAATATTTTAATCATTGAATGCGCGTGATTAAATAATAATCTTTATTTAATAAGCTTTTAAAATTATTGTGCTATTTAATTACATAACGCTGAAGTGCCATATTTTGGAATAAATAATAATAAATTATTTTTATCAGTTATTTTTTCTTTTGTTTATTAAATAATATGCGTGAGTTGAGTTTTTAATTTCATTATCATACTTTTACTCTATATGCTATCAGTTAGATTGATTTCCACCTCATGGTGTTTATGTATTCAAACATTTCTTTTATTTTATAAATTTTATTTTATCAGTTAAAGAGCCATGTCTGTGATTCAAACGATTTTCTGTATTGTTACTGTACATACTGAGTATGTTACTGATTTTCTTTTTGATTCTTGTGAAATTCATGTCATTTTGCGTTCGATCTTTCATTCCTATCGATTTATATAAAAGAACGATGGTTATATGAAAACAGTACTTTTTTAACTAAGAAATTCTTTTTAAAAATTTATGAGAGACATATTTAAGTAAATCGTCGTCCATGGATGATTTTCGATTGTCTTTGAAACTTTGCCATGAATTGGATGTCGTTTAAGATGGGTTCAAATTTTTTTTTAAAGTGGGAAAGGGATTAAAGTAGAATTATTAGGTTTCAAAATATAAGGAGTTTAAAATTCATACTTATAGCCTTTTATAAATCTCCAAACGGATTTGACAGGAAGCAGGTTGAATTGTCATTGAAATTTACAGGAAAAATTTCGTCTAGTATTATACTATTTATATTGGTTAGTTTCATTTAAATTTATTATACTACAACTCTTAACATATAACTTATGGTTACTCACACATTTATTTTCAAAATTTTTTTAAGAAAAAGTGTTTTAAATGTTTGCTTAACGGCCATATTTAGGCATCTTATAACCTCAGCCAGTGCAAACCCTTCTTTTAATAAATTTAGATGAATTTATTTCACATTTCAACGAATTATTAATTTGATCAACATGTTTATTATTTATTTCCTTTCATTTTTTATTTTAGTTATTTTATAAAATTATATATTTTTTATTTATTTTTAATATATATGGGAAAAATAACTAAATTAATAAAATTCTTTAAAAAATAAGCTATAGTTATTAGTTAAGGCTTTTTTAAATTAAAATCAAAAGCAGTTAATTATGATAAAATGTTAGGAAATTATACGATAGATGTTAGGAAATAATAACATTTTAACAACATTAAAAATTATTATTTTGAAGGACATATCAAGTGCAATATAAACAATTAAACAAATAAATAATATTCTTATATATTTTAAATGAAATAGTTAATAACATCTTAATTTCTTTAATATTTTTAATTTTGTGTGAACACACTTTGTAGTTCTAATTATTTATAATCCATTTATCTTTTACTTTATCCAAATGCATTTATTTGGAAAGTAGGTAAATTATATATAATATATATGCCTGTGGTCCTAAGAAATTATTTTTTTGTTCAATTCGCTCCTGTTTCTCTGTTAACAATGAAGATATTTAAAGAATGTTTGTTTAAAAAATCACATAAAGTGGGAATTTTTTTTATATTTAACTTTTGTTTCTTCAAATGGCGATGAATTCTTCACTTAAATGTCCAAGTACAAATATGCCGAGAATTATTTTTTAGTATCAACCGACTATGTCATTTTTTCTCCTCTGTCAGTACGATGATCTTGAAATGTCTTTTCTAATGTCATTCTAATTTCCAAATAAATCTAAAGAATAGTTTGTAGAAAGTAGAGTCGAATTTTTTATTTCATATAAATATTGATAGTTCGAATTTTATGGCGTTTGATTTTCATTCAACGAATGCTAATATTTATTTTTGGCTTGATCTCACTACACCTTTAAATTCTTAAAGGGAGAAAAACTAATAATAATAATAACTTACAGTGGACGATTTTTTTTTTTTTTTACTTTCTTCGTTGTCGAGGAAGATTCGATTAACGATCGTCTGCTAACTTGAATATTCGATTAGTCGTTGGGTTTTCGCTAACTTGCTTATTCGAACGCCATGGCTCATATTTCATTGGAATTTAATTAACATCAATAAATATTCTCTTTTGATTACTGACTGCTTGGAGCTATCGTACAATGTTTGTTCTGGTTACATATTGACACTGTTGACATTCGTTTGGAATTAAATTACAGTTACGCTTTATTTTGGCGCTCTTAACATTTTCATTAGCCATAATCCAGATGTTTAATTTTGTTTTTAATCTTTTATATGTTATTCTGCGGATGCAATAGATATTGAAATAAATTTCTGATATTATTCTGCTAATTAAATAATTCTAAATAATAATAATAATTCTAACTGTATTTAAAAGCAATTCTTAGAATTAGATTCTCAATGTTTTTCTTTGTTATTCTAATGATTCTTCGTTTTGAATGACGTTAATCATGACTTTAATTAATTTGAATAATTAAATTACGTATTTTAAAATTAATTTGGATAATTAAATCATGTATTTGAACAGAAGCCGTGAATTTTCATGAATTATTGCATTCCTTAGAGGAGTACGAACATATATTTCTTGATTCATTCATCCACTCATTGATTTGTACGTTTTTGATATGAATTATCATGTATATTATATAGGCCATATTGTATTCTGATAAGATATTGTAGTATCATATTTACTTAGAATTTAACTTTTTATTTTTGTTCAATACAAAATGTATCTTACTTCAACATAGAATTCGGAAGATGAATGCCTTATCTCGATCATTCATTTTTAAATTTTTGCATCATGTGGTATTATAATCATTATGTATTTTCATTAATAGAAGATTTGATATTCGATCGACAATTATAAATTTTCATAAAAATCCTCATTAAGATATGAAAATTTTTTCTCCTATAGAAAAATGAAACGAAAGACTATTCAATTTTTGTTTGTTTGTTTTGTTTAATTGTATTTATTTCCGTTAGAATCATTTTGTTTATAAAAGCCTTGAATGTATTTATGCTGTTCGAAAGACAAATTGTTTATATATTAGAATCATCTTTATGCCATTTGTAACATTAAACCTTGCTTTTAAACAATTCTATGGATCGTCCTTTAGTCGAATGTTTCCTGCAATTCTTATTTTGAGTCATATTTTTTTTTCTTTCTTTAGATATTAGGGAAGTTTCGATTTTTCAAACTTTAGGAACGTAAAACAATTACAGGTAAAACTCAGATAATAACAAAAAAGACCACTGAGAAACAGTTAACATAAATCGTTTACACTTTTTGGACTTCAAAATAGACATTTCTTGGAAATTGTTTTTCCGCATTCGCTGTTTAACTTTAAACTGTTTTTTAATTGGCTCATTAAGATGAGATTAAAAATAGTTTAAATTAAAATTAATGGAATAATAAGGAAATTTCATCATTTTTTATTTTATAGTTCTTGTACATTGATTAGCAAATTAATTGATTTGTCATTTGAAGCTTAATCACAATAAATTAATTCTCTTTAGATTTATAATTTTGAATCTGAGATAATCCTGAATTTTTGATACGAAAGCTCTTCTGGGATTCAGCAACTATTTTATAAAATGATTACATTGATGTAGTATTTTCGTTATAAATATATCTCTCAACTTTTCAAACTTGCTACTGTGTCATTACTAGAAAAGTAACTGATACAGAGGTAAGAGTTTATTATAGGAATTACGTGTATGTGGGTCAGTTAGATTCTTCCTTTATAACCTTGAACCTCACAAATACCTGTGAGGCTCGGGGTCGCGTTTGGATTGTCTCTCCCACGGTCTTTCAAACCCTGAGGTAAAAGGAATTCTTGGAAATGACTGATTTGGAGGCGTTGTCTCTTTACTTCCCCACGTGCATGCTCCGACATGATTTTCTAGCACCGAACATGTGATTGTTAACTCATTCCTTACTGGGAGATTTTAGAACGTTCTATTTTTAACCATTTCGGAATGCGGTGCAGCGCGATCATTCTTGTAGTTAATTGTTTTGGACAATATTAATTTTGTGTAATTTAGAAGAAAGTGCAGTACTAAAAAATGTTATTGCAATAATATTTATTAGCTGAATACCATCTATAAATTGATTTCGTGGTGTGTCACGTGATTTAAAAGTCGTTGAAAATTCTAAAGAGCAGACGATTTAAACTACAGCTACAAAAAATTTAGGAAGCAGATGAATTTTTAAGAAAGAATTTTTTTAGATTTTAATTAGATTTTTTTACTAACTAAATAGTATATTAAAATTTAAATAATATTTCTCAAAGTATTAAGCTTATTATCACTCACATTTAATCTATTTATAATGTCTGTCTTACTCTTTACTTGTTCAGCACAAGACCCCCCCCCCCCGAGTGCATCTTTCAGATTTTATTATTATTATTATTGTCCTTTTTGCTTAAATTTCACTTCGCCATTACTTAACTCGGAGAAACTTTAAGGCAGTACCGAAGAATACATTTTTCAATGCAGGCCAAGCCCTTTTTTTCCAAATCACGGAATGTCCATAATATTAATCTCAGATATCTCTTTTAATTTTACAAATAATTCCATGAAATTTTTTCCTATGATTTATTATAGTGTAGCATTTTTCTAACTGTACCGGTCTTTTTTTTTTTTTTTTTTTTTTAGTAACTTTTTTATTTTATCGTTAAAATCGCTGTAACCTGTCTCAATAAATCCAGAATAGTCGCTTGATTTTATGTACATACATTAAGTATATACTTTTTCTATATATGCAAAACATTTTGAATTTAAGAAGCATAAACCGATCACCCTATTGTTAGAAATGTGATTGAAATTGAAAAAACATCAAAAATTCTAGAATGCATTATAACAAACAGTTAAATATTCTTAATCCTAAATGTTTGTATTTTAAATATAATTGATATATTTAAATAGCGATAAATATAAAAAAAAGTATAGATTAAAAATTTAAACCTCCATTTTGACATTTTGTTTAATGAAACTAATGTTATTTAAAATTCAGGCGTTTTAATTTCAATTTGAAACATTTTTTACAAAATCCTGATACATGTAATACATCATTCAAGCCTTAGCTATCTAGTATGGTTTCTTAAACGACCCGATCATAATTTATACTATGTGTTATTCTAAGGCCTAGTTTAGGCATTTTTAATTTCTTGCATACGAAGTCTGTAATTGTCAAAAAATTCGAACCCGAGATTTTGACGAATCTCCACATTTCAGGCTTCCCCGAGTTCTAAATTATATCTGTCTGTGACAAAGATAACTCAAAAACGCTTAGAACTAGACAGGTGAAATTTAGCACCAAATTGGTATTTAGTATATTAATGGTCAAATTTCTAGATTTTAAACGAAAGTCATTCAGAGAAAATCTGTCTAGCTGTTGAATTACAATTTTGAAGTGATAACTACAAAACGAAGAGAGCTAGATGGATGAATTTCAGTACATAAATTTAACATCTATAGTGAAACACATTAAATTCTGCGCCAAATCTTACTAGAATTAACCGTCTCTCTCTGTGTGTATTTTCAGAAGCATGTAAATGTGGTAGTTCAAAAACGTAATGACAGGTATGTCAAAGTAATATTAAGTAAATTTGGTATAGGATATTGTGACACTACAATTGTAGTTTTGTGTCGAATTTTAGTTTCAAACGGCTGGAAAAAACGCAGATTTGATTTTCTGATACTCTTAAACGCATGCCGAGGTGTAATTACAAAAAAAAGAGAGAGAGAGAGAGAGAGAGAAACCAGCACTTCCCCATTGATCACGTGATTGAGTGACAGCACGCGTAAAAATGCTAAATCCCCGCCAAAAATTAATATTTCGTATTTATTGTACGAAAATGCCATGCAAGGTGCTCTCTGAGATAACACCTGTGTGCAAGAAAGTTTTAGGAAGACCACTGGGTCATTTATGATTTTTTTGAATAGAACTGGCATTATAATGAAGCATCTTAATAAAGCAGAAATTAAAGGTTTGAGTAGCGTTTATGGAAGCAAATAAAACAGCATTTTAATTGTATTGTAATATTCGATAATGGCCTGAAAATAATCCAGATGTTATATTATTGTCCTCTAAATAAAAGTTAATCACAGAACCAATGTTTACAAATAGTTGTTTCCATGCTTTGTAAAACAAGGTTCAAACAACTACGTTTTTCTCAACTACGCATATACTCATTTAATTAATTCCGGGCATTAATCCTTGAAAACCTCGTAAATGTTTTCACGGCTCTTTAATAGATACTTGTTTTTACTTTTTTCTTTCTTACACTTGACTCGTTACCATCAAAAGTATTCAGAAATTAATATATTAACGAATTTCGGGATTTTTTTTTCATTCATTTGATATGCCGTGTTCATTAAAACTTCTTGAGATATCAAATATTAGAGTTAAATATTTTATAAACTGATTGTGTGTCATATTCTTCATATAATATTCATTGAATATGGACTAGTTTGGAAATTATTTTTTCCAATTTAATCCAAGGTTTTTCTGAATATTTTAGAAAAAAAATAATAAAATGATTCTTCGCAAATTAATAAATATATTCTTGAAATCTACTAAAAGATATTTTCTTAAATTATTTTTTAAAACGCCCATTCTTTGCATCAAAACTTATTTATAGAAAAAAATAAAACAAGTTTGTCAATTTTCATTTTAAAACAAATGATGGAAATTGATTGGAAGACAATTCAAATTTTATATGATATCCCTTTGTTAAGCGTTTTATTTACCAAATAATAAATATGATTTAAAAAAGGACGATGATTTAGATTCATGGGGAGAGGATTGAAAAATATTCCCTCTAATTGTTTTGATAAACGAACTTTTAATCTATAGTAATTAGTTGCCTTGCATTAAAAAACGTTGAAAATTAGTTTATAATTCTTGCTAGCTTATTCAATACTTCTACATAATCCAAAAATAATTGATTTTTTTTTCTTTTTCCTTTCAGCTTCCTTTAAAAATCGTTTGCTTTTTATTAGAAAATCACTAGAATTTTTTGAAAAAATACAGTTATTAATTTTTATTTCCGCAGAACTGTTCTGCAGAACATTTTTAATCTTTCGTGATTTCTTGTTATATGTTAAAAGGCTGAAAGTTAGCTTGATATTTTTTCAAGCCTATTCAATCTAAGGTTGATTCTGTATGCACAAAAGGAAGATTATTTGAATTTTTTTATTTCTGTCAGTTACGATTTCCGGAGAAGTTCGTTTGTTTTTATTTGAAATGGGCGAATCGAGGTGTTTCTTTTTTTCAAAAGGTGTAGGTGGTAGGCGTATGGTTGTCTCATAAGAGAATCATTAGTTTCTAGGAAGAAATAAAATAATGAGGTAATGCAAAAGTGAGAGATGAAAAAACAGTTCACCTAAGGGGAAATGATGTGCAGAAAAACACTGTGAAATTGCACCTGCTTTCCGTGTTTGTTTTTTTTGCCGCACCTGCTTTGTTGATTATGTAGATATCTTGTATCATGTTTAGGATAAGTCGCTTGAAGCAATTTCGTGTCGACAGTTCACACTTTACTTTTCCTCCCTCTTTTTAAAATAAAGAAATATTAACAAATTTTCTCTTAAGTTAAATATAAATCTATATTTCAATATTGCCATTTCTATATTGTTTGTCAAAAAACTTAATAATAATTTTTTATAATTTTGTATTCATTATTGTTTTAATACATTGAATCATCTTTAGTTCGTTACTTAGTTGTATGTCGTTTTACCTTGGTATGATTAATTTCTATTTATTTCATTGTTATAAACAATGTTTATAATGATAAGGTATTTGATACTGTCTCGCTTATAATTATAAAAAATTTTTAGGAAAATAAATGAATTAAATCAAATTATTTAATCAAAAATCGACATCAAAAGCATAGACAGTGTAAACTTAGATAATTTTTTTCGAAATAAGATTCAAATTTAAACTTGCAAATTTTTTCAAAAAGAAAGCAAAACACAAAACTACTTTATAGTGAAAAGAATTATTTTAATTTTCAGCTATAAAATGTTCTAAAATATTGTGATATATTCTTCAGCCACCTTATTATATATCCTTCTTCGAAAGTTAAAAAAAAACTTATAAATGATTACTTGTCATAAAAATAACATTATTAATATTAAGTGTTCTTTAATTATTCGGTAAAAAGTAGGCCAACATTAAAAAAATTTACTAATATTCACCAATTTTTTTTATGCATAATGAGCTAAATCATTTTGAAAATTTATTAAAAAGTTGACCTATTCGATTATATTCTACATGTAAAATACGGAATTTATTTTATTTTCTACTGAGTTTTGATTGTATGCTGTTATTTGTTTTTTCCGAATGGGCCAACGTAAGAATTTATTAAAGAAGTTCTACTATATTTTAGTTCGTGAAAATTGGCAATCAATATTGTTTTATATAATGGACCAAACAATCCATCATATTTTGTTATGAAAACTAGAAAGAAAAATCAGTTATTATTAAAAATATTTTTGTAAAATTACATTTAATAACACAATTTTGAAAATTTTTGCTACAAGATCTTGAATTCATTCAAGATCTTTTCGTAAACCACAGTTTGAGAACCTCAGATTCAATAAATATGAAATGATTAAAATAATTACATACATAAAAGGGTTTATTTGACCCTAAATAAAATGTCTAAGGAATTATGACTTGACTGATTATTAAATTCAACTATGTTATAAATTTTTCTTTTTACAGTACACTCCCGATTATCCGCGGAATTGGGTGGCGCAGCCTCCGCGGATAACAAAAATCGCGGATAATCCGAAAAAAGCTAAAAAACGGGTATAGCAAAAGAGAAAACCGTCATTCCAACTTTGAAAAATCGTTTTATGTACAATAAAACGTAAAATAAACAGTAGGAAATGTTTCACTAACGCTTAATATTTCAGTATATCACTCAAAACTTACCAAAAATGCATCTTGTTAATGAAAACAGAAAAGAGCTTTGTAGTTACGAGATGCGTCAAGGATACACAGAAAAATTAATACATCTGTACTGTTTTAATACTGTAATGTATTATGTAATTACAAAAGCATAACTGTAAAACTACGATTTTTTGAAGAAATCAGTCATTTGTGTTTGCTTCTTGCTTTGGAAGCATTTTCTCTTTGCTTGAAAACAAGAAAAAAAAAAAAAAACTTAGTGCGGCAGGCGCGGATAATCGTGAGTCTACTGTACTTATAAATAATAAAATTTATAGTCAATAAACGGGTGAAATGCCGAATTGTGTTGTTCCAAGTAGGTAAGATAAGGGTTTGTAGAAAGTGAAAGACATACTCTTTCTATTCTATAAAATAATTTTGAATTTTATCATTTTAAGGTTCAAAATATTGTTATTTCATGAAATTTACTTCGATCCATTGTTTGCAGATACGCTTCCGTGATTTAGTAAAATATCTTTAAAATACAGTATTCTGACATACATTCCTTTTTGCATATTTTTATAAATTCAATTTATCAATTTATTTCTTTCCTTCTGAAAATGACGGATCAATGCTCTGCTCAAATATATATACGTGATTTATTTATCTATAAATTTGTTTCCATACATTGTGCGTGAGCGTATCTCACTATATCTCAATGCCTGCTTAAAAATATGGATTTAATTTTACTGAAGGAATGTTATTTTTACTGGAAACTGCATTGCTTAGAAATAGAAATAAAAAATAGAATTAGAAATAGAAAAGCTTTTTAAAAGATCAGTAATTTTTATTTATTTATTTTACGTGTTTTTTTTTTTCCTGCTGGAGACAAAAATGTTTTTGAAAATTTGTGAGCTGTTGCAACTATTAGAAGTGGGAAAAAAATTAGAATTACTGATTAGTATTTTTTATAAAAGTGCAAATTTAATTATTATTCAAGTTATTTTAATTCAACGACTGCCAAACTGAGTATTGTATAAAGATTGCTTACTTAAGAATGTAATGACTCAGTTAATCAGTGTTGCCTAATTGTGACGATAATATAGATTTAAAAGAAATATTTTTGAATATTGTTAAAAATTATTATTAAATAGTAAAATGTATGCATTTCTAAAATTAAACGTTCGTCATTCTCAGCAAAATATATTATTTCTTTGTATTAGAATAGCATTCGATATTTAGAAAATGTTAATTTCTACAAAAAGCTGTTAGTTTTTGAAGTTTATTATCAAAATTTGAATATTTTACTAATATTTCGTTTATTTTTAAAACCGGAAATATTACTTTAAATGATTATAGAGTATTTATCAGTTTAAGCTGAAAGGGATAAAGCAATTCGAATTAATGAATTATATTAAAATAAATTTTGCAAAAATAAAGAACTACCTATAACTTTGATGCCTAATTTTATGAGTAGTTTGTATTATATAGAAATCTATTATAAAAATTACTGCATAAACTTCATTCGAATTTTCTTTACATATATTATGAAGTATAAGAAGAATTTTATGTGCAATTAATAAAATGTTTTTAATTTTAAGTTATTAATTTAATCAATAATATTTATTTTAAATATATAGTAAATATTTTTAATAATTGGAGATTTATTAATTATATAGTGTGTTTATTCATCGAAAGTATTTTATCTTTATTGCTATTGCTTTGAATGAAAATTTAACGATTTAATTCATTTTATTTATTTGTTTCTAAGTTTTCCCTCTTAAAATTTAATTGAATTACTTTCGGAAGTTTTTTAAAAGTCATTTTAGATTGTCTCTAATATTTCGAATAACAATAGCATATAAAATTATAAGTGATAGAGGGATTTTTATTTATGTATATAAAATAATTAACTAACTTTAAATAAAAGATATTAGCTATAATTTAAAAAAAATGTATAAATGGATATTTGATATAAAAATATTTTTTTACATTAAAAATATTTTTCCTTGGCTCCAAAGAAAGTTTCTAACCAACATTTCAATTTTTTTAAAAAAAATAAAGAATTTAAGTTTACCTGATATACATTATATAAAAGAATAATCCAAAAATATTCCAGTAAAATAAAAATAAAATCCTTTTGAAATACTTGTTGAATTTACCAGACGATCGCAGAGAAATAAAAAAGAAATTAAATGTCACATCAAAAATAATTGCAAATAACCAAAATAAGTCAGTTCTAGAAGCATTCGCCGCTTCATCGAATTTCCCCTTTGACGAAACCTGATTACACCAGATTTCTGAGCGCATATGGCAGTTTCAGTTTATTAGATAAGAACGAAAGGGCCATTATTACCCATTAATTTCGTTTGGTCCGTCGCGCGCGATTGCAGAAAATTCTTTTTTTTTTTTTTTTTTTTGGTTTCGAAAAACCCTCGCGGACACTAAATCACAAAAATCATTGTCTCCCAGAACGAGAGAACTGCATTAAACCATCGGTTGCGTGTGAATCGTGGTGCTTGATTGGCTGTTTGATTAGAGGTCGCGGATTGGATGACTCTTCGGCAGACGATAATGCTAACAGTTGCCATTTCTTGAAAGCGAATTAATCTGTCCGAATAATATTTAAAAAAAAGTTCTTTTCTGTTGGATACTTTAGGAATATAATAGGAACAATTTCCTATTTGTCATACATGCTACATTTGTGAAAGATTGAATGGATGCTAATGATTGTTTTGATGTTGGTGGTTTATTATTAAGAATTCATTAAAATTTTATCGTTTGTTTTATTTAGATGAATGAGTATTGATGAAGAACGTTCGTCACTCCCGTTGTTGCGTGAAGTTCGATTGTTTGAAGCGACAGATATTGTTCATCGATATTTCAACGGGACTTTATAGGTTGCATGTCGATTGATATGACGTTATAATAAGAAATCTTTGCACGTGTCTCTCGAACTGTTTGCTAATTATAGAGAATTTTGAAAGTTCGTGCTTTATAATATTAATACGTAGTGATAATGTGACTGTAATTTAAAAATGACTGTGATTTATGTTAATTGTAACCATTGAAAGCTGAAAAGTTTTACGGTCTTAGTTGTAATTCTAATGTACAACCTTCCTGATTGGCATATTGAAATAGGTCTCATCTCTATTTTGAATACACCGTCGATTGGGATTGTTTTGTAAGATCATAGAGATAGATAACCATTTGTATTCGATACGTAATGAAAGCTTAATCATTGGCATGGTTGTTAAGACTTTTAAGACTTAAGGTTTACATAGAAGATTAAGCAAATGATAGGCTAATTATAGTCCACGGATTAAATACAATCTGCATAAAGGTTCTATTTGGTCGAATGCAGATTTTAATATTATTAGCATAGAAATTGCATAACTGCTAAAAATGTTATTTTTGTAACAAAATATAACTTCTAAAAATGTTATCATATGATCACTCGTTGTATTAGTATTGAGAAATTTTTAAAATTCTTATTGAGTATTATAATAAATGGCATTGGCCTTGTATTTTTTAATATTTTGTCCATCAATGATTTATAAATCAAGTCGAGTCTTTTATAAAGATATTGAAATGGGAATTTTTGTAAAAATTGCTAAGTTGGAGTAAGGTCATGTAATTTCTATTTTTTCCCCTTAGTGTAACAAACTCGTAATTTTCTTTTTTTAAAGGTTTTTAAGCGGTCATCTCTAGGTGTCCTGGAATTAACTCAATTTTTGAACTGTGTGTTATATGAAATTTTCCGTGACATCATCTTCAGTTTCCTGTTGATTTAAAAAAAAGTTAAATGGAATTAATTTGATGGCGTATTGTTTAAAGTAGATTAGCACTGTTAATATTATTTAACATTGTTCGTATGGTTGTTAATGAATTTTTTTTTTTTTACTTTTCGTATACGAAATATACTAGAGAAAGTATTGTAGTAGTTGAGAAATTTAAACGCGATATTTTAAAGAATTTCCAAGTGTCAAACACATTTTTTGGGAATATGTCAGTTTGCGAATACGATAACTAAAACGCCTTAAGCTAGAAGAATAAAATTTGGTATGTGGTCTTAAGGCCAAATTTTTAGATTTCTGTCAAATTTTGAATGAGTCCTTGAAATTTATTTACCAGTTTGTTTGATAATAACTGAACTGGATCTATATCAAATCCAAAGAGCTAGGTAAATAAAATTTGGTATATAGTTTTAGTATCTATAAGATATATCCGTACCAAATTTTGAACCAGATTCGAAAACAAGCTGACTGCTTTTCTTGTTATCAAAATTGTAGTACTTTGTCAAATTGTGGCCTCAATCGACTACAAAAAGAAAAAAAGTCCAAATCAGTACTTAAAATAGTACTGACAATTCCTCCAAATCTGTTTTCACTACTCTACAAAGCACAAATCGTTCATTCGGTGGATATTGGAAATAAAAATTTGAATACTCGTGGTCGTGTCCAAGGCTCATAATTTTTATTTAGGTGGGAGAGGTTACAACAGCTGTATCAGCTAATAATCGTCAAATTACATTTTTATTAAAGAAAATGCGAGAAAATTACAAGGGAACCACAAGGAGACCAAATTACAAGGATCCTTTGGTTTTACAATTATAATAACTTTAGTTGCGAATATATAAATGAGCATACAATATACGTCATTATGAACTTCATCATCATTTTTTTAACACTTTGTACTTTGTACTTTGTACTTTTTAGTACTTTGTCAAATTGTGGCCTCAATCGACTACAAAAAGAAAAAAAGTCCAAATCAGTACTTAAAATAGTACTGACAATTCCTCCAAATCTGTTTTCACTACTCTACAAAGCACAAATCGTTCATTCGGTGGATATTGGAAATAAAAATTTGAATACTCGTGGTCGTGTCCAAGGCTCATAATTTTTATTTAGGTGGGAGAGGTTACAACAGCTGTATCAGCTAATAATCGTCAAATTACATTTTTATTAAAGAAAATGCGAGAAAATTACAAGGGAACCACAAGGAGACCAAATTACAAGGATCCTTTGGTTTTACAATTATAATAACTTTAGTTGCGAATATATAAATGAGCATACAATATATACGTCATTATGAACTTCATCATCATGGAAACAAAAATCTATCATCAATATCACAAACTCATCTTTTTAATCGGTTCTTATCAAACCTATTTGCTCCAGATTTTAACCCTTTATCTACTGTGTTATAAATTAATTCAAAAAACGGTAAACAAAATATTTTATTGATTTTATTGATAGCATTTTCCCAACAAATTATTCTTTACAACAAACCACATCCTGTATTACGTGAACGAGAGCCCGACGTTCAAATATTGGCCCAGTTTTTCCTGAAATGCTGCCACAGAGAGCAAAGCTGTTCGATGAAGTTTTGATTATGCTAATTCCGTGATCACGAGTAATTTTCTATTCGATCCGATTCACGATATCCAGACGAGAGGTGAATTTTTTATGCGCAGGCAGCTAATTCATTGAAAGATTGCGCTAAATGAAAGCTTGTAGGTCAGGTTTTCCCAAAAGGTAATAGATTGCTCCCAAGATAATTGGGATAGCATACTGAACTGAGAAGATTTTTTGTTTAATATTTATGTAATGAATAATCATTGTGTAGCTGATGAAGTTCCAATTATTTGCAGTTTGTTTTGGCAATCGTTTTGATTAAATGTAGTGAAAGAACAAATGTCAAACACATTAAATAGAACGGCTAATTTTTTATACTGAGAGATAATTGAATAGTATGTGTGCTACCAGCGAAGTATGATACACCAGCATTCTATAGAATGGGTAGGCATTATATATAATGCCGGACTATATGCTTGCTATTTACTATTAATTTATAAAGTTACTTCATATTATGGAAATATTATACGTCATTATAAATGTATTTTTACAATCACAAATGAATAATTTACTTCACATTTTTAATGTTTTCTTGATCTATGATTGATTTTGAATATTTCAAAAATATGTATCAAAAAAAATTCCAAAAACAAAATGCAATACTTCTTTAAATGATGCGAAATTTCTTATATTCTGGTTATTTACTTGTAATTTATAAAGTTACTTCATTAAACTTCATTATATTCAAATTTTATACTTCATTATAAATGTATAACAAGAATTGCTTTTCTTTTGTTCTTAATTTAAGTAATAGAAAAAAGAAAAAAAAAAACTAATTCTTCCCTCTCTTTATTTTTTGAAGATTGGAAAAACAACTATGTAAAACAATTTTATAACGATCTTCATTAAATTATATTTTACAGATATAAAATGTAATAATAATTTACTTCAAATTTTTGACTGAATTTTCTATAATGTACCCCCAAACAGTATATCCTGAATGACTTTTAAGAATAAATAATATTGTCACAAAGTCAGTTATAAACAATATTTGTTAAAACTTTATTTACAATATTTGTAATACTTGAAGAATATTAAATTTCTAAAAATCCACACACATATATATGTATGTACGTATAATTGAATCTTCTACTACATATGTTACCGGCAAAGTTCTATAGAAGGCCTAGACATTGAATGTAATACCTGGCGTTTTTAGGCAAAGTAAGAAGTATGAGAATTGTTACATACTTTTCCTAAGCATTATATAATATAATATCTAGGCATTCTATAGAATGACAAATGCGGTTTAGGCAAAGTATGAAAAAAGATCCTGATAAGGCTATTATATAAATAACGTGCATTCCTCAAAAATGCAAATGTTATTTTGAAAAAATAATGAAAATGCCATTAAAATACGTTTCATATATTGCCGCCTATTCTTATGCATTATATGCAATACCGGATTTCATACTTTGCCGGTAACATATACAAGAATTCTTTTTTTTTAAATTATTGCTTCAGTTATTAAAGTTTTTCACTTAATTTTTATTTAGCTTTGGGTTTTAATGTATGATGTCTGTATCAGAATGTTTTATTTCAAAGTGGCCAAAGTGATACGGAATAATTGTATTAATTAGCAGATCTGATTGTTCTGTTGTAAAAACTCTGATTACCACAAAAAGCAAAATTGTGAATGTCTCCTCTATGCATAAAAGCATAAATAGTAATAATGTTTGTAATCGAAAATACATTCACCGAATCATGAATAATTACATTTTTCCCTAACGAATTTTTCGAACACATTGTATTTATTGGATGACGTCATGCATATCTAGTTTTGAACATAAACTATAGAATAATTAAGGCCATGAAATTGTAAGAAAATTATTTACCTCTGTAATAATTTTTTTTTGAATACTTTAGGAATCCCCAAAAAGAATTTTGTGTTTAAATGGATTTATAATTAAATTAATTACTGAAAAATGGCATTTAAACATTTTTTTGAGCGATGAAATTTGATATGTAATTATAACAAGAAATTTCTAAATTTTTATGGAGATCTAGTCGAAATTTGACTGACGGACTGACTGTCTGTCTCTTTGTATACGTGTGAGCACGTTAATTCTAACACAATGAGCTGTTTGAAGGAAATTAGAATAGATTATTATTATCGATATGTATCACCGGAATTGCTGTGAATTAAATTTTAGACCAGATTTGTTAAAGGGGCGGGATTTATTACTTCGTATATTCAAATATATGACTGCATGATAACTTAAAAAGGCAGATAAATAAGATTTAATGCCCCATCTTGTGGCCAAAATTGTAAACCAGTGTTAAATTTTGGGCTTAGTTAGTGAAAAGGAAGCGCAAATGTGTCTTCCCATGTCGTTGCTCGAGAAAAATGAAGGATAGAGCGCAGTTGCGAACTGTTGTGATCTTCGAGGATTTGTTGCCGCTTTCCCTGCACTATTCAAACACCCTCTATACGTTCGGGGGATGTAGTGGATATTAGAGGAAGACAGAGAGGTTGTTAAATTGACTTTGAGAAAATCGTGGGAGGAATAATATACATTCAGATGTTGCAGAAGAATAATACTAAAAGAATGTGTTTATTGTCTGAGTTTGCTGGAAAATCGAGAGATAAAAACCTCATCCCTTCATGTACATGAAATGCCTCTCGTAGTGAAATAAATCGAAGTTTAAATGCCAAACATTTCTTCTTTTCGGCCATGCAACCGCTAAAATATATTTACATATAAATATTGACGAGAAAGTTTTTTTTTTTTTTTTTTTTTTTTTCATAAAATGTGCGAATTTTTACTTTTCGCTGTCATATATTTTTCGTCCTCATTTTTTTCTCTATTTTCACGTATCTTTATTCAGGATTCACCCATTCATCATTTTCAATTTTTCATTTTTGTTTCTCACACAGATTTGTGCGATAATACCACTCTTCCTTGTTGAATGAGAATTGTAGGTCATCAAGTAGTAAAAACAACCGAAGAAATCTGATTGTTTATTTTAAATTGCTTCGAAAGGGAAATGTTTGATTCAATCCTCGCACAGAAAAAATGCAAAATACATGAAACGACACTATTTGTTCTTGACACTGGAAAGTTAGGTATTTGCTTAGAAAATATCACGACTTAATCCATTTTTATTAACTGCCATTGTGAAAATAATATTGCTTAAGTAATCTTGTTGGTTCTTCGTTCTGTTTTATTTTGTTTTTTGTAATAGGTTAAATAAATTCAAGTACAATACAGTATAGTTTCTTTCTAATTAATAGAGGTTTCATAAATATAATTTAAAATGTTATAAAATTGCTGCATATATAATTGCTCACGCAGCAAAACTGAATATCAACCCAATCCTAATCGAAAAATTTATTATGGATGTAAAGTACGATACAAAACAAATCGTATTCAAATTATCGAATAAATCAATTATTACTTTTTAGTACACGTAGTATTGAGAAAATATTGCAATCACCAAAAAATTCGAACTCGAGATTTTGACGAATCTCCTCGTTTCACACCTCCATGAGTTTGAAAAACTCTTTTTTGGAAAATGTCAGTCCTGTCTGTCTATGACTAAGATAACTTAAAAACAATTTGAGCTAGATGGTCAAAATTTGGTGTATGGTCTTAACACAAATGTGCAGATTTTTATCAAATGTTGAGCAAAATTTGTTCTGAGGAAGTCTGGCTGTCCGAAGGTTAGTTAACACTACAATCAGAGACAGATAAAATTCTGTACACAGATTTAATTTATTATTTCATTTTTGTTTTATAGTGTAGATTTCTGACTAATTTTGAGCAAAATGCAATTACGGTTTACTGTCTGTCGGTCTGTACTTTCAGAAATATGTAAACGCGATAGTTCAAAAACGCCAGGACTTAAATATACCAGATTTGTTATGGAGTTTGACTACGAGAGCAGTTTTATTTTAAATCTTCGTTTCAATCGTTTGAGAAAAACGTGTCTAAAGTACAAATTCGATTTCCCTATACTATTTACTGCATGCCAGATTTCGATTTTCCTATACTATTTAATCGCCAACAATGACACGATAGATTCATTAAAAATTCTAAATTCATGCCAAACGTTAATACTGCGTACGTCAATGCCATGTAAGGCTTTCTTTGGTATGACAGGGGGCCGTGGTGGTCTGGTGGTAAAGCCTCAGCTTCGGAACCGGAGGGTTTCAGGTTCGTGACCCGATTCCACCGAAGAACCGTCGTGTAAGGGGGTCTGTTGCACGTTAAATCCGTCATGACCAAACGTCCTCCTGCTGTTGTGGTGTGGTGTGGAGAGGGGGGTGCCAGCTCAGGTGTCGTCCTCGTCATCTGACCGCTGTTCAAAATGACGAGGTCCGTCCCAAAATAGCCCTAGTGTTGCTTCAAACGGGACTTTAATATAACCAAACCAAACCTTGGCATGACAAGTTTATGAAAGAGTATGCGAGAAAGTTTTGGGAAGACCACCCCCACTGGTTTTGCCAAATCGAATAAAGAAATTAGTTTATAAATTAATATTTTCTATTGTGCTTCGCTTCAAAGCTGTTTCAATTTTAATTAAAGCCACAAAGCAATGCTTCTTAATCTTTTGTCTCGTCTCGGCTTTCGTGATTAAATGCTATCTGGAAGCGATAGCTCACAACAAAAATAATCGCGTTAACATGCGAGCACGTAAGCGCATGCTTTAGAGTGAATAAGCTCGAACCATTGTTTCTCGTCTCTGAAAACAGATACTCCTTTTTACTTTTGGAAGTGGGGAGCCCCTGAAGTGAAAGCTCACTTCGTTAAGCTCTTGTTGTCACGCTCACGGAATAATTCTGTGAAGAGTATATACCAGAGATTAAAGACCCCTTGCAATTTGAATTGAATTAATAAATTCTCGCTTCAGGATAAATTTGTAACCGCTCGGGATATCGATTGTGGAATTGTATTTAATGAATTCCGTTTCCGATACAATTCTGGGAAGCAATTAAACATTTTACTGGGAATATCCGTTTCCTTGGTAACAGGAATTCTTGAACTTGGGCTCGTCTGTTAAGGAAGCGGTAAAGGTGACATAGCAACGCGATTCTTTGTTTCTGTTTTGGTGTCAGGTCATTTGCCAGCTTGTATTTCTCGTTGACTTCAGACTAAAAATAGTAACATTGAAATAAATTAATTATTTTTGTAATGTATGCAATGTACGCAACATACCGCTTATTGTTGTTGTCATTTGTGCTAATTAAGTATTGGTATTTGTCGGTTATAACGGCGATCACAAAGCTCCATGAAAAAATTTCGCCTATTTGGCGATTTCAATCGTCATAATATACATAGCACTTGATTTGCAAGTTCGAAATTTTTAAAAATAAATAAGAATGCACTTGAGTATATTTTTATAATTTGGCGAGATTTTTTCTTGGCTCTTTTTGGTCGCCGTTAAAACCGAATTTTAAATAATAACTTTTTAAAAATTTAAAGAGTTTCAGACATCAATTCTTAAAGTTCTTCAGTTCTTAAAAGTTAAAGTTTTTCCTTCATTTAATAAAATTGTTCCTTTTATTACTTTCTCGTATATATAGTATAGAGAAAGTATAGTAATCGTCAAAAAAAAAAAAAAAAAAAACTTGGCAATTGTAACGGCGGCCAAAAAACGCCAAGAAAATTTTTTGTCAATTTGGCGACTTCAATCGTCAAAATTCGCACTTTCACAATTTTTCATAATTAATAATAATGCGCTTGAGTATATTTTTATAATTTGGCGAAATTTTTTCTTGACGATTTTTGGAACGCAAAGGTAAATTAACGATTCGCACGGAGGTTTAGATCAAATATCGGATATTTCTCGTATTTTCTGATACTCAGAAAACAAATTGTATATTTCTTTATGTAACTGAAATTTTCCTTTTATTTCCATGGAACCATTTCCATTATGAGGTTTCGTTTTAAATAAAGAAAAATCTTACAGTATTCAAAGAAACTCCAAAAATAATTTAGGTTTAAAATGTCATTTTATGTCCAACATGTGAGCGGAAGAAACGAAAGTAGTTCATATTTTCTGGCAAATAGTACCCCCCAAAAGTATTTTCTTTCAACCCTTTTCTGTTCCACAAGGGAGCTATTGCGTAAGTACGCTCGTTCCAGGAACTATCTGATCGTATTTCTTCCGGTAAAAAAAAAATATATGTATATTCCTGAAGACTTCAGAGACTTGGGGGTGAGGGTGGGATATCTTATTTGTTCTGTGTTGTGTCGTTCGGCGCATCGATTGAGGTGGTGTTCGATCCGCATTCTGATTGGTGGAGACAGTGGAAAAAAAGTCGTCGATACTTCGAACATCTCTGGTTAAAAGAAGAATAAAAAAGAGCGGAAAGAGAAGAAAGGATGAAAGTATTGTTGGATGTCTCGAAACCAGGAACTCCAATTCGGTTCCAAGAACTCTAGGGATTAAATTTAGTTCCTGGAAGAAGGGGGGGGGGGTAGTGCGTTTTCCTGGAGGTGGAGCTCCGTGTTCGGAGGCCTCCTATTGATTCGTTTGACTGCGATGATGAGTTCGACAGACATGACTGTTTTTGGGGATGGAAAAGGGTCTTTAACTTGTGGAGTAGTTGGAACTTCTTAATTACACTCCGCATTAAGCCTGTCTGAGTGGCTTTCAGGGTTCAGTTTTCTCTATTATCTGTCCAATTTAATGAAGTATTTTTGGAGGGAGGGTACGAAATATTATTTCAATCCAGCCGTCCATTTTTCAGATCTTTCCGGTACTTGAAATTTTTATAGTTACTACATCGAGTTTGTTTTTCATCCTTATTGTTTTCCTTTTAGACCGGAGAAATACGGTGCGAGTACTTTTCTTTATACTCTGGATATGAGATGGTACATATGCTGTGTAAGATTTTTTCTCTTAAAGATTGGTACAGATGCTGTTTCAATTGTTCCTTTTCTCTTCGGATGGTCTTTGTAGATATTGCTCCATTAGTTTTTTTAACTCTGCATAGGGGTTAGTACAGATACTATACCAGAAGCTGGTTCGTGTAAGACCTTTGCAAACGTACATTCTCGATATTAGCTGGGACAAATTCTGTACGTGGTATAAATCTTCACTCTGAGAATGAAATTAAATTGCTTTTTTTAAAGTTATTAATGAAATTATCTTTCTTTCTCTTGCATATAAATGAATGATGCCATTTTGGTTTTCACTAGAGGCTGGGGCATACAGATTCTGTGTCAGTAATTTTCCCATAGTAACTGGTTCAGAGGTTTCCAAGTTGGATTTTTTTTTCTTTTGTATAAACTAATTCAGGTTTGGTATAAAAAATTCTCACAACTTTGTACAGGCTGGCATAGCTGCTGTATCAGCATTTTTGTATATATATATATATATATATATATATAATATATATATATATATAATTTATGCTGTAATCTTTTTATTCTTTAAACGAGAGGTACAGATTTTGTATCAATATTTTTTTGCGTATGAACTATGCTGTGGTTTCTTTAGTCTATGTATGAGATGGTACAGATTCTGTATCAGCATTTTTATTTTCATATGGTCTGTGCTACAATTTCTTTATTTCATGTATGAGATGGTACAAATTCTGTATTAGCATTTTTTTTCGTATGATCTGTGCTGTAATTTCTTTATTCTTGATATGAGATGGTACAGATTCTGTATCAGCATTTTTATTTTCATATGGTCTGTGCTACAATTTCTTTATTTCATGTATGAGATGGTACAAATTCTGTATTAGCATTTTTTTTCGTATGATCTGTGCTGTAATTTCTTTATTCTTGATATGAGATGGTACAGATTCTGTATCAGCATTTTTATTTTCATATGGTCTGTGCTACAATTTCTTTATTTCATGTATGAGATGGTACAAATTCTGTATTAGCATTTTTTTTCGTATGATCTGTGCTGTAATTTCTTTATTCTTGATATGAGATGGTACAGATTCTGTATCAGCATTTTTATTTTCATATGGTCTGTGCTACAATTTCTTTATTTCATGTATGAGATGGTACAAATTCTGTATTAGCATTTTTTTTTCGTATGATCTGTGCTGTAATTTCTTTATTCTTGATATGAGATGGTACAGATTCTGTATCAGCATTTTTATTTTCATATGGTCTGTGCTACAATTTCTTTATTTCATGTATGAGATGGTACAAATTCTGTATTAGCATTTTTTTTCGTATGATCTGTGCTGTAATTTCTTTATTCTTGATATGAGATGGTACAGATTCTGTATCAGCATTTTTATTTTCATATGGTCTGTGCTACAATTTCTTTATTTCATGTATGAGATGGTACAAATTCTGTATTAGCATTTTTTTTCGTATGATCTGTGCTGTAATTTCTTTATTCTTGATATGAGGTGGTACAGATTCTGTATAAAAAGAGCCTTCTTTTCCGTAATGACTGGTACTAATGCTGTTTAAGTCTTCTATAAACTTCAGCTGGTGGTATACAAATAGTCCTTTGTTCTTTGAATGGTCTGTTGCAGATTTTGAATCCGGAAATTTTTCTGCTGTTTATAAAATGATACAGATATTGTAATTTAATTTAAGTTTCATTTGAGCTGGTGCAGATAATTTATAAATAGTTCTTTCTTCTTCGGTAAGAAGGGTACGTATTCTACATCGACAGTTTTTCTTCCTGCGCGTGGGCTGGTATAGCAGCTGTACAGCCTATTCATTTGAATTAGCTTTCTAAAAGAATTTAATTTTACTTTAAGTGCCTCTGCTTTTTTCTGTTTTGTTTTATTTTGCAAGTTGTGTTACGTTGTTCTTGTCTAAGAAACGAAAATAAATAGGCCCACAGTTTATCGAAAAGAACGATAAATCTCATCTTCCACTGAGGTGAAAAGTTAAAAAAGCACTTTCTATTTCTTCCTCCGAATTTCTCTACTACAAAATAATTTTGATATTAAAACCTGGAGGGTTTTTTCGGATAATTTTAATTAAAAAAAATTCAATTTTTCAAAATTTCCCTTTTTTTATAATAAAAAAATCTGTGCAACTAAGGTTTTTGTTTTCTTTAAAATCTTTCCTCAAAAGTTAAAACATAATTTTAGCCCTTCATATTTTTTTAAGAGTTTTTGTAGTTTCTGCAATTCTAAAGCTGCTGCTGTAGTGTGTTCCTATTGCTCGAAGAAGCACGACTAATCTGTGCGGCGTGACAGAACCAACGACCAAATAGGTCACGGGCGTTTTCCTGAGGGAGCCACCTGTTCGGGCTGGCGAGCAGAAATCTCAAATATGCGGCTGTTTGTCAACTATTACGGAGAAATGATAATATCATGACAAGCATTTAAAGTAAATTGGTGTATTTTATGAAGAAATTAAGAATAGGAAAAAGAATGCTGGAATTTGATTATTCTTAGAAGCATGCTTCTCTCTGCCCTTCAGTGGTATTTGTTTACATTTAGATGCTTGTTTTGTTCTGAATGTTTACGAATTTTGTGCGTTGAAATTGTATAATACAAATGCAAACTGAATATTTATTGTTATCGGTTTACGAATTGAAAATAAAATAACTTTTGATTCAGACAAACGATTTTAACGAAAATGAAAACACTAGTTGCACAAAAAAAAAAAAAAAAAAAAAAAAAAAAAAATTCGATTATTTAACATAAAATATTATTCAAAATAAGAAAAAAAATAACATTACATTGTGGAACATGTATAATCCTGCTACTTCATAGGACAAATTATTATAAAACAGATTGTTTTATAATTAAAAAAATATCCAATCTATATTCACTCATAATAAAACAATACATATCGTCATGAACGACAAAAATTCACTGCATTACCCATTGCGCAAACCTTAATCAGAACAGCACACCCAATTGACTGATGCGTTTTGGTTGATATAATTTTTTTTTCTTTATTTATATATATATACCTTTCGTGCATAACATTGTCAACTGAAAGAAAAACTTTAAATAAAAATATTCAACTGTATTATTATGAGTAAATTCAATTATTCGAAGTAGGTTAAAATATATCCTACCATATATTAAAAGCTAAGCAAAAAGTGAAAAAATTTTTAACCCCAAAGATATAAAGGAAGATGTCATAAATTGTAAGGCCTTTAATCTATCCTTTTTTTAAAAAAAAAACAAAGAAAAGAAAAGAATAATGTATTAAAAATGGTTAAACGCAAACAATTTAAACACCCTCATATTTCAAATGTATGTTGTAAAATTTTAGTACATATATATCTTTTATGCCAGCAGAACTTATCTAGGCCGGCCCTATTGTTGGGGTCGTGATAGCTTGGTGGCATAGAGTTAGTTTTGATCATGACATCATATCAGATTACACCTGATGCATAGCTCATGTATGACTTGTGTACAGTAATCTTTAACATGTTAACTGCCCCGTGGTTCACCTGTGATGCACGCTTACTATTTAATTGTACGGAACCATTTATATAATTCAATTACTTTTTCTCTATTATAGTAAAGAAGGGAGCAGTTAATTAGATAGAGAGTCCGATTACCAGGCGAGAATCATGGCAGTAAACGTATTAACATTTCCTTTGCTGTCCAAAACCTAATTAGATGGCTATAATGCTTTATTAATTGTATTCGATAGTTAAATTTTTAAAAGTCAAGCAGTTATTTTGATTAGTTACAAAAATTAGTTACAATTTCAGTAAAAATCTGTTTGTTCTATATTAAATTTTAAAAAAAAGGTATTATATGTTTTTTTAATTTAAAGTGTGCATGCATTCCAATGCCTCTGTAGGGCACCGTTGTTGTGCTGAAGGTTACTTGTTAGTTTTAAAATTAATTATCATTGCATGGACTTGCCTGCTAAGTGTTGAGAATGTGGTGCAACTTCGATGGCATCATCGATCTTAGATTAGGGTCATTTCTTCCCCAAGGATCCCTTATCACTGTTTAAATTCAAAACTTATCCAGATTCAACATTTTTTGGAATTCTTTAGAGTATTACTGTTTAGTTCATGATCTCCGCATTACTTCTGTAAAATCTAGATATCTAATATCAAATATCATGAAGAAACTTTTTTGCACTACAAGAAATGCTATTGCAGACGTTGTCATTGATATTCTATTTTTTCAGCAACTCTGGAACATTTCAGGCTTCTTTCAGCGTTATCATACGATAGATCATAAGAAATGTTAGTACAATATTATATTATATCGGTATTATACAATATTGTGCTAACACTTCTTATGATTTATCGTTATTATGCAATATTGCATAGCGCAGTATAACCAAATATGGTTCTTGCGCCATAAACCCACAAACAAGCAATATTGTATAATACCGATATAATACAATATTGTATTATATCGGTATTATACAATATTGCACTAACATTTCTTATGATTTATCCTTATTATGCAATAATGTATAGCGCAGTATAACAAATATGGTTCTTGCGCCATAAACCCACAAACAAGCAATATTGTATAATACCGATATAATACAATATTGTATTATATCGGTATTATACAATATTGCACTAACATTTCTTATGATTTATCCTTATTATGCAATAATGTATAGCGCAGTATAACAAATATGGTTCTTGCGCCATAAACCCACAAACAAGCAATATTGTATAATACCGATATAATACAATATTGTATTATATCGGTATTATACAATATTGCACTAACATTTCTTATGATTTACCCTTATTATGCAATAATGTATAGCGCAGTATAACAAATATGGTTCTTGCGCCATAAACCCACAAACAAGCAATATTGTATAATACCGATATAATACAATATTGTATTATATCGGTATTATACAATATTGCACTAACATTTCTTATGATTTATCCTTATTATGCAATAATGTATAGCGCAGTATAACAAATATGGTTCTTGCGCCATAAACCCACAAACAAGCAATATTGTATAATACCGATATAATACAATATTGTATTATATCGGTATTATACAATATTGCACTAACATTTCTTATGATTTATCCTTATTATGCAATAATGTATAGCGCAGTATAACCAAATATGGTTCTTGCGCCATAAACCCACAAACAAACAAAGAAACAAGCAAGCAAGCAATATTGTATAATACAATATTGTGCTGAAATTTCTTGTGATTTATCATTATAATACAATATTATATAATATCTATGTAAAATAATATTGTACAATATTGTATTATATCCATATAAAATAATATTGTACAGTATTGTTAATGTTCTAAAATATCGTTGAATATTATGCGTTAGCCTTATGCTTCTGAGTTTTTTCAGTTTTCTAAACCTAGTATCACTTTCACCCGAGTATCGCGTAACTCTGACACGCTACTGGAGAAACTATCTTTTGAAAATTTTATTTCTACATCAATTACTGAAATATATTCATTCCCCTCCACCCACCCATCGCGATCACCCGCGGAGTTAAAACAAACCACCCTTTCCCCAGGTCATCACCCCGTCGCAATTTATTGCCACTTATTTGTGCTCCAGCGGACCACCAGAGTGGTTGAAGGAGTTAAAAATGAATCATTTCATAAATTGAGGCACACCGACTGATCTGGCGGCGACGTCTTAAGGACTTTTTTCCTGGAAGGCAAAAGTTTCCTCGAACCCCCTCGCCCCACGCTGCGATTTCCTTTGTTTCCTGTCTTCTTTCTCTTATTGGCTTGCTTTTTCAGTTTTTGTTTCCGAATTCTGTGAACAAAGCTCCAGGAAAGGTCAGGCGGATGACAGTGGAACTGATTTTCTGCCCCCTCCCCCCCCATATATTTGTGTCTTTTTGTCCTAAACGACCTGTTTATGTTTCCTTTTTGATCGAAGTGCTTCGTTTTTTGTGTGACGAAAAGTGTTTGTCAAGTCGATAAACAATAAAAAGTGTTTGTCAAGTCGATAAACAATAAAAAGTGTTTGTCAAGTCGATAAACAATAAAAAGTGTTTGTCAAGTCGATAAACAACAAAAAGTGTTTGTCAAGTCGATAAACAATGTCCGATGCGGAATCGAAGTATTTTTATGGTTTGAATCTTGTGTTTTGTAGTTTTTATTAGAAATGGAGAAAGGACTTATTCAACTGGAAAGTGCCAAGAGGTCATTGAAAAGATTCAAGATACCTTATTTGTGTTTTTCGAGAAGGAAGTAATTGGACCATTATAAGGTGAAATAAGTGTCTTGTTGTGGTTAAGTTCTGGAGTATTGTTTTTCGCTTTGGTAATGAGAAACTGCTCAACAAAGAAAAGAAGTGAAATGTTATCGTAAATAGTGCTTACTTTAAATTATTTATTTTTCAAACTCTTTTCAGTTAACGAAGATTGAAGAATATAAGCATCATTGTGCACGGTAAAATGCATAACGCAAGAAAATAAATGGAAATAAGAACCTTTTTGTAAACTAAGCAGAACCATAGACATCCATTTGAATAATTATTAAAACTATTTCTGGACCTTCAGATTATGAACTAGAACCGGCGGACATTCTCAAATAAAGGTGCTCGCCCTCTCCCTGTACAATACACTCCCCGGCACTTCGCACCCCCCCCCCCTGTACAATACTCCCGGCGTCCTGGCATAGGGGTAGCGCGTCTTCTCCGTGATCTCGGCGTCCCGGGTTCGAGCCCCGGTTTGGGCATGGTTGTTCTTCTGTTGTTCTATCTGTGAGATGTGTGAATGTGCCCTCCTATAAAAAGGGGTTGTGCAAGCGAATGAGTGCTGCGTGAGTAGCAAAGTCGTACTCTTGGTCCTAGTTGGCGCTACTATAAAACAAGAGACGCTTCCCTTCTGGCTTAAATCGCTGTCTTCGTAACAGCAGGCTTGTCCGTGGCAAGTGCCATAAGAAACAACAGCAGTACACTCCCAAATATCCGGCCTAATGTGGCGGAAGGACTGGCCGGATAGCAAAAAAGCCGGATAGACCGGAGTTATGTGAAGTCATTTCGTTGCCCATCAATATCAGTAGACTAAGTTTGTAGTGAATAGAGACTTATGATGTTGTGCAGATGAAAATACCAGCTTTTGGGAATCATATTTTACTCAGATTTCTTCTAGATTCCACATCACAAGACACAGAAAACATCAAATTACACACACAACATGGAAAAATAAAATATCACATAGTTTCAAGTTAGCTAGCGAACTATCACAGGGTAGTGATATCTTGCTTAAAGGCATCATGGGAACTATATAAATACTCCATCTTTAAGTGCCATCTAGGGGCAGGTGTGGAGAATAGACACTATATATATATATATATATATATAATATATATTACTGGGTACAAGTTTTATACTAAAATCCACTCTGTTATAATACGTATTTACTCGCTTCTTATTGAGTACTAAGGCCTCCAGTCATCCCAAGCTACGTAGAATGTGAACCTGGCCGTGGCTCGGTGAAACATAGAAGCAGTTGCCGGCAACGCGTCGAATTAAAGCAGAAGGTTCTGTACTGGTAGTTTATATAGATTTATATACTGCATTACACGTTTCAAGAATTTATTAAAGAAAAAGTATGTTAAAGGATATAAACTGTTCACATTTTAATATAAATTCTGTAATGCCCAACTTAAATGCAGGAAACATAAAACAAAACATTAGCATGAATCGCAGGCCTCATTCTTAAGAAAATTGGCTCAAACTGATTTTATTTTTCAATGCTAAATGATTACACCGACGTGAAAAGGTAACCCTAAAATAAGAGTCAAAACTTCCAGTTTTTAGGTTTAGAAAAGGTCCTTAATAGATGACCTAATGGACACCTTGTCTTCCTCATTTAATTACTATAATAGAAAACTAGTCCAGATAGTACGGAAGCCGGATAGTTGCGAACCGGATACTCAAGAGTGTACTATATATAAAAATGCCTTTCATAACATTGGTGAACAGTAGTTCGAAAAATAGATTTTTGGCATAAAACTAGAATTTTTATTAAATCTATTGGATAATCTTAGGTCGTTTTTTTTTTTTAATTAAAAATAAACTAGTACCCAAAATTAATAAAACAGTAAATAATAATAAACCAGTGCCCAAAAATGGAATATGTATTTTAGATACCACTTTTCTGACCGATTGAAATGAAAATGACACAAAGAACTACAATTGTAGTCGCAAGAACACACATCAAATTTCATTTATTTAAGTTGCTGCATTTTTTAATTATAGCGTTTACATGCATGAGGAAATACAAATCGACAGATGATCAAGGCTTTGTCAGATTTTGCTTAAAAATTGGAAAATATCTAAATTTTAGATGTTAAACTCGTGTACCAAAATTTATCCATCCAGCTCTGTGCGTTTTATAGTTATCGACTCCAGTTGTATTTGAACAGCCGGACTGACAGACTTCCTATGAATTGGATTTCATTCAAAATTTGGCAGAAATCTATAAATGTTATGTAAATGGTATATTCTAAATTTCATCCGCGTAGCTAAAAGCGATTGTGAGTTTCTTGTTTGCAAATAGACATATAGACATTCCAAAAACGTGTTTTCAGATTCGTAGAGGTCTAAAATGTGAGAATTCGCCAAAATTTCGATTATAATACTTTTTTTTTTGTTACTTCGTGTACGAAGAAATAAAGGGAAAAAAATTTAAGAAATCTCGAATATCCTGTTTACATAAGGACAATCAGTGTTCGTTGAATGAAGTCATTTAAGTCGCAGGAATCTCAATCAAAACCTCCGTTTTAAATTGGTTTTGTAATAGTATTCTTTTATCTAATAAAAGAACGAAATTTTTTATGACCCCCTCCCCCCTCCAAATATCAAACACTTGTTGTGCAGCCTGGGTGGTTGGCACTAAATATGAAATTTGTTACATGATCCATCCATGAAAATTTATCAACTTAATGATATGCATTCAAACCAAAATTCAAATTAAACTTTTATTTTAAGTAAATCATATTAAAACAGGTTGTACTTACTCGGATTCTTATCTATTTTTTGCTTACATTGTTATTTTCGGTTGAAAATTTCTTTTATAAAAAATTGTTTAATTAAAGAATCTGCATTGTTTTACTTTCAGAGGGGTGCTATTTAGAGGAAAAAATAACGTTACTGCCTAGAACAGCCACATAGATTAATGAAGTAAAATTTTAATTAACTTCCCTTTGTTTAACTTTAGCATCTTTTTTCTGCTATATGATTAAAATACTGTTTGTTTTACAGCGTTTTTCTTTTCTGTCTTCAGATTAAGTTCTTTTCTTGTTTCATTAAAATTATAATACACATTTAAAAAAACACCTCAAAACGAGAAATGAAATAATTAATATGTTACTATGTATAAACAAAAAGTTTATTTCACTAGTTGCTTTTCTTTCTTTCTTTCTTTCTTTCTTTGTTAACCGGATCAGCTAGGACATACCTGACTTTCAGTTTTATTCCGGATTGAAAAATAGCCCCAAATTTGAATCTAGTATTCTGGTTTTATTTATCAATAAATAGTTCATGTTTAAATAAAAGTATTCATTAGATTAAATTTCTTACTTCTACTGCACAAAAGCTACGGCGAACTTGAAACCATTGACCAATATAGAAAAATTCAATGCCCCCTTCTATCGAAGCATCGCTGTGTAAAGTAACACTACGTTAAATCCATGAGGGCTAAATATTTTCCCGCTGGTACAGCTCGAAAATTTGGAGAATGAAAGCCTCTTAGGTGTTTTTTTTTTTTTTATATCGTCTTCACATTCTTCAAAAATAATTGAAGTCCGTCTCAAAATTCTCAATTCTCGTGTTACTTCTAAAGCCCCCTTCCCATGGCACGTTGACTTTACAGATATGGTCGTAAATTTGCCATTTGACCTATTATAGAACCACTCTCGTCTCGGACGGCGATCGGTCAGCTTCCCGCAGACTGTCGGTAAAATGAACAAACATCAAAGAGCCCCGAATAACCTTAAATGAGGGGAAAGAGGGCAAAATGCACCGGACGAAAGCGGCACATAAGCATCGGTACGGGGCGTAAACGGGATGTAAGTATAACCAAAATTAAACGTGACCAAATTCACAAAAATTGAAGAATGTATCTTCAGCAGCTAATAGTAGATGGTATTTGAAAGCAGATACCAAAATTTTTAATTATGAAGTTATTCTGATATAAGAGGCTAATTAGTCACTAGTTATAAGAATATGAAGGTTAGTTAGTCACAAGTTGTAAGGATATAAAAGGTTATTTAGTCGCTAGATATAAGAATAGAAAAGGTTAGTTAGTCACTAGCTATAAAAATATAAAAGGTTAGTTAGTCACAAATTAGGATATAAAAAGTTAATCACTAGTTATAAGAATATAAAAGGTTAGTTAGTCACTAGTTATAAGGTTATATAATAGGTTAGTTATTCACTAGTTATAAGGTTATATAAAAGGTTTATTAGCCACTAGTTATAATGTTATATAAAAGGTTAGTTATTCACTAGTTATAAGGTTATATAAAAGGTTTGTTAGCCACTAGTTATAAGAAGATAAAAGGTTAATTAATCACTAGTTATATAGAAGGCTAGTGAGTCACAAGTTATAAGGATATAAAAGGTTGATCGCAAGCTATGGGGTTGTGAAAGATTAGTTTGTCATGTTTGAACTGAATATCTGTAAACAACGAAATTTCAGCGTAACAATACTGACACATAAATAACATTTTCCCGTTGTCTTTTAATAAAACTAACAGCTGACCCTTTTCATCAACTGCTGTTGCAGAGCTTAATTTGAACAAAACTTATAACAAGCGCACAACTGCTCGAACTGATTGGCCTCATCAATTCTAATTCCCCCAACACGGATCCGTTGTGCTTTTCGAAAATGTCACAACCCGTAAGTGTGACAACTCTAAAAACAGTTCCGAGAATTATTGTTTAATTAGGCTGTCTTCATCCATTTCAATTAAGGTTCCGGAACAGATCTCTCCAGACTGACTGAGTCGACCCAGTTGACTGCAGATTTTTCCTTGAACCCCCTTTTTTAACAGCTGACAGATTTCACAGAGAAGCAATTGCACACACCGAGCTATAGAACACTGAAACAATGAAGGAATGCCGAGCGCGAAAAATAAGTACTGGTTCACCTTGACTTTCAGCGGGCGAAAATCTGATTTGATTTTGTATTCATATGCCTCTGAATATGATTATGATTATGCTATACTTTCTATGGAACAGTAAAAAGTTTCGGTTTGTTTGTAAGATAATGAAGTTATTTTATGGGAAGACTAAACCAAGCATCATCGGCAATGAATAGAATTGAATAAATGTAAGATAGGAGTTTGGCGTTCCTATTAACCGCCAACTCGCCAGCTCTCTACTTAAATAATTGTCTAATGATTTCTCATATAATGGTGTATCTGATCCATGGATCGAATTACAGAATTTTTTTGGTATTTGAATCTATTAATAAATAAAATAATTATTAATTTTAAAAATAACCGGCTGGAGTTGTTTTCTTCCACGTATAATCTCTAATAAAAATGAATTTGTGTTTTAGACACTGCTTTTCCGAACAGATTGAAACAAAATTTTACTCAGAATTACAAATTGTAATCCCAAAATCGCATGTCAAATTTGATATTATTTGAGCTATCACATTTATATGCTTCTGAAAGTACAGACCGGCAGACTTTCAATCTTTACTGAATCGATCGTGTAATCATTGTCTAGTTATTTGGCGATTAATCTCTCTCATGTGGTTAATAGCATCCAAAAATTGAATTTTTATTTTAAATGAAAGTTTGACGCAGAACTATATTTGTAGTTACAAAATTCCATACCAAATTTGATATATTTAAGTCGTTATGTGTTTGAGCTATCGCGTTAACGTGTTTCTGAAAGTACAGACCGACAGACAGACAACTCGTTATTGGATTTGACTCAAAATTTGGTAGATGCCTACAATATAGATGTTAAATCTGTGTATCGAATGGGCAGATGTCTACAATATAGATGTTAAATCTGTGTATCGAATGGGTAGATGTCTACAATAAAGATGTTAAATCTGTGTATCGAATGGGCAGATGTCTACAATATAGATGTTAAATCTGTGTATCGAATGTAGATGTCTACAATATAGATGTTAAATCTGTGTATCGAATGGGTAGATGTCTACAATAAAGATGTTAAATCTGTGTATCGAATGGGCAGATGTCTACAATATAGATGTTAAATCTGTGTATCGAATGGGTAGATGTCTACAATAAAGATGTTAAATCTGTGTATCGAATGGGCAGATGTCTACAATATAGATGTTAAATCTGTGTATCGAATGGGCAGATGTCTACAATATAGATGTTAAATCTGTGTATCGAATGGGCAGATGTCTACAATAAAGATGTTAAATCTGTGTATCGAATGGGCAGATGTCTACAATATAGATGTTAAATCTGTGTATCGAATGGGCAGATGTCTACAATATAGATGTTAAATCTGTGTATCGAATGGGTAGATGTCTACAATAAAGATGTTAAATCTGTGTATCGAATTGGCAGATGTTTACAATATAGATATTAAATCTGTGTATCGAATTTTATCCAACTATTTCTCTTCTTTTTGAAGTAATCGTGTTAACTTATTTTCAAATAGCCGGAGAGACAAACTTCCACTCGATAGATTTTGCACATAATTTGATAGAAATCTTCAAATTTGGTGTTTATTCCAAATTTCATCTGTATTGCTCGAAGCATTTTTGAGTTATCTTTGCCACAGATGGACATTTTCCGAAAATGTTTTTTGAACTCAGCGGGATATGAGACGTGGAGATTCGTCAAAATATCGAGTTCAAATTGTTGAACGATTACAATACTTTCTCTGTACTTATACGAGAAAGTAAAAAATTGACTGAACACTTTTATGTATCTCAGCAGACCTTTATTGGCTCCTTAATCGTTGTTCATACGGTATATGGATATCTAATTATTGTTATATATATAAATTGTCAAGACTTGAAATTGAGCTAAGCCTCTTGAGGTTATGGTTACAGAGCTGAAATTTCAAAAAATCAAAATAAAATAATTCTTTTTTTTTTTTTTTTTCAATGGAAAATAATAGACTTAGTGAAAAACATGATTCGCATTGGAATGGTATCTGCAGCAAAAATACACGCGAATGCAAACTCCACAACAACAATAATAATAACAACAGCGATAACAATAACAACAATGATGATAACAATAATAGTAATAAATAAATAAATAAAATAAAAATATGTATTGGCAACCGTTAAGGATCGAAAAACGACTCAAAAAAGCGAAATATTTTACATAGTTTCAGAAATATTCCACGTGTCTACCTTGAGATACGATAGACATTTTGCATAGATGAGATAAAAATAAATGCTGTATTTGAAATCAGATATAGTTTTAAGAATCGATGTCCATTTATCAATACTTATTTTATTACTGTACCATCTCCCACATGCAAATTGCCATCTGTTTGAACGTAAGCATTCGGAGTATTTCTAAAACTAAATAGAATGTTTCACTCTGTACCTTTTCTCTGTTGTCATTGGACGTTTCCACAATTTCTCTTTCTGTTCGTGTCTTACGCCTACACTTTTCTTGCTACAGATGCCGTTCCAAATTCATTCATTTTTCTCTTTGCACCCATCAATTAGTAATGCGTAAACGTGGATGTTGCCTTTTGAATTTTTTGGATTTTTGTCGCTGTAACCATAACCATGAGAGCACGACCCCCCCCCCTTCTTTTTGCCGAATGCATATTTTCAGATATGCATATTTTGAATTTCATTTACATTCAGTGACTAATCATTGCAATATCTTCGCTTATAGGGAGGGTAGTTATTTTCAGAACATCCTGTGTTTTCTTTGAACTGGGAAAAGTAATTACAGGAGCAATTACTCACTGAATATAGGGTCTCATTTTAAAGTTTTAAGATTTTAAAAGAAATATTTTTTCAGAGCCTGATTTTTTAAAAGAAATTAGATTTGTTTTCTGTGAATTGTGTAATGCAAAAATCGTCTAATATGCTCTGCAAGCCAGGGTACTGAACAAGCAGGTTATCAAATTTCAGAAATCAGATTATTAACAGATTTGAGCGTAACTATATTTTAGGTAGTTAGGGGCTTACTAAAAAAACACTAATTAAATTTTAATAAATTAAAAATAAATCTAAATGTTTTTTCAAACACTTCAGAACATATTATAACACAAATCATTTTTACACCACTTTAAAAGTCAAAAATTAAATTTTTCAATGATGTCAGTTTTATCTTATCTTTTATATTAGCAGTTTTTTTCTTATTTTATAAATGTTTAAAAATTTGTCAGCACAATTTGTAACAATTCTTTCTATTGTTCTGATAAAATTGAAACCAATTTTCTTTTCTTTTTAAATCTTCTGCTCACGAGCTTCTGTCAATATTATGATTTTAAGAAAAAATGCTTGTTTTGAACATTAATTGAAAGCAGGATTTTTTATTTTAGCTTTAACTGGCACGATAGTATTTCTAGACTAGAATCCGTTATTAAAGATCTTTATTCCCAGAATGGAATTGGTGATTGGCTACCAGATCAGACTATTCAAATCCCAAATATTACAACAGAATGTTTCACACTAAATATTTCTTCTATATATTTAAAAGATTCGAATTTTCCTTTCAATTTTTTTACTTCAGAAATCAATAAATGTTTAGATAGTTGGCAGAGGTTAGCTTGCCCAGTCGCCAATTATTAATAAAATATTTAGAACAACAACTTCTTTAGAGTTAACAAAAAAATACCAAATATAACTCTTAAAATTCGCCGTTCTTTGGCAGACAGAATTTCGAAATTGTAAAATTGTTCCGTGGTGACCGTAACGGACAATGTGACGTCTTCTGAACAGGTGGCTGCGCATGCGTGACTTTTTTTCCCTAGCCTAAAATTATCCCTTTCAGGAGACTAGGGCGTGAAAATAATTGAATGTGAAGATGTGTCCCGTCTTTGTGTTTAACTGTCCGCTCTAGTTATTCAGTGGCAAAGGGTCATTGCAGATTGACTACTGCTTCGGTTTTTGTTTGCTGTTGAAGCCAACTGTCCTGTGATGGATTGAATTTTTATTGCTTTTAATAGCATAATAATTAAATGCAAACTGTGGCATGTTTTTGTTTAAATTCAGTGGGGATAGTTAGGGCACAATCGAGCTCTAAACTTTTTTTTTAACTGTTTGAGTTTATATACTCAATGGTGATGACTATTTTTGTTTTGCTTTCTATATGCGAAGTATAGAAAAAAAAATATTGTAATCGTCAAATAAACTAATTATTTAATTTAACTCGTGATGTTGCCGGCGTCCTTGCATAGGGGTAGTGCATCTTCCCCGTGATCTGGGCGTCCCGGGTTCGAATCCCGGTTCGGGCATGGTTGTTCTTCTATCTGTGAGGTGTGTGAATGTGCCCCCCTGTAAAAAGGGGTTGTGCAAGCGAATGTGTGAGTTTCATCTTCATATGAACTAGAAGTCAAACTTTTGCCCTCGGGTGCTCAGGGGTCTTTACCCTCAGAAGCTACTGCACCCCCTTTCCGTGGCAACGCGGACACGACGTCATCATCATCAACAACTCGTGATGCTGACAAATCTCCACTTTTCAGACCTCTCTGAGTTTTAAAAACACATTTCTGACATTAACAACAAACATCTGTCTGTCTTTGAGCTAGATGGCTGAAATTTGGTATATGGTATTTACACCAAATTTGTAGATTTCCTTCAAAATTTGAATAAAATCCATTTTGAGGAGGTCTGTCTGGGCGTTTGCAAAGAGGCACGATAACTATTAAACGAAAAGAGCTAGATAAATTAAATTTGGCACACAATGATATAGCATTTAATGTGTAGATACGTTAAATCTTGAACCAAATACACCAACGGTGTTGGCTGTCTGTCTGTATATTAACATGCATATATTATAACTAAAAAACGCAGCAATTTAATCCTTTAAAGGGCCATTTTTTTCTTGTCATATTATGTTAAAATATTTTTAGGCTTGAAATTAGAATAAGAAAAGGGATTCATTTAGCTTATTAGATAAATTTAATTTAATTTATTAATTAATTTGGTTAATTAATAATTAAGTGACAAACCGAGACACGTCATTTTGTGTGAGATAAAAAACTGAAACATCTAAGTTTCTGTCTTTCTAAAAACATTTGTCAGAACTTATGCCAACCTACATAAATTCATACAAAGATTGATCAGTTTGGTGGGAAGCATACTTCCCACGGCCCTAGAAAGGGTTAAATAAATGAAATGTAGGTATGTGATCTGGTTTCTAAGATTGTAACTGTATGCCAAATTTCGAACCAAAGTCCATTGATTGTCTGTTGGTCTGTTCATTCGCATGCACGTAAACACGGTAACTCGGACATGGAATGATTTAAATGGATGAAATTTGGTATGTTGTCTTGTAACTAAAATTTAGTTCTGTGCAAAATTTTGATTTCAGGCGGTTGAAGAGAATGTATCTGAAATACTATATCGGTTATGAATGCTCTATTAAAAAGCCAATCAGCAGCAGTGGTCTCTCCAAAACGTTTTTGCACAGCCACTGATGAAGTTGTCATGCCAGAGAACACCATACGTGACACTGGCGTACAGTAGTTATAAAAGAGGGCCGGAATAGCCTGGTTGGTAGGGCGTTGGATTCGCGTCCCTTGGATTGCGAGTTCGGACCCCGCCAGTCGAAGACTCTCCGTGTGTGTGGTGGCTGACCCACATATAAATCTGGTCACAAAGTCCTCCATGTCGAGAGTAATACCACTGGGGGTACTGGATCAGGGGTGATTGTTCTCTGATTCAGGCCTAAATTACGATGTGTGGATGAGTGAATGAAATGCATGAATGAAGTCCGCCCCGTAAAAAGGGTTGTGACGTGTGTGTAGCTAATTCATACTCTTGGCACTAGATGACGCTACTGACAAAACAAGAGACGCACCCTAGGCTTAAAATCACTGACTTCTAAAGTCAGTGGGCTTGTCTATTACAAATGCCATTAGAAAACAACAACATAGTTATAAAATATTAATCGTTCTTCTGAATTCAGCAGTTTTACTGAATCTGTAGTGCCATTCTTGGCGATTAATCACTGGTTTGCGGTTAATAGTATCCGTAAATGGAATTTCTGATAGAAAACTGCACTTGTAGTCACAAATTCACATACCGAATTTGATAAAATTAAATCTTTGCGTTTTTGAGTTATCGCTTTTACATGTTTCTGAATGTACAGACCGACAGACAGTCATCTCCCTTCTTGGATTTGGATCAATATTTGATAGGTTTCTACGTCATAGATATTAAATCGGTGTACCGAATTTTATCTGCTTAGTTCCCTTCGTTTTGTAATTATCTCGTTAACTTGCATTCGAACAACCTGACAGACAGACTTTCTATATCTGCTTTTTTGTCTTTGTCGCAGACAAACAGACAGACATACTGACGGACATTTTTCAAAAATGTGTCTTTTGAACTCAGGTAGGTCTAAAACATGGAGATTCGTCGAATTATAAAGCTCCAAATTTTTTGACGATTATTATTTTTTCTATGTAATGTATTCGAGAAAGTAAAAACGCTGGTTTGCAGAATTCTAGAAATAAAAATCTGAAACCTCGTGGGGCTCACGGTCATTATGCTAAGGAGAAAAAGACATATATTTTTTTAAGGATTATGCTTGGAAGTTTCGGTGCATTCAGTCACGTTGTTTCATATATCGGTTATTTTCATATAAAAAAATTTTTTATTTACTCTGAAGCATTTCGCTTTAGTTCATGCATTATCTACTAAAATATTTTTCACACTATGGTCACTATCATTTGCATAAAATTCCGTTAAAAATATCTTCATAGCTTTCTTAATTTGCAGCAAAACATCCCAGAGAAAGCAACAGTATTATCTCATTTGTCTCACCCTGACAACATTATCTCAAATAGAGAGGGCACCGTTTGGTTACATAAAAATGTTACGTTTATCGTTTTTCTTTTTTTCTTTTTTTTTTCCATGTCACTTTGTCCTTTGTCCTCCAGGAGTCATTTCACCGTTCGACATCCTGCCGCGACAATTACGTTGTCCTTCTCGACGATAAGCCCCGTTCATTTACACTGTCCAAACAAATACTGATAATGGCTTTCGTCTCGTGACAAATCATTCAGAAAAGTCTCTCCGAGCTTCACTTTCGATCTTTATCGCAATCTCTCTGGCATTTTGGAGGACTTATAAATAAGACCCTCCTCTGCGGTATTAGCTTTATTGTGAAAGAAACCTGGAAAGATGATCGCGGGAATACCTTTTGTCAACAAGGTGGATTTTCCGAGGATGATACGTAGAAAGTTGTGTTTGTTTTGAGATATTGGGGAGTTTTGGACGCGATTACGGGAAAATTCGATGTGGTTGACTTCAGAAATATTCTAGTGGCTTTTATTTTTCAGTTGTGTTTTGTGCGTCGATTTTGTTTTTAAGATTAAGCTTGCTATTTATAGCTAGTTTAGCTGTTATCATTGTTGTTATCATAAAGCTTAATCTAAAACACATAGCTACAGATTGGCATTTAGACTTAAACCCATGTTTTTGTACAATATATAAAATGTACAAGAATATAACTACAAACTAATGTTCAAGAAACTGGGTGCCAATCAATGCACTAGAATATGAATACCAACCAATATACATCAATGGGCTCTAAATTCAAATAGTACTTTGATCATCTATATCTTATTGCAGCAATACAAAGTTGGTTGACATTACTTTTAATATGACATGCGAACAGTCAGCCCCCGAAGTCGGTTAGTAAAATAATAATAATAATAATAATAAATAACTGCATTTAATTTCTAAAATTCAGCTGCTGAAAGAATCTCCCTTCTTATTTTTACTGCGCCTGAAATATTATTTTTATGATTAGTAATAACCTTAAAAAAATCACAATGTCTTTGATTATTAGTAATGAATTGGCTCACCTTTTTCTTTAGTATCCCTACTAATAACAAAGAATGTGAGTGCGTGACCTTTTTGACTTAGAGCTGTCAAATTCAGCACAGATATAATTTGGAGGATCAAAATGTGCATCTCGGAGCTATTTTTTTTAAATAAATAAATTGATATTAAGTTTTGCTATATCAGACACCGACTGATACTGATCTTCGATTGTATCTGATAATTTTATATCCGATACTACTAGTAACCGATTCTTTTCTCTTTGAAATTAAAATGGCTTCTTGCTCGATATCGGTTCTCATCTGTGTCGAGTCGGGTTGCTGACATTGATACGAACATGATTTCAATTTGAGATTCTACTTCTTTGGAAGAAATATTAATGACGATGTGCCTGTGGTCTTGGTTTTGACAGTGATTGACGGATGGGTAAGAAGATGAAAGGAAGATGTTTGTTGATATAGTTAGTTTAGGAGTCGGCGAGGTTCTACAATGATAAGTGCACCTTTACATGGAGGTAAAAGGAAATAATGGATAATAATTAAATATATACAGTTAAAAAACATCATAATGTTATAGAGGCAGAACTGCGAACTAGACTATATTCACCTTGGTATTATTATATTGTTAGAGTATCGTTTAAATGAAAACAAAGAAGGCTTAGGAGAATATTAATCTGTTTCTGTCAAGTCCAACAATTGATTCTGAGTGCTCGATACTGTTAGTCTGTATCATTTCTGTGTGCCTGGTGCTTTTGTGTACTTGATATAAATCATCGGATTGATACATTATTTCCCAGTTCTGATATCTACTGCATTTTGCTTAAAGTTGAAAAAATCTGGCCATTTTAACAAAAAGAAACACAGGCAGTGAGTTAGTTTCGAGTCCCATCTTTTCAAGTGCTATCTTTCTCGCATTGTTCATTCAACGTTTCGGAAACGTACTTATTAATGCACCCATTCTTGAATGCAACCGTTGCGCCAGTTTTTGTCCATATCCAGTTATTTATAGTGCCAGAAGTAATGCACCCGAGAGATTGCAGTTTAACTAATTCTCCGTTTTGGGCACCCGAAGGCACTGCTTTTCAACTTCCTAATTTCTGTTATTTTCTGCACGCTCTGCTGCCTCTGCTGGAGGGGGGGGTTCTTAAAATGTCTTTTCCTTGTTCGGAACCGAAGGCTATTACTGACAAATTTCAAGGGTTCGACACACCGAACAATAGAGTTCAACTGTTCGTCGTATTCTGTTGTGTGGGGGGGAGGTCACTGCCATCCACTTTCGATTTCGGAATTGCGCGCATTTTATTGTTGTTGGAATTCGATCGGAATATGATTGGAAAATAGCCACTTGGCTCGGTTGATTGGCGTATTTCGATGTTACGGTATTTCGTTCGCGTCTGGTTGTTGCCTTCAGTTCATTGTTTGGGGTGCGCTGTCGGTGTTTTCTGTGAACTGAAAACACGTAATGGATGCCTTTGTTTGATCGAATGTATAATGGGGTAGTTGGAATTTTGTTCTAAAATGTTTTAACAAAAGAAAAATTTATCGCTGCATAGCTCAAATTTTATTGCTGTAAGGATAACGGCATGGGTGGTAGTAAAATGTAAATCACGATGAAAACTTTTTTTTTTTTTCGTTAGATAATGAGGTTGATTCACATGCTAGCGTGCATTAGTCTCATGATTAGAATGAGACTAATGTACGCTGCTAGTCATAATGCAAGTTTCTTTTTTTTTTCATTTGTAAGGTGACTGAATGAAAGGGATATTCCTTGGATTTTTCCCATTCCTAACTTATCAATAAGTAACTCACACGCGATCCCGTGTGTGTGTGTGTGTGTGTTAAGTGAACCAAAATAATTAATGTTGGCTTTTCAAGAATTTTTTCTTCCAATATTTATTGCTATATACAAGGATTCACAAATTCGAAGTGGGTGATAGCAGAGCCAAATTATTAAATTAGGTAAAGTAGACAGTTTCCTAGGGGTCCCATAACTTTAAAACGACCCGAGCTCTTGAGATTTTTTTTATCGTTATTTTCAAACTTATTATGCTCTCATTTAATTATAAAGCTCATGCAATCGAACTTATTCAAATTAAAGTCAAGTATTGTTTAAGTTAATTTCGGAACTTTATTCTGGTAATATTCCTAATTAACATCTACATGTTATATATTATGCTATTTTATAACTTAAAAAAATTTGGGTCTTTTTAATTTAAAAAAAAATGTTTCATCCTTTTATAATATTATTTAGATTATGTTAAGAAAAGTTATCTGTTTTTGCTATTTGACTGAAAGTTTTTATAATTTTAGTTGTCCCTTTTGTACGCGAAATATTGAAACCGACTTTTTAGAAAGTGACTTGCGATGAAGCATTTTGTTATTGCTGTTTCTTACAATTCACTACTTAAGATTGCCGTATAAAAATCAAATTAAAATTGATAAAAAATGTGGGTTTTAAAAATACGCAGGATAAAGGGACCGCTAAATTTGCATTGTCTAAAGGTCCCCTAGAAGTATTAATCCGGCTCTGGGTCCATAGTAGGATACATGCAACATGGGGTCGTAATTCTCTTTAGAGAGAGAAAATTGCAAAAATAGCAATGAAGGACGTGACGTCAAGTGGAACAAAAAAAAAAAAAAACAATAATAAAGTATAGATACATTTATTTGATGCAAAATAGGATTACGTCAGAGTTCAATGTCAGAAAGGGACGGATGAGAAATTTTTATACGAATCGATCGAAATTGCGGTCGCGACGGTCATTGCAGAGCCGACACCGGCGGACTTAGGATTGTAAGCATGAGTCCGTGTATCATGTTTGATCACTCTACTTTAGCGATTTTTGCAGACGAAACGTAGTTTGCCATCTTATGTTTTCTGGTAATTTTTCATCCCCTTGGTACTACTATCATCGCTTTGAATTTTTCAGTCGAAATTGGCAACATCCTTTAGAATTTAATCATTCGATTGTGATCAACGTGGATAAATTATCTTGGAAAAACAAACAAGCAAAAAGATCTCCTACGGGAGTGGGGACTTTCTCATTGAAACATTCTCTCACATTCCCTAATATCGACCTTATCCTCCCTCTTCCTGCCTAAAATTGTGGATTTCAAGAAAAATCGTGGACACCATAATGCTCAGATTTTTATTTTCAGTGCCCGCCACATGAGAATTTTGTGCTTCGTAATATAATATAGAAAAACGAACAATCAATTTTTATTCCTCGATCAATTGTAAATCAAATATGGCAGGTAAATGTAATTCCAGTTATAAGTTCACATACCAAATTTGAGTTGTTTGCAGGTATTTGGAAGTACAGACGATCTTTTGACAAATTTGATTCGAAATTGGATGAGAATATACACTTTAAATGCTGAAATTATTTACGAAATTTTATCTTTCTAGCATTTTGCATTTTGACGTTATCATATTCGCTTGTACTCAGAATGCCGGATAGACAGATTTCCTCAAAACAGATTTGGTCCAAAATTTTATGGAAATTTACCAATTTTGTTTAAATACAACACACCAAATTCCATTCGTCTAGTTGAAAGCTCATCTGAATGATCTTAATCAAAGACGGAAATAATTCCAAAAATGTATTTTCGGGCTCAAGATTCGCCAAAATGTCTCATTCATTTTTTTTTTTTTTTTAAATATTTACAATATTTTTTATTTTTCTAGAATTGGTATATGAGAAAATAATATTAAAAGCAATAGAAAAATATTATTTATGCTCTTTAACTTTTAACTGGTTTTCTTAAATAATTAATGTTCCGTTATATCTGAATTTTTATCTTATTTTATACTTTTAACTTCATTTATACTTGTAAAATTATTCCTTTATCTATTTTTTTTTTTTCAGTTCCCAGTTTGTTGGAATTTTGAAATTTTGTACATATGTGGGTTTTTGATGATAATACACGCATTAATTTCAGTATTTTCGGATTTTTATCTTTCGCCTATTAAATTAATTCAATTTTGATTGAAAGCATCTGGTACTAACGCATTTAAAACAAATTGATTTCAGGATTACATAGTAATTATAACAATGAATTATAAATTACCAATAAAAAGTACAAAAAATTAATAATAGAATTTAAAAAAATCTAAACAATTAAAATAGATTTTAATAAAAATTTCTTTTTTATTAACAAAAGTATGTTTAAAAAATTTTTTTATGAAATTCTCTTATATATTTGTTCAATACCTCCTACGCCTCATCTAGTCAGCCTCCTGGATTGAAATTTAGAATATCAGGCCACTTTTAATGTTGAATAATAGAGGCCGAAAAACGCTCGAAACGGATGAAACGTGCTCTTCATATAACCTTGAAGAGTTACATTCACCGGGTGAGACCTTGGCCTTGAAATATTTTTATTATTTTCTCATGCAACTAAACTCGGCTGATATCGGCACTTTCTCCTACTCCTTTGTCTGCACTTTTTTTTTTTTTTTAATGGCGTTTAAAATGAAAATGAATATGCATTTTGCAGCTGTAAGTACTGGAAACAAATGTTCTGGAGAAAAAAAAATCGTTTGTCATTTTATCTAATGTGCATTTAAAAATATTTTTCATATATTCTAATTGTATTTTCTTTTCTTTTTAGGTAAGTTGATGGTTCATGTGTCTCTTGGTTGATGGTGATGAAGATAGTGTAAGTTATTTCAACTTCATTTGGAAATGAAATGGATGAATATTTTAAGTTGATCTAAGAAACAGTACCTGGGAGACCGAATTTCGCTCCGCAATATTTTGTAAAATATAAAAAAGTAAAATCCTATCTTACTGATCTTTTATAGTTATAAGCGAAATCTAATTGAGTTGCAAAAATGGAATGAAACAGGACAAAAATGCATTGGAGTCCAAAGCCTAAACCGCTAATCCATCTCTGACCTTTTACAACTCATGTATAGCTGTCAATATTTAGTTATAATTTTTTTTCTTTTCATATGTGTGTGTTTAAAAACTCGGGTTTTTTTTTTTTTTTTTTTTTCTTTTCCTCCAGGAAAGACACCTATATAGATAAACTTAAAAACAAAACATTATCTAAATATAAAAGATTTGACCCAAATCGTTAAGTTCCGTTTCTGAAATACACTAAATAAATTTATATATATATGCAGGAATTTGTCGTTTAAAATTATAAGATAAGCATCCAAAAATGTAAATCAGCTGAAGGTGCTGACATTTAAGGGTCTCGTTTAAATCCAATAATCCTTTATTTGAAATCTGATTGTTCGTATTATTAATGAAAAATGCTTTTAAAAAAATTCAGTAGGTTTATTTAGGCGAACCATTATATAAATCTAACGCAGAAAACGATGCAGATTGTGCAGAAATTTTAAAGTGGAAAGAGAACTTAAAAATCGCTCTTGGAGGTAGGATGTTTCGAAAAGGCTCCGATTTTTTAGTTACAAGCTAACTACTAAATGAATCCCTTATTTTCTAAGCACTACTAAGTAATCTCGTTATCATGCTATTACTCTATTCACTTTTTATGCCAGGAGGTTAAGAGCCTTGAGTTCAAGAACTCCGTGATACTCTCCTCAAATCGACAGACTTCGAAAAGGAAGAATTTACGGGCTTTTGCTAATTCAGCAGCATTATGGGGCTCTTAACTTTGTCGGAGAATCATGAGTAATCACAGTCGATTTTATTTTTATATACTAAAATCATTAGTTTTCCTGAAGCCTTGCAAAATTTTACGTTTCATGGCATTCATAACTTAAGGTGAAATATTTATTTATTTTTAAGAATTATGAGACATTAAAAAATCATTCTAAAGTACAGATAAATTTGTTGTAGCATACATAATAATTACTATGTACATCATATTTGCTATCGCATTTGATTATTACGTCCATTCTTGGATTCTAAAACTCTCCGCGCTTTTGCGCATGCGTCAGGATGTGTTTATTTAATCAATTTAGGGGTGAGAGGGAAGATGAAAAGATGTCATATATTTAACTATAAGGTGGAACTTCGATTATACGCGGACTTAGCAAGTGTAAAAACTGTATGTAACTCATAATATTTTTGGAAAACGATGCTCGTTTTCACTATAAATTTCCTTTGAACTAGATGGGCCATTTACGAACTCGTCTGAGATTTTTACTTTTCTAACAACGTTTTCCAAGCCAGTTAAAATCCAAACAAAATTACTCTGGTTATCCTATTTTCAAGCTAATGTGAACAAAATATATACATGTGCATATTTAAATATATAGATAAACTTCTGAACGGAGGGTGGTTTTGGGCTTTAGGGACATGATCGGTAAAGAACTGAAGAAAATTTCCCGTCTTGTCATGAGAACATTGCAATAGGTAGTCTTCCTATAGGAATCTGTTGTTGTTGTTGTTTCTTATGGCACTTGCCATGGACAAGCCCGCTGTTACGAAGACAGCGATTTTAAGCCGGTGGGGGAGCGTCTCTTGTTTTTATAGTAGCGCCATTTAGGGCCAAGAGAACGACTTATCTACACACACGTCACAACCCTTTTTACGGGGCGGGCTTCATTCACTCATCCACAGATCGTAATTTAGACCTGAATCAGAGAACGATCACCCCTGATCCAGTACCCTCTCGGTATTACTCTCGACATGGAGAACTTTGTGACCACGACAGATTTATACACGCGTCAGCCACCAAGTAAGCGGATATAGGAATCTACCTAAAAGAACTATTCATTTAATTCACTTGTTCATAAAGTATTCCATACAACTGGCTCCTAATAACTTCAAATGATGTATCACTATCAAATTAAGATTGCCATTTGTGAGTCAATCATGATTTCATGATTAGTGAAAAATATCGTCTTAATGCAATAAAGCATTATTATATAATATAAAAACTCATTTTATTCATTAATTAGTGATTGAACTTTTAATTTAATGGCTAATAAAATTTTACATTTCTCTTCATCTATTGGAGTAATAAAATGATGCATAATTAAAATTAGTTATACAATAGTTCATTAATTATGTAATAGTAGTGATATAATTATGCATATAATTAATTATTCAGTCCTGTATCTTCTGTTTATGAACTTTACTTATTATATTTTATAATTATATATTTACTATTATGATTATAGTTTAAATATAATTTAATTATATTACTAAGTATATATTTTATATGCTTAGTAATATAATTTAAATATATGCTTATGTATTTTGCTACACCTATTATCGCCTTTTTTTATTAAATATTAATTTAATAAGTTATTAAATTTTACTAACTACTATAAATTATTAATGAAATGTAAATATTTATTAAAGTATCATTTTTTCCGAAAATGACGCCTTTGACGAACTCTGAATCCAGGAAATCATAATTTATTGTTGCGAAAGACGTCATAAATTCCTTTTTAGTGCATAATATTCAATTATGTTATTCATAAAATATCATTAAATTTTCAGCGATATTTTAAACCATAAAATTTTATTTCTTGTCTAAGCAAGAAACGTTCCCACTCGGGCGTAATTAAGCCATAATAAAAGAAAACGTATTGGATTTTTCTCACCCTAAAATTAGAAATTTGTTGCTTTTTCTTTCCGTTAAAAATCATTAGCAGTTCGTGTAGAGCTCGGTTTACGGTGTTAAGTGCCTATTAAGAAAAAGTATTGATTTACGGCGAAACTTTTCTTCGGCTAATGTCTTAAGGCGATTGTCCGTAAATGATTTAGTTGCGACTTTTGTTCCAAATATCTAACCCCGTTTGTGGTTACCTGTAGTGATTAGCGTTGCTTTGGTGATTCCAGTTCATAGCTTTTGTTTTTTTGCTTTGTGTATGAAATCCTAGCAATTTGGAATTCGGCATCGCCTCGCAATTAATAAATTAAACGTTTTGTTTAGCAATTGGTCCGAAGAATTCCTATTTCATGCGGAATTTTACCGTCTGTCACCTCTGAAGCAGTGAGGGATGCAGATTAAATTGATTTTAAAACAAAGCTGATCTCTACAGTTGGTTTCGGCTGTGTACATGTTACGGTAAATGTGATAAATTGGTGATTAACCATTAACTATCGGTGATTATTCATAATCACTATTAAAATGATTAGTGATTATAAATAATTACCATTAAAATTATTGGTGATTATGAATTATCACCATTAAAATCATTGGTTAATAATAATTATTAATTCATAATCACTATGTACATGTTACGGTATATGTAATAAAATAGTGATTATGAATGATCACCTATAATTTTTTGGTGATTATGATAGCTGTTAATTATATATAATACACTGATTAATCACATCTGCCTTAACATAAAGACTCTTAATGTAATGATCGTTGAATTTATTTTAAAAAGTCTAATTTTTCAGTTGTGTCTTAAAATTTAATTTTTCGGCTGTATACATGTTACAGTAACTGTAATAAAGTAGTGATTATGCGAAATTATCGGTGATTATTCGCAATCACCATTAAAATGAATGGTGATTATATATATATATATATATATATATATATTATTTCACCGGTAATTATATATAATCACCTATTAATGACATTTACTGTAATATATACACTCTTTATATGATGATCATTGAATTCGTTATTTATTTCATGTCCAATTTTTCAATTATATCTTCAAATTTAATTTTTTGTAATCAATGGAGCTAACTTATCCTAAATGTTTGAATTTCACTTTAAATTTAGAATTAAATTCTTTTAATAAAAAAATATTTTGAACCAGTGGGAATGGTTTCCTCAAAACTTTCTCGCATACTCTCTAATAACCATTGGGTCGCAGTGGCCTGATGGTAAGGTCAAGTATTCAAGAGCGAAGGGTTCCAAATTCTAAACTCGATTCCCCCGAAGAACCGTCTTGTAAGTGGATATGGGGCATGTTAAATTCTTTGGGACCAAATGCCCTCTAGAACATATAGTTAGTTCTAGAACAATATATAAACTATATCAAAATTTTTAGGCATAAAATTTAAAAACCGTCAAAATGACGGTCTTGGTAGTTCTAGTGTTAACATGAGATGGCAAAACTAAATCCTAACTACTCTTTACTGAAAATTTTAAAAAGACTTACTAATTTATTCGCCTAACCGGTCAGATGACTTCTAGTTAGTTCTGTCTACCTTAATGCGGTCGTCGTTTGAATGTCCAGCTTGCTGTAGATAATTACTCATTTAATTACCCATTGCTTTTTTTTCCCTAGATCAGTTACCCCCGTGATTTATTGATTAAATTTGCGATTGTCTTCCTGTCTGAAAAATCATTTCGACATCATAAATCTTCCTGCCTGAAAGCGGTCTCAAATGGAATTGGTTGCGCTGAAGCGCGAAGTTCCGGAGAAGCAACATCGTTCGAATTTTAAAGCCACCGACTGCTGTACACCCTAGAAGTTCGTTGGCCATCCTCGCTTTTTGTGAACGTTGGTGGTTATGTTCAACTGCTGGGGCACATCAAGCGGAACCTTGTCGTTCGAATTCGGTAATCACAATAGCCGGAAACGGGACGCCACCCATGGGACTGACTGCCTCCACCCCATTCTGTTTACCCTGCGTTCCATTTCACGCTCTTCGTGTCTAAATTCGTTTTGGGGATGTTTATTATTTTTTTTAAATCCATCTTCCTTTGGTTGTTTAAGAAAGTTGGAATTGTTTTGATGATGCGTTGAAAGTCTTCGACTGAATCGTTTCCGTCAGATCGTATTTCTTGTCCACACCTGCAACCGTAACAGAAATGCGGGCGCACCCTTTAATAGAAAAGAATTTTGAAATAAAAATGGAATGTGGTGCCAGAAAATTCTTGGTATGGTTTATTTATCTTTCCACCACCATTCAGTGGGAGGTTTTGAGCTTCAAGTTTGTAAGGAAATATATTAAGCAGAGAAAATGCTTAGAATATTTTTCAAATATTTGACGATAGTATAGCATTTGGCAAATATTTGTCTATATTAATAGTATTTGGCGAATGTGTAAAGAACCCTCACGCCTCAATTTTCAGTGCTTGAAATATTCTTCAAATATTTGGGCGATAGGCGCATTTTTCATAGTATTTGGCGAATGTGTAAATGCAAGAAATAAATTTTATATATATACAAGAATTCCTCGTTTAAAGTTATAAGATTCTGCATATTTCTTATAAAAGAAGTTAATTAATATGATTATAATTGAATAAATTTATTAGTTTCAATATTTCACATTTAAACCTATACGGTCGAATAATGTTTTTTTTTAAAAAAAATGGCTTCATTGTTATGTTTTATCTTGTGTAGCGGGAACCTTAATTTCCTCTGGTAGAAATTGACTGGATGAGAACAATAGTGTTTCCCAACCATTTCGAGCAAGAAAACTGGAGTAACTCGGATCTTTTGTGTTCCGAATAATACCTGAATGTTGCAAATTCCGACTTTACGGCATGAATTATTCATAAGCTATTCGCGAACTAAAATAATGTCGGTTTCATAGTTGTAAAATTTTACTCTTTTTTTTTCTGTTGCTTTATTTCTTTTCTTGACCAATTTCTTGATTTTGCCTATCTTTAATTCTTTGAATGCCGTGGTAAGTTTCTTATGATGCGATGCTTATAATGTTGAAATATTATCTACAACAGATATATTATGGTATATACATTTTATTGAATTCATTTAATATGAGTCACGGCGACCCCTGTGACGCAGCAGCCAAATTGAGTGCAGGTCACTGGTGAGCCTCACAATGCTGAACGTGTTTATAAAATGTCATGATGATGCAATTGACCATGGCCTTCACATTTCACCATGTGAAAATTTACTGAGATAATACAATATGAATTAAAAGCAGTGTCGGAAAAGGCTGGAAATGTGCAAAAATTTTGCAAAATTTGTTGCAAAAAAAAAAAAAAAAAAAATCAAAGCAGTTAAGGAGGACGATGGCAAAAATCTTTATTTCAAACTTGCGACATTGCAGTGACCGTATTGGTTCACCTTTTCTTTGTATGACAGTATGTCGTACTTTAGTATGACATGCACCATGAATGTGCGATAACAGTAGACCTGACCTATATTATATTTAATATGTAATAATATCTTTCTTCAATTTAAATCCTAATTAATTTCCTAATTTTTATCTTATTTTAGCCCATATTAACGTCATTCTAAAAGGTTCTCTAATTTTCTGATCCATTTCCAACTTTTTATTTAATTAATTGCGGGTCGCAGTGGCTTGGTGGTAAGTCTCGCTTTTGGAACTGGAGGGTTTCGGGCTGAAGGCCCGATTCCACTGAAGAATCGCCGTGTATGCGGATCTAGACCCCGACGCTAAATCCGTCGGGGTCTAACGTCCTCCCTCTGGTGTTGTATGGATTTTGGAGAAGGGGTTGCCAGCTCAGGTGTTGTCCTCGTCATCTGATCACGGTACAGAATTAGCCCCAGTGTGGCTTTAAAAGCGGGACATTAGTATAACTAAACTTATTTAATTAATTTTCGCTTTCGCTCTAGAAGACAGATGACTTTATCATTTTCTCACCCTCCGAGTGAAGGAATAAAAATCCTTAATGCTTACAACATTCTTTGAAAGATACCTAAGATTCCTTTTCCTAAGTCGACTCGTGTATCGATCCCTATCAAAATCTCATAATAAAATCATTGAAGGGAAAATTTTCTGTCTCTTTTGCTTTTGTGTCGCGATATAGACTGACGTATCTGTTACCGATTTTTCTGTGTATTAATTATGCCTCCTGGGATGAAATAAATCGAAGTTAAAATTTTCAAAATTTCTTCTTTCCTTCTAAGCATTTGTTAAAATATGCTTACAAATATATAAATAAAACTATTTTTATATGTTTTATATTGCATTACATTTTTCACACTATTATAGTAAAGATGTTGATAACGAAAAATTTCATAAGTTTTGACATTTATTCAATGCATTTTTAGAGATCCTGGCTTGTTATAGGTGGGTCCATTGCATTGAACTTGTTAAATTTTCAGTGTTATGTCCTTTACACTTTAGGGTTCTTCACTTTCTCAGCCATTTGTAGTATGATGCTGTAGTTTATTTGATGGATACATATATTAAGTAGATATTTCAATCGTACCACGGGTTACTTATACAGTAATGGTGAAAATTCTTAAGTACGTTGTGCAACTCGGCCTTCAGGGTATTAGAAAAGCCGAGGGAAGTGATTGAGACATACCACTTGGATATTTTCTCATTCTTTGTATCAAACAATTAAGTAGCGGAGAATGGTACTGAATCATTTTCCGTTTATTTGTTGCACATTTTGCGCAACATGGCGAAGGTGAACGCTCTCGTAGCATTAATTAATACGAACAATGGAAATTGCATCAGATGTATCGCTTTTATTCAATTTATTGCGTCTTTCCGTCGGCATTTTGACGTGTTATTTTCCATCTAATATCTGCGCTTGTTAAGCTCTGTTATTTTCACGTGTTCGAAAATAACAGTTGGCTAAACTGATATATAAGAATATCATGAATATGTGTATTACAAATTCAGCATTCAACCAGTGGGAATGGTTTTCCCAAAACTTTCTTGCTTACTCTGTAATAAACATGTTTGTAATAAAGATATGTCAGAGAACGCCTTACATGGCATTGGAGTACAATAGTTACAAAATATTAACTTTTGGCCGGAATTTAACATTAATACGAACAATGGAAATTGCTTCAGATGTATCGCTTTTATTCAATTTATTGCGTCTTTCCGTCGGCATTTTGACGTGTTATTTTCCATCTAATATCTGCGCTTGTTAAGCACTGTTATTTTCACGTGTTCGAAAATAACAGTTGGCTAAGCTGATATATAAGAATATCATGAATATGTGTATTACAAATTCAGCATTCAACCAGTGGGAATGGTTTTCCCAAAACTTTCTTGCTTACTCTGTAATAAACATGTTTGTAATAAAGATACTCTGTAATAAAGATATGTCAGAGAACGCCTTACATGGCATTGGAGTACAATAGTTACAAAATATTGACTTTTGGCCTGAATTTAGCATTTTTTTTTTTTTTCTGAATCTATCGTGTCTCACCCTTGGCGAGCTATTTGGCGATTAATCCCTGGTAATAGGATTGAAAAATCGAATTAGTGTTTTAGACACAAATTTTTCAATTACTTGAAACAAAAATCTGCCAGGAAACTACACAAATTCCTATACCAAATTTGATGGATTTAAGTCATTGTGTTTTTGAATTATCGCATGTTTCTGAAAGCACAGAGCTACAGCAAATCAACCCGTTGTTAGATTTCGTTTAAAATTTGAGAAGTGTCTACTCGAATAGATGTTAAATCTGTGTACCGAATTTTACCAATCTAGCTCTCTTCATTTTGTAATTATCCTGCTAATTTGTGTTCGAATAGCTGGACAAACAGATTTAATACATTATATTGCACGCTAAATTAAGAAGTGTATCGCATTTTGTGTCAAGATTCGATAGTGCATCCTTCCCTTTTGTATCCATCTCTATAAACAACGTGCTAAAAGTATTTCGTCTTTTATAATTAAATGCATGTACAAGTTCCTGTTAAATATGAAGTAGATTACTGTATTTAATGTTTCTGTATAAAGCATCAGTTCTGTATGTTTTAATCTTTTTACTAGTTTTTCTCATAATTCTTCCACAACCTTTTTTATATATATAAAGGAATAATAATTATATAAAATGTATGCCGTGTATATTCATGTATGTTGCTGAAGATATTTTAAGAAGTCATAATCATTAGTAAATTATATACTAATGTACTAAATTCAAAATAATGCCTGTAATTTCAAGATTATGATGTAAGCTTTAAAAAGAAAGAATTTTAATAATATTATAATAATAGATAGAATCTTTCATCTGTCAGTATGTCAAATCGAAACGTTTTCATTCATGTGTATTTTTGTTCAAAAGTTCCGACTTGAAAGATTTCAAAACACTACAATTATCCACAATCTGCAGATGTTTATTTACTAAACTCTGAAGCAAGAAAGAGGATTTAAAGCCACCTAAGCTCGGATTAGAACATTTTAAGGCCAATATTCTTTCTGACAGGTGTTTTGTTCCATCAGACGATAAAATTCGAACTTTTCAACTGCAGATCTCCAGTTTATTTGCGAGAAGGAATCAGAGCCTAAAAACAAGAATCGTTTGGCGGTTATCACGCGTTCTACATTGCTCCTCATTTTTCTGCCCAAAAGAACAAATCCACGACGACAAAAAAAAAAAAAAAAAAAAAAAAAAAAACTTATCGTGCGCAATTTTCTCCGTCACCAAAACTCCCATCCAGGAACAAGAACAGGAGGTTAGATTCCCCTTTCTTAATTCATTCGTTCGTTTCGAATAGAAAGGAAAATGAAGTCGTAAACCATAATTAAAGATAATCCGTGAAAGGGACGAATTATATCTCTTGTTGACATCAGTGTGGGAAAAAAAATTCGACGTACGCAGTCACTGGCCAGGGTTGGTGTGCTTCTTTTTTATTCCTGGCATTGCGTGAGGACTGGAATCGAAAACGTTCTCGATTTCTTTTGTGGATTTCCTGACCAAGTTCTGACCATTGTCCGACTGTGGGTTCTTTTTGTGTTGCAATGCAAGATCAATTGAGATGAGGTGAGAGATAGGAAGCTTTGCAGGTTTCCCATTCTTTTGAAAGTCTGTCTGTCAACTTTTATTTTTGTGTTTGTTCTCTTTTTTTTTAGGGGAAAGTTTCTTTGCTTTCGCTTTTGCGGCCTTTTCTACTGCAATCCATTTGTCACTTTTGTGTCCCGAATTTTCTGTGGATGGTTTTATATATTTTTTATAACTTTCTTTTATGGTTCGCATTGTCTCGCCGTGCGCATTTTTCGCGCCACTCGCTCGTTGCCAAGAAAGTTTTGTGGATGAATAATATTACAATGGATTTATGGAATGGTTAGTTTCACCAGAAGGAAAAGAGTGTGTTACTTATGTTGAGTCAAAATATCATTTTTTATTTCCTAGGGCTAGAGCTTAGTCTGCATTTTTCTGTCGTCTTCTTTCTTTATTTAATTGTCTGCGGTTAGTTAGAGGCTTTCTTTATGAAGTTTAAATAGTTCCGTAATGGTAGACGTAATATATTACGTAATATGACGCAATGCTAACTTTTATTACATTGACATAATAAAGCTTCCAGGTTGGCACACTATTTATAAATTTCATGATACAAAAATAATTTAAAATACTCTACAGGTTAGACCGATACATCTATAACTATAAAATTTGGCATGTAATTTCTTGGATAATAGATGTTCACTAAGAAAGTTTTTCAAAAATTTAATTATTTTTTAATTAGAAATTAATTAAAATTTTATTTTTCTAAGTAATTTTGGAGAATATTGCTGTACAAAAATACTTCAAAATTAAAAAAGAATATAATTTTTCCACTGATTTAAATAAATTTTTTAAGTATTTTTTGCACATGAACATTTTGATTATTGTATTTATATATTTGCTCATTATCTGGTCTAAAAGAAATTAAGAATAAAATGTAAAAATAAAGCACACATCGATGAATTAAACCTACGACATTATCTTACTACTATGTTTAAGACAGATATTTGTATCTTACGTAATTTGTTTTGAAAAAGTTTAAATTTTTAATTGCTTTATAACAGGAAGCAGAAAACAAAATGCTGAGTAATAATGTAAATAAATTACATAAGATTTGTATCTTATGTAATTTATTTTGAAAAAGTTTACATTTTTATTTGCTTAGTATAATATAAAACAAAAATAAAATACTTTGTAGTTTTAAGTAATAATATATTTTAAGAATCAGACGATTCCTCTTTGTAGTTATTTTTCTTTCTCTTTTTTTTAAAGCAATTTTTATTATTTTTATGTTTTCTTTAACACATTGAAGAGTTTTTGTAATATTTTTATACTACTTTGTCATACATTTCTTATGATTTTCGAGGCTGCATAAGGATTTAATTTTTATATCGTATAAAAATTTGCTATATATAATACTATATGATCCTTAGTGCCAGTTTAATTAAATTGTTTTGTTTACTCTTTCTTTAAACATTTTTGTGTGAATGATAATTTGTCCACAACTAAATTACGCAATTGTAAAGAATAAATATAATAAGTTAAAATGTATGTAATAAATATAATAAGTTCAGCGCACATGAATAAAAACCCCAAAGTAAAAAAAAAAAATTCTATAAAAATGGTTTTTGTAATATTATTTCATTATGTAATTAATAAAATTCAATATTATCTGAGAAATTTTTTTTACCTTGCTGACGATTTGATTCCAAATAAGTATAATAAAAATATTTTAACAACTACCTTTCAGTATTGTTATACTAAAAGCTAGAATTTTTAAAATTATTTACTTATTTTTTTAGAAATTCTTTTATGATTCATTATTTTTGTTAAAATGTTGAATTAATTGATTTAATTACCGATCAATTCGTCAATTATTAAATTAATCGATTCAAAATGTTAATATAGTCTATTGTCTAAAAAAATACACAATTTTCAAAATTCTGAAAGAGAAAAAAAATGTTTGCAAAATTCCATCTTTACAAATAAACAAATGAGTTTATAAAAAATTGTACAATTTTTTTTTTTTTCCAGACAGCAAGTGGTTTAAAACATAGAAAGTTATAAAAAAAATTAAACTCAAAAATTTGCATGATTCAAATATTATATCCTTGCTTATTTTACAGATGAGAAAGTAAATCAAATTCACCAACAGTCATTCAATTTATGACTGAAATTGAATGACTGTTGCCATCATACTGTGGCAGATGTTTAGAAAAATAAACTGAGAGAGAAATTTTTGTAAACAAAATAAATAATTCTCATGAGAGAAAATTATGCATTTCTCTGCTATTAAAGGCAATTATTTTCCAAAACGTAAAAAAATAGCGAACTTTATTTTCCGCGGATTTCGGGAAGAAGAAATATGATTTTATAATATTTTCCATAATATTTATGTTGTAGATTTCTTTGAAATGATAGGCAATTATATGCATTAACGCATTGCGCGTGAATTTTCTATTTCTTGGTTTATTGTACGATTCAAATGGGCTGAAATGGAACAGTCAAGGACATTGGGATATTATAACATATTATTATACTTGAATTTCGATTTTCTGTATACAAAATAGTTCTTTTCAAAACAAAACAAATTATTCGTATATGTGGAATGAAAATATTCTGAGAATTTTCATATAAAATATCTTTTATGAAGTTGAATTTAATAGTAAGGAAAATTTGAAAAAGATTTTTTTAAAGTTAAACAGGGCAAATTGGCAACACTCTATATCTAGAAAATTGAAACTAGCGACTTGATGGTTTTAATTTGATTTTATTCACTTATTTTTTAATAAGAATAAATTAAACGTATGTGAATAACTGTAAATATTGTTCCAAATAAAAAAAAATTAGCCATTAAATTTTTAATTTTAAATTAATTGAAAAATAGTTTTTATTGAATAAAAATTTCACTAAAATGTAAATATTAAATTCAATTAGGAAAAGGTTAAAGGTAATTTTTGTATGAATTAAAATCCGATTAATCATTGTTTACAATAGAAATGCAAATGTATCGTTTTGTTTATCATAAACATAGCTCTAAAACTAAGTATTATTAAAACTTTTGTGGTTTATTTACATTTAAAAAAAACTAAATTACATCATTTTAAAGTGTTGGATTTTAATTTTTAAATTTTTTCAAGTTCAAAAATCACAGTGCAACATTTTAAAAATGAGTTGAAATATTATCTGATGTTTTGTTTTAAAAAGTTCTCTAATTTTATTTTTAGTAAATTTTTTGAATCTAATTTCATTTAAATATGGTATATCTTTTTCATAAATGCGTTAAAGAAAAACTACGTTTCATTTCAATCTGAAAATTTTGACTGCAACGTTTTCGTCAATATTTGAAGAAATATAAAATGTTTTCAGTTTTATAGCAAAATTGCTGACCTTAAAATGTTGATCTTCAATTTCTCTTTTTAAAATAAAATAGAGTAAATAAAAACTACTTAAAAATTAAGAAAGGGAAATGTTTTCAAATATTTACTAAATTGACTCTATAAATAAATATCGGCAAATCTCTTACGATACGTTTTGCCAATCCTTGAAGTTTTTATTTAAAAATAAAATAATCTTAAATCCATATAAAAATATATTGAGAGATTGTAATTGCAGATTTTAAGTATTATTTTACTTTCGTCAACAGTTTCAATTTTATTTATAGTGGACGACTTTTTTCTCGTTGTATTAACATGAAAACGATTTTTTAAAATTATAATCTGCATATTTTGAAAAAAAATGCGGGAAAATAATTCTAAATATAGCGATAGAATAAATTTATTCTTATCAAATGTTTTTAATTTCGAAAATTTTTCATTAGAATTTTTTTTTTAACTCTTGCTGTTTGAGAATCAAATATTGTTTATGTTGTAAAGGGGAGAAAAACTAAAAATAGAAGAATTAATTGAAAACATTTTTCAGATTTTGATACGCGAGGTTTTTTTTAAAGGTACTCTTTATCTATAAATTGATTTATTTTATTTCATTAATCTTGCTTCAAATAAAAGAAAGGAATAAAATAAACTTCAAGTTTAGAATCTTTAAATAAAAGAAGGGAAATCGGATATTTTTACTTAGTAACAACATTTATTCTTCAGCTAATTACGAGTATAATTATATATTCACTCTACTCCGTAATTAATGCTTCTCTTTTAATGAAAAATTCTCTTTCTTTTCTTCGTTCTGTCCTGCTTATTTTGTTTTGCATAAAAGAAAAGAGTCATTTTTCTTACTTTAACCATGCATATATTGCATGCGTGTTTACTGTTCATAGATTTTGCAGCGATAAAGTAGAATCGAGAAAAAAAGAATTTAAAAAAAGTGAAGATCTTACCGTTCTTTCTTAAGCTAATTGCTTCGAATTTGTGTTGCGTTTGCATATTAATGTTGAATTCATGATTCATAATTAGTTTAAATATTTTTTGTACCCGTTTGCATAGATAACTTTTTCTTATTTAAACACTGTTATTTATATTACGGAAACTTTCAATTTTATGGTAAATTTTTATAGAACAAAATAAATGTAATTCTTCCTTACTGTTTTTATTACCACAGCAAAAGTGATTTTTATTACCTTAAGAATAGATTTTTTTTTGTGTGTGTGTGTATGTTAACATTTACATTTTATTTTGCTAAAAATAGAAAAAAAAATGAAGAAATTTTGTTCCTTTCAACAATAATAATAAATTATTATTCATAGTTTAATAGCATAATGAATTATTAATAATAGTTTATAAACTTATTTGTCTTTTGCGAAGTTTCTTCTTTCAGAATTTGTGTTTGAATTTACTTCTTTAACATGTTTTATAGCAAAACAATGATCATCAATTATAATATATTTTGGACTACAACTTACAGTTCTTCTGAAATTTAATTAAATAATTTAATTCAAAATATTAACGAACCTTTTTTTGATGCATTCATAATCGCTTGTTTTCGCTCTTAAGTTTATTGTTGACTCTGTTAATTAATATTTCAAATATTATTATATTAACATACGGAAATATTAACATATTTAATATGTTCATATTAAATATGTTAAATGTTGAGAAAGGGGTACGTGGAAAGAAAGCAAAACATTGTGCTGTCAAATCTTGTTTCAATTTTTTTTAAATTTATTTTAGGTCACTTTTAAATATTTACATCAATTTATAATAGAATTAAACTATTGTCTCGCCTCACAATTTCTACAGTTTCATTAACCAATGATAATTGTTATTCTGTTAGTCTTTTTAAATTTCTGCATTATCACAATGGTATGTTTTAAAATTCATGTTGCAAATTTCTGGATTACAACTTCACTTGGCGGGCGTTTGCAAAATGTGTAGATTTTCAAACTATCTCAGATTTATGTGGTATAGGTAGAAATGCGTGCCAGTTTAGGTGTAGGCCTCTCTATTAGACAAAGTTGCAAAGTTACGAATTGTTTTTCATATAAATTCTTGTTCTTCAAAATGCGTTGTATCCTCAATTAAATTAAATCTTACTGTTCATTAAAAATTTATTTTAAAATACATTATTATATTATCTATTTCTATCAGAATTCCAATTAGTTTATAATATATTTCACCTCTATGACAGTTCTAAAAACGAATATTTTAAGAATTTTACTTAACAATTAGAATGCAAACCGACTGAAATTATATCAAACATACACGGTGTGTTTATAAAGACTCCTAATATTCTCTAATAAACTGATTTTCTTGAGTATTCGCTCTTAAATGTATTTTATCACAGTTTAGCTAACATATTTTAAATATGTTCTTTTCGGAAATTCTGAAATGTTATTCACAGAAATATTCCAGGAATTTCTTTGAATAAGTAACTGGATGTTGATCCAGCTAAAATAAGTCGAATATGAGAATTTTGTTCTTAAAGAATTTCATTGCGTTCTAAGAATTTGTTGTATTTTCCTTATTCTTTCTGATCAGAAATGGCTTCTATTTTATTTTGTTTGTATAGATTCCAAATGTTATCAGATTATTTCGGAAACGACAATGATCTCAGAGGAGCAGGACGGAAAAATTCCTGGAGTAATAATTTATACTCCCCCCACCAACTCAGGATGCATTTTTCATCTATGTCTTTGATAAATTTCTAAGCCGAAATCAATAAAAGACTCAACATGTGCCGTTATAATTCCACTGCGTTCTAAGAATTTGTTATGTTCCTTTATTCTATCTCATCAGAAATGGCTTCTATTTTATTTTGCCTGGAAAGATTCTCAAATGCTTTTCATCCAAACATCATTAGAATATCTCGGAAATGACTATGATTCCATAGGACCAAAACAGAAAAATTCCTGGAACAATACCCCCCCCCCCCCAAACCAACCCTGCCTGTCTATCCATCTATGGCTTTGTTAAATATCTAAGCCGAAATCAATGAAAGACTCAACATGTATCGTTACTACCCGAAATCAATTGCTTTCTTGAATTAATATACGACCTCATGTATTGATTTTGGGATCCAGGAAACGGTGTTGGTCAGTATTCGTTCGATTCAGTATCAGTTCTGAATTCAAGTGGTCAAAATGGACTGGCCTGATGTTCCACTTCGGAATGAACTAGAAAAAAAAATTTGAATATCACTTGTTAAAGCGTCTGCAGTATCTGAGCATGCGAATCAAATTCCTTACATAATTTTGTAGTTTTTTTTTATTCTGGAATATTCGGAATATTAAGTCGTTGTAAAAAAATGCTGTTTGATATGGAAAAGAATAGTTCTTGAAAATTCGCTGACTTGAAATTTAATTTTTAAAAACACTTCTATTTATTTTGACTGTTTCATGCTAATAACATGGCATTGTGTAAAAGATATTTCACTCACTTTTTGATAAGTTTCTAATTTTGAAATTTTGTATACCTGTGTATTCGTAACACCAATATTCAATTTTAAAACTTTCAGAAATTAATTATCAGTAAATCTATTAATTTAAATAAAATTTTGATTCCATATAAGTGGTGCCATCTAATATTGAATTTGAGAAAATTTGATTTCAAGAGTGAAGGATATGTATTATAATGAATAAATTAAAGACTAAAAAGTATCAATAATCGAATTTAAAATAATTATGCTTTTTATTATAACAGTAAAAATGTGTTTCTAAAAGTCGTTTTCATTAAATTTATCACTTTTTGTTATGTTAGAGGATTTAATAAATATGCTGTGTTATTACTAATATAGAATTGGAATGAATTATATATATAAAAAAGTGTTCGTAAAATTGATTCTTTTATATGCATTGGAATGCTTTTAAATAGTTTCGATTATTATTTTCATTTAAAAGAGGAAACACAGAATAAATCAGTGTTTTAATTATTAAAGAATTATTGTGCTAAATCAATATAACTGTTGCAAAAAAAAAAAAAACCCGAAATTAATTTCTTTTGATTGTTTTTTAGAGCATGAGATTATTTTACAAACATTATTATTATTATTATTTCAAGGATATTTTTGATATATAAGAAAAATTAAATTCAAATAAAAATCAAAAATTTCTTTTTTTAAAAAAAAATATAGTTCGTATTCATTGTATTTTTATAAATTTCGTTCTATAAAATATTAAATGTTATGCCCATTTAAAAGTCGCTATCCATATAAAAAAATCATTTTCTTTCTTAATTACTTCAGTTGCATAAACGACCTTTTAAAATTTCTGTGTAATCAGATAATATAACATTAAAGTGAACTAGTTAATGATCGCGCATTTTTTTTCTCGTACATTTTTCAGTCACTTACCTTTCTTTAAATTACAAACTCTTTTATCAGCTATTTTGCTACACATGCCAATTCTTCATCCATATCAATCAATTGTAACAACCTTGTAGTCGGTCATTCAGCATTTCTGATCATGTTAATAATGATTTGGCTTGTTTAAATGATTCAGTTGAATAATAGTGATTCATTATATCAAGTTTATTATTTTTAAGAATGGAAAAAGTACTGCAATTATATTCCATTCGTATGTAATTACACCATCAACTTTGGATAATTTGATAGCATAACTATGTATTTTACTAAGCTATTCATTTCATTAATATTTTTATAATTGCTTGAATTTGAATGGTAAAGTGATTTTTTTAAAAATTTTTTTATATATTTGATATATTATATTTTTTAAATTTTATATATAATATAGTGTGTGTGGCTGAATAGAAGAAACTTTTGAAATTTTAAAACTTCAATTATTTTGCCACGGGAGTCATAATTTATGTACAAAGAATAAGTGGTAAAAAATGCATCAGTTTACATCGCGACACAAGAGCAGAAGAGAGTCAGTGATTTTATATGAGATTTTGAAAGAGATTTCTTTGCCACGTGTAGATTTAGGAAAGGAAATCTTAGGTATATTTGAAAGAATGCTGTGAGCATTAAGGGTTTTTATTCCTTGACTTGGAGCATGAGAAAATGCTGAGACCAGCAGTTTTATAGAGTGCGTGTAGAATTAATTTTTTTAAAAAAATTGAGAATTGGATCAGGAAATAAGAGACCATTTTAGAATGATGTTAATATGAGCTAAATTAAGATTAAAATTAATAAATTAATTAGGAATTAAATTAGATTAAGAGATGTCATTATATTATATATATATATATATATATATATATATATATATATATAATATAATATAATATAAAATATAGGTCGTATTGAAGTACACCTTTGAAGTCATCCCTTTTTTTGTATGACGATTTGTTGCATTGAAGTACGACATGTCATTCAAAGAACTGATGAACTAACACAGTGTTTACAATATGTCACAATTCGTAGTAAAGTTTTAATAGTTAAACTTAAAATAATTAAACTATTGTTTGTTAGTTATTTTTAATTAGTTCATTTTCAAAGATTTATACGAAAAAATTCAAATGGAAATGATTAAGAAGTTTCACTTTTAAGTTCCTAATTTGATTTCAGACATATTTTTTAAAGTTTTTAAAATTGATTACAGTTGGTTTTGGAATTCCTGGTGTGCTACTGTATTTAAGATTGGTTTAAGCATTTAATGCATAGAAATTTTAATTAAGGTTTAATTTAAGGTTTTGAGATTGCATTTATTTTACCTTCCTACTGCTTATATCGCGATTTCACGGGTTGTTACTCAGTCCATTTTCTATTGCATCCTGCGTTTTTCTCAGTTTAGAGTGTTAATTTTTAGGATTACAGATTTTTATCGTATAATATTATTATCGTATAACATATAGTGTCAGTTCACTTTGTTTCAAAGGTATTTGAACTTATTAACAAACAGTGCATCTAAATAGTGATTTTAAAAAATTACGCAGTCAGAGGGTTAAATTTTAAATGTTGTACATTTTTTTAAATGCTTTTAGAGTCCAAACTTCGCTATTATGTAATTCTTGATGTGTTTTTCTATATTTCTATTATTTATGCTTCTGTAGCTTTTATTCTTTGTGAGCTTGATCTTTCATTTTATGATTCATTCTATAATTAACACTTTTTCTGTAATTTTGCATTTCGTTTTTAAAATTTTTACATTTAACTCTTGAATTTCCGAAATCTAATTTTCTGAAATTACAAACCATTAAAAACATTTCTAAGAATTTCGAAACTTGCAATTTTTTAACTGTTTCCCACACTTCCGTCATGTAATTGAAAACTGCGGACTTTGTGTCAACCTAGTGCCTGGTCTCCGTTGTGTTTATTCCCTTGTCCCGTTGAATGCTCTCTGCACATCTTGGTCAGAAATCTGTTGCTTCTTGTAATAGTTTTGAGTCAGCTGTCCCATTCTGCCCGTAACACTTTGTGACTCTTTCGGTGTCTCCATTGTACCGTTTGTTTGTCCATTATCCGTACTTTTCGAATGTCCTTTGTGCGTGTGCGCGTCACCGTAAATTTGACAAGTAATCCTTCCTCAATATGTGGGATGTGGGTGGCCAACTTTCCTCTTTTGTGTTTCCCACCGACCATATTTTTTTCAAAGTCAGCCCGATGGATTTTGCACCCACTGAACAAACATTGCCCATTTAGAATCCTGTTCTGTTCTGCAAGTCAAAGCCGGCTTTGTGAGCGATTTTTTCGTAATGGGTCCTTTTAAGCTTTATTTGTTTAGGGTTATTAACACGTGCGTACTTTGTCTCTCAAGCCGGGACGCGAAAATTGAACTTTTGTTCGATATTTAAGCGTCTTGTCGCCTTTGTGTTTTCCCGCCCCAGTTTGGATTTGAAGCTGACGTCATCCTGTGTCCTTCAAAGTATATATTTGTATCCTCACAGAGGAAATGACGAATTTGACACCGTGTCCATCTTCATTCTTCCTGACGAAGTGGCCCAGCTTTATTAGCATATTAATGTCGTAACTGAAATCTTAAAATTCCTTTTGAATTATTCCATTTCCGATCTTTTGTAAAGGCGTTAAGAGACAAAAAAGAAAAAATAATGTCATATTTGACCTGTATGATTCTGTGTCCTCCGAAGTACATATTTGTACCCTCACAGGGGAAGTGACTAATTTGACACCGTGTCCATCTTCATTCTTCCTGACGAAGTGGCCCAGCTTAGCATATTAATGTCGTAACTGAAATCTTAAAATCCGTTTGAATCATTCCATTTCCGATCTTTTACAAAATCGTTCAGAAACAGAAAAAAATGTGTCATATTTGACCTGTATGAAAATACATGGACCGGATTTAAAATCGGCTTAAGAAAATGTATGATATGTGTCATATTTGACCTTATGCTTTGATGGAAAATACATCGCTCGAATCTTAGTCGGCTCTGGAAAACGTATCAAATGCGTCATATTTTATCCTTATTTCAATGGAAAAAACATGGCCTAAATCTTTGCCATCTCAACTTTGTACATCTTTTTTTTATGACAAAAAGGTTCCTTTCATGTTGTTTTAAGTCGCTTTTTTTTTATTTGATTGTGTTTTCAATTAATCATGACATTATTGAAGGTGTTTTATTATTCAATTTAAGAGCAGTAAAATTCCTATTAGTGAAAAAAGGAAGATTTACGAATTGTGCTGTTTTCTGGGATATTGAAAGAAGGAAGTAAGAAACTTGTAAAGAACTTTGTAAGCTAATTAGCGCTACAAAATATAACAATAAATATCTAGAAGTCCGATCTTCTCTCGCAGTTTTTATTTTGTAAAATTGTGTTTTTTCGGAGAAAATATTTACATACGAATCACATACTAATTGCATATGAATATTTTTTTTTATTTTTTAGCCTTGCCTACATATGAAATAGTCTTTTAAATAAAAAAAAAGTAAAAAAAATCATGAATGCACTTTGTTTAATATGTTATTCGAAACAATCTGCCGTATTACATCATTCATTTTACAGCTTATCTGTCATTAGATAGATTTTTAAACTTACACCCACTTTTACCATGTTGAAATCGGGCCCGATACGGTGCTATATGACATTGTCAACATGAGAACAGACAGAAAAGGCTCTAATAGTTACTTATTTTTATAAGTGTTTAAATGTTGTTTGTGTGTGTGTGTAAAATCGCTGTTTCTTTTTTTTTTTTCGGGAAAAACACCTATGTAGATAAACTTAAAAAGAAAAAAAAATATGAAATATAAATACATAAGTAAAAAAATAAAGCAAAAAGCAGGAGAGTGGAATCAAGACCCGGCGAGCACATGCTTCATTCAAGTTGTTTTGACCTCTATACTGCGCTGTCCACACTTCGAAGCAGAAGTTGATTATACTTATTCTAATGGATAGTTATAAAAAAAATTTTTGTGTGTGTAAAAATATTTTTTTAGTGAAAACACTTTTATATATAAGTTTAAAAAGCAAAATCTTATCCAAATATAAAATTTGATGCAATTCGCTAGAGCCATTTCCGAGATACACGAAATATATATACAGGGTGTCCCAAAAAAATGTATACACACTTTAAATAATTGTAAATTTGGGGTTTATTATAATTCGAATAATTTTCAACATGTAAAAGATTCTACAAATATCATTCTATTGTCTTGTTATCGCATGTTCTCAAACTGAGGGTACAAATATGTACTTCGGAGGACACAGAATCATACAGGTCAAATATGACATTATTTTTTCTTTTTTGTCTCTTAACGCCTTTACAAAAGATCGGAAATGGAATAATTCAAAAGGAATTTTAAGATTTCAGTTACGACATTAATATGCTAATAAAGCTGGGCCACTTCGTCAGGAAGAATGAAGATGGACACGGTGTCAAATTCGTCATTTCCTCTGTGAGGATACAAATATATACTTTGAAGGACACAGGATGACGTCAGCTTCAAATCCAAACTGGGGCGGGAAAACACAAAGGCGACAAGACGCTTAAATATCGAACAAAAGTTCAATTTTCGCGTCCCGGCTTGAGAGACAAAGTACGCACGTGTTAATAACCCTAAACAAATAAAGCTTAAAAGGACCCATTACGAAAAAATCGCTCACAAAGCCGGCTTTGACTTGCAGAACAGAACAGGATTCTAAATGGGCAATGTTTGTTCAGTGGGTGCAAAATCCATCGGGCTGACTTTGAAAAAAATATGGTCGGTGGGAAACACAAAAGAGGAAAGTTGGCCACCCACATCCCACATATTGAGGAAGGATTACTTGTCAAATTTACGGTGACGCGCACACGCACAAAGGACATTCGAAAAGTACGGATAATGGACAAACAAACGGTACAATGGAGACACCGAAAGAGTCACAAAGTGTTACGGGCAGAATGGGACAGCTGACTCAAAACTATTACAAGAAGCAACAGATTTCTGACCAAGATGTGCAGAGAGCATTCAACGGGACAAGGGAATAAACACAACGGAGACCAGGCACTAGGTTGACACAAAGTCCGCAGTTTTCAATTACATGACGGAAGTGTGGGAAACAGTTAAAAAATTGCAAGTTTCGAAATTCTTAGAAATGTTTTTAATGGTTTGTAATTTCAGAAAATTAGATTTCGGAAATTCAAGAGTTAAATGTAAAAATTTTAAAAACGAAATGCAAAATTACAGAAAAAGTGTTAATTATAGAATGAATCATAAAATGAAAGATCAAGCTCACAAAGAATAAAAGCTACAGAAGCATAAATAATAGAAATATAGAAAAACACATCAAGAATTACATAATAGCGAAGTTTGGACTCTAAAAGCATTTAAAAAAATGTACAACATTTAAAATTTAACCCTCTGACTGCGTAATTTTTTAAAATCACTATTTAGATGCACTGTTTGTTAATAAGTTCAAATACCTTTGAAACAAAGTGAACTGACACTATATGTTATACGATAATAATATTATACGATAAAAATCTGTAATCCTAAAAATTAACACTCTAAACTGAGAAAAACGCAGGATGCAATAGAAAATGGACTGAGTAACAACCCGTGAAATCGCGATATAAGCAGTAGGAAGGTAAAATAAATGCAATCTCAAAACCTTAAATTAAACCTTAATTAAAATTTCTATGCATTAAATGCTTAAACCAATCTTAAATACAGTAGCACACCAGGAATTCCAAAACCAACTGTAATCAATTTTAAAAACTTTAAAAAATATGTCTGAAATCAAATTAGGAACTTAAAAGTGAAACTTCTTAATCATTTCCATTTGAATTTTTTCGTATAAATCTTTGAAAATGAACTAATTAAAAATAACTAACAAACAATAGTTTAATTATTTTAAGTTTAACTATTAAAACTTTACTACGAATTGTGACATATTGTAAACACTGTGTTAGTTCATCAGTTCTTTGAATGACATGTCGTACTTCAATGCAACAAATCGTCATACAAAAAAAGGGATGACTTCAAAGGTGTACTTCAATACGACCTATATTTTATATTATATTATATTATATATATATATATATATATATATATATATATAATATAATGACATCTCTTAATCTAATTTAATTCCTAATTAATTTATTAATTTTAATCTTAATTTAGCTCATATTAACATCATTCTAAAATGGTCTCTTATTTCCTGATCCAATTCTCAATTTTTTTAAAAAAATTAATTCTACACGCACTCTATAAAACTGCTGGTCTCAGCATTTTCTCATGCTCCAAGTCAAGGAATAAAAACCCTTAATGCTCACAGCATTCTTTCAAATATACCTAAGATTTCCTTTCCTAAATCTACACGTGGCAAAGAAATCTCTTTCAAAATCTCATATAAAATCACTGACTCTCTTCTGCTCTTGTGTCGCGATGTAAACTGATGCATTTTTTACCACTTATTCTTTGTACATAAATTATGACTCCCGTGGCAAAATAATTGAAGTTTTAAAATTTCAAAAGTTTCTTCTATTCAGCCACACACACTATATTATATATAAAATTTAAAAAATATAATATATCAAATATATAAAAAATTTTTTAAAAAAATCACTTTACCATTCAAATTCAAGCAATTATAAAAATATTAATGAAATGAATAGCTTAGTAAAATACATAGTTATGCTATCAAATTATCCAAAGTTGATGGTGTAATTACATACGAATGGAATATAATTGCAGTACTTTTTCCATTCTTAAAAATAATAAACTTGATATAATGAATCACTATTATTCAACTGAATCATTTAAACAAGCCAAATCATTATTAACATGATCAGAAATGCTGAATGACCGACTACAAGGTTGTTACAATTGATTGATATGGATGAAGAATTGGCATGTGTAGCAAAATAGCTGATAAAAGAGTTTGTAATTTAAAGAAAGGTAAGTGACTGAAAAATGTACGAGAAAAAAAATGCGCGATCATTAACTAGTTCACTTTAATGTTATATTATCTGATTACACAGAAATTTTAAAAGGTCGTTTATGCAACTGAAGTAATTAAGAAAGAAAATGATTTTTTTATATGGATAGCGACTTTTAAATGGGCATAACATTTAATATTTTATAGAACGAAATTTATAAAAATACAATGAATACGAACTATATTTTTTTTTAAAAAAAGAAATTTTTGATTTTTATTTGAATTTAATTTTTCTTATATATCAAAAATATCCTTGAAATAATAATAATAATAATGTTTGTAAAATAATCTCATGCTCTAAAAAACAATCAAAAGAAATTAATTTCGGGTTTTTTTTTTTTTTTTGCAACAGTTATATTGATTTAGCACAATAATTCTTTAATAATTAAAACACTGATTTATTCTGTGTTTCCTCTTTTAAATGAAAATAATAATCGAAACTATTTAAAAGCATTCCAATGCATATAAAAGAATCAATTTTACGAACACTTTTTTATATATATAATTCATTCCAATTCTATATTAGTAATAACACAGCATATTTATTAAATCCTCTAACATAACAAAAAGTGATAAATTTAATGAAAACGACTTTTAGAAACACATTTTTACTGTTATAATAAAAAGCATAATTATTTTAAATTCGATTATTGATACTTTTTAGTCTTTAATTTATTCATTATAATACATATCCTTCACTCTTGAAATCAAATTTTCTCAAATTCAATATTAGATGGCACCACTTATATGGAATCAAAATTTTATTTAAATTAATAGATTTACTGATAATTAATTTCTGAAAGTTTTAAAATTGAATATTGGTGTTACGAATACACAGGTATACAAAATTTCAAAATTAGAAACTTATCAAAAAGTGAGTGAAATATCTTTTACACAATGCCATGTTATTAGCATGAAACAGTCAAAATAAATAGAAGTGTTTTTAAAAATTAAATTTCAAGTCAGCGAATTTTCAAGAACTATTCTTTTCCATATCAAACAGCATTTTTTTACAACGACTTAATATTCCGAATATTCCAGAATAAAAAAAAACTACAAAATTATGTAAGGAATTTGATTCGCATGCTCAGATACTGCAGACGCTTTAACAAGTGATATTCAAATTTTTTTTTCTAGTTCATTCCGAAGTGGAACATCAGGCCAGTCCATTTTGACCACTTGAATTCAGAACTGATACTGAATCGAACGAATACTGACCAACACCGTTTCCTGGATCCCAAAATCAATACATGAGGTCGTATATTAATTCAAGAAAGCAATTGATTTCGGGTAGTAACGATACATGTTGAGTCTTTCATTGATTTCGGCTTAGATATTTAACAAAGCCATAGATGGATAGACAGGCAGGGTTGGTTTGGGGGGGGGGGGGTATTGTTCCAGGAATTTTTCTGTTTTGGTCCTATGGAATCATAGTCATTTCCGAGATATTCTAATGATGTTTGGATGAAAAGCATTTGAGAATCTTTCCAGGCAAAATAAAATAGAAGCCATTTCTGATGAGATAGAATAAAGGAACATAACAAATTCTTAGAACGCAGTGGAATTATAACGGCACATGTTGAGTCTTTTATTGATTTCGGCTTAGAAATTTATCAAAGACATAGATGAAAAATGCATCCTGAGTTGGTGGGGGGAGTATAAATTATTACTCCAGGAATTTTTCCGTCCTGCTCCTCTGAGATCATTGTCGTTTCCGAAATAATCTGATAACATTTGGAATCTATACAAACAAAATAAAATAGAAGCCATTTCTGATCAGAAAGAATAAGGAAAATACAACAAATTCTTAGAACGCAATGAAATTCTTTAAGAACAAAATTCTCATATTCGACGTATTTTATATGAATATTTTTTTTTATTTTTTAGCCTTGCCTACATATGAAATAGTCTTTTAAATAAAAAAAAAGTAAAAAAAATCATGAATGCACTTTGTTTAATATGTTATTCGAAACAATCTGCCGTATTACATCATTCATTTTACAGCTTATCTGTCATTAGATAGATTTTTAAACTTACACCCACTTTTACCATGTTGAAATCGGGCCCGATACGGTGCTATATGACATTGTCAACATGAGAACAGACAGAAAAGGCTCTAATAGTTACTTATTTTTATAAGTGTTTAAATGTTGTTTGTGTGTGTGTGTAAAATCGCTGTTTCTTTTTTTTTTTTTTCGGGAAAAACACCTATGTAGATAAACTTAAAAAGAAAAAAAAATATGAAATATAAATACATAAGTAAAAAAATAAAGCAAAAAGCAGGAGAGTGGAATCAAGACCCGGCGAGCACATGCTTCATTCAAGTTGTTTTGACCTCTATACTGCGCTGTCCACACTTCGAAGCAGAAGTTGATTATACTTATTCTAATGGATAGTTATAAAAAAAATTTTTGTGTGTGTAAAAATATTTTTTTAGTGAAAACACTTTTATATATAAGTTTAAAAAGCAAAATCTTATCCAAATATAAAATTTGATGCAATTCGCTAGAGCCATTTCCGAGATACACGAAATATATATACAGGGTGTCCCAAAAAAATGTATACACACTTTAAATAATTGTAAATTTGGGGTTTATTATAATTCGAATAATTTTCAACATGTAAAAGATTCTACAAATATCATTCTATTGTCTTGTTATCGCATGTTCTCAAACTGATGTCCGTTCTGCTCCAGACACTGCTGACAACGCGAAGCGATGGAATAGCACACATGATGGAACAATTCCCTTGGGATATTCGTACATTCATGTTCAATGGTTGCCCTCAATTGAACAACTGTTGCAGGTTTATGGACGTCCTGAACAGTTCCATCAGCTTCAAACTTATCTCTAATTCGAGTGATGGCAACTCGTGTAGGTGGTTCTTTGTTAAACTCCCTCTTAAATTGTCTTTGCATTTTCATACTTCCAGTAGCATTTTAGAATAAATTTCCTTTCTTCAAATTCAAGTCTGTTCGGGGGGGGGGACGCGGTTCAATAGGTTCAGTCTGTACAGAAAGAAGAAATAACTTAGTTATCAGCTGCTAAAATGTGTATACATTTTTTGGGGACACCCTGTATATAATATACAAAAATTGCTCATTTAAAGTTATAAGATTAAGCAAAAAATATTTAATTTGTTCCCAAATAAATGAACTGTTTTATTTGAAATCAATGTTCTTTTAAGATAATAAAAACGTAAGATTTTTGAAAATTGTTTTTTTTTTTTTTTTTTTTTTGCTTGAAAAATGAATATTTATGGCTGTTTTTATGTATGAATCATATAAATTCGAATGATTAAATTCGCACCTCATAAACAAGATATGTGTATGAATTGAAAAAAATCAGAATAACCGAATTTACAAAGGAAAATATTTTAATAATAGAAATTCCATCAGTTGAATGGCAGGAAACATGATTTTTCGGTTTATAATATTTGTTTAACCATTTTTCAAGTCCTTCGCCTTATACTTTTTTTTTCATTAAGTTAGAAACCATTCATCAAATAATATCAAACCTCCGAAACTCATCAAATAATGATCAGTTGGCATTCAGTTTAAATTTAATATCAGCTGATTTACTTAATTTAATTAAATTTTTTCTTTGAAAGCTGAAATATTTATCAAATTTTATTTATTTGAATCTGAGGAAATATATTCATTTTAATCTTTTGTCTCTTTATCAAAACATATATATTAATCCTCTCCTGAATCATTCAGACGATAATATCTCTGATTGAATTGAAGTTAAAAGAAGCGGCAACATTCAGTCACGTGATATCTCTCGGGTGAATGAGATGAGACGGCAAATAATATATATGCGTTGAATAATTTATGAGGTTATTAATGGAGTTTCGATCAAGGAATTAATCAGAATTAGGTTTGCTGCATTTTCAAGTAATCACAGCAACCGTTTTATTTGTGTTATTTTTGGTGTTTACTGTTTCTTAATCTTTCACGTAAGATAAACTTACACGGAATAAAATATTCTACGGATTTTGTATTTGAAATCCTATCGATTTACTTTGAGGAATTTCACGTATTTAAGGCATTTTATAAATGCTGTTGATATAAGATTATGTTTTTAAACAAACGAAAAAAACTGATACATAATCTTTTTCCGAGTTTTAATACAGAATAAAATATTTCCTGTGAATAATAATTGAAATGTAATAAAAGGAAATATTGGTTGTTTAAAGATATCATACATAAAAGTAAAATATATTAAATCGGATATTTGATGGATGGATTAACCATAAAAAGAGGATTAATTTTGCAAAGTGATATAAAGCAGTGAGAATTTTGATAACATTTAGATTTATTAAAAACAAAAATATAGATTTCATTTCGTATTATCGAAGTAACCACGCATGTTTAGCTATTAAAGGAAAATGTTCCTTTGAATATAAACTAACCCTTATTGACTCGAGAGAAAGTCTTTAGTAGAAATTTTCCTATTGTCTGGTTTTCCTTAGCATGCCAAATTTTGTCTTTGTAGCTCACTATGTGCCTGACTTTCAAATACACTGTGATTATCAGATTAAAATTTACCCATTGATAGATTTGGTCCAAAATTAGATACTGATCTATTGTTTTGATTATTATCTTTATACTTATTTACGTTTTTACTTGCTCATATGCTCATGTTTTCTTTTTTTTTTTAAGCATTGAGGAAGTATTGTTATCGCCGAATTCGAGATTTTGAACAACCTCCAGTTCAGACCTTCTTGAGTTCGAAAGCCAAATTGTTGACATTATGTCTGTCTGTCTGTCTGTGAAAGTGCTAACTCAAAAACTCTTTGACCTAGATGTCTGAAATTTAGTGCATTTACTTAGACCAAGGAAATCTGTCTATCTGGTTGTCTGAATACATGTGAACTCAAACAACCAGAACAAAGACAAAACGCAAGCATCTACGTAATAAGTACATTTGGTACACAGATGTAGCTTCTAAACTGTAGATTCTTATCCAATTTTGAACCAAATTTGTTAAACGTTTACCATCTGTCGGTCTGTATTTTCGCATGCATGTAAACTATATGGTTCACGGTATGTTATCTTATGATTGTAACTGTAATTTCGTGTCAAATTTTGGTTCAACTGACTGGCAAAAAAAAAAGGGGGGGCATCCAAAATATATATTATTGCTATAGATTCACTAAAGATGCTAGATTCATGCCAAAAATCTATATTTCTTAACTATCGTTCACCAACGTCACGCAAGATATTAGTAGCACTAAACCCTTTTCCCATAGCGAGTTGCCTTTACGGATATCGTCGTAAATCTGCCATCTGACCCTTTGTAGGACCACTCTCATCTGTGGACATCGATCAGGAGCTTCCCGCAAACTCGGTAATATGAACAAAGAGCCCCTATAACCACAAATGAGGAAAAAGAGGGCAAAATGTGCCGGATTCAAGGCGCGTACGAACCATGGGAACGGAGTTTTATGGAAGATCTACAATTTCATGCGGAAAAAAGGGGTAAGATCTTTATTGAAGATTAGGCGAGGAAGTTTCGGAGAGATCACTCTCGTTGATACCCATGGGTAAATAGACCTAATCTCTTTTTTTCTAGGAGGGGAATTTCAAAAAGTGGGGATTCATCAAAATATTGTGGTCGAATTTTTCAAAGATTACAATAATTTCTTGTATATTTCTATATCAGGGGTGGGCAGATACAAACATAATAATAATAGTCACAATTGTTGTTGTTGTTTATAATGGCACTTGCCATGGACAAGCTCGCCGACGAAGTCAGCGATTTTAAGCCGAGGGTGCGTCTTTTGTTTTGGTAGCGCCAACTAGGGCCAAGAGTACGTCTTAGCTGCTCCCGCATCACATTCGCATGCACAGCCCCTATTTACAGGGGGGCACATTCACACATCTCACAAATAAAACAGGTGAAGAACAACCATGCCCGAACCGGAACTCGAACCCAGGACACCCAGATCACGGGGAAGACACGCTACCCCTATGCCAGGACGCTGGCAGTCACAAATATAACTGTATCAAATGGTCCGTTTAATATCATACAATTCAAAATATATTAAAAATAAACCATTTTCATCTAAAGTTAGTAAAAGACTTAGTCTGCATTCTGTCCGCCAATCTTGAATATAATTATTAACTGTTAATCTCGTACTGGATTCCAAGAGGTCGTCTGTGAGACGGGAACCATATGTTGTCTTCATTATATTCATCGTTGAAAATGCAGATTCACACAGTAGGTAGAACCAAATATCAATATTAAATGATGTATTCCTAATTTAAAAATTAAGGTCGTCCATTAGATTCCAAAAGTTATTCTTAGGTTCTACGTGCTTTTAAAATTATGTCATTGTGAAGGCAAAAAAACTTCTTTTTCCTCAAGAGGTAAAAATAATATATAATTTATATTTTCAGTTATTTTTTCCACGTCAACATTGCCAAATGAGTAACTCATAAATGCATCAATTGGTTTCTTTTAGTATGTGCGTCTTAAGTCTTAGTGAAGGTGATCACCCCACAATGTCTTCATGGTCTACATGTCGATAGGGCAACCCTTCGACTTAATGCCTAATCGACTTAATGCCCACCCTTGCTATACACCATACAGAAACCAGAAATGCGCGAAGAACTTCTGAAAAATAATATATTCCTAGTATCCTTCAGGACTAGAGCGACCTTGTCTCCAAAAGCTGAAAATATAAAACTTATCCGGCCTTGGTCGAAAATTCTCTGCTTTTTTCTTACTCAAATCCGCGTTTCATAAAATCACCCATTAATACGCAGCATAAACATAATGCTTGGAAATACAGTCTGCTGCCATACAATTGCGAAAAAATATAAAAACTGTGACTTATCGTTTGGCTCTCAGAATGTTACGCATTTTTAGTGCGATACTTGTTTGTACAACGTAATGTGGTTCGGTTTTAGTTCCGTCTTTTATTGTTTGTGTTTGAAAAGCAGTTTTGTAATATTTTACGATCTGGTTCTTTATGTTTTGTACTCGTAGATGTAAAATTTATTTTTTGGGTGAATATGGGAAATGAAATAAATTTACTGTAAAGAAACATAAGGCCAAACTAAGTGTATTCGCTGAAAAATGAGTGATTTAATTGGAATTATTTCCAGAATTTTGATTATCTTGTATTGGTTATAAACTTAAATAGAACCAACGGCAGTGTTCTCCAAAAAACTTACTCGCATGCATTCTAATAAATGTGTTATCCCAGGGTGTATCTTGCATGGCAATGGTGTACAATAATTATGAAATACTAACTTCTGCCTTGAATTTAGCATTTTTACTGAATGTATCGTGTAATTCTTGAGGAGTTATTTTATTCTTTTTCTTTTTTTTCTCCTTTTTTTCCTTTCATTCTATGAACAGGACTCAAGATTCGATACATTGGGCATTTTAATTCAGTATTAATAGATAGTTCGCATTGTTTTCAAAAATATTGCTTATCATCTGATTCATACATAAAGTTTAAAACTTCGAATATAAATCTCAGATTTATCGGACCATATGTAACCTGGTTGGGAGGTAGGGGTGGTAAGTAGGAAGGTGCAATCCAATATCAACCCTGGCTCATCGCATTTCTTAAGGTTAAATGACGGCAACACCAGGTGCATCCCAAAATCCACGCGTGTCCCGCTAAGTGAGTGAATTCACCTCGACATCTGCAGGGGGGGGGGGAGCTTATCCGTGAGGGTGTTATTATACAAATAGTCCCTTTAAAACTGAATGCAGCACACCTGGACATCTTGCTGAAAGTGCTTTTACTTGCTTTCCAGACGGCTGAAAAAATATGCTATTCAAAGCACTTTAGAGAGGGATTTTTCTATTTTATATATTCAGCCCACTACTGCATAAAAATATGCAGAGAATAATAAGAAAGGGACGAAAACAACCTTGCACACACACTTGGGGAATTAACGGTACATGACGGAAATTTCGCGGTGCAGATGTTCCTTCCTCGGGTCTTTTATTCCGAGCGATTTTATCCATCCAGCCATTGTTGGAACCATCTTGTGCTTGGGTGGATTCGGGGAACTTGGAGAATCGTTTTATCTCAAGTGGCATTTGCATGTATTTGGGGTTCGTCCGTGCGGTAGAACTCAGGAACTCCCTCAAAAGATATTGAATTTTTACGAGCGAAATTTGGAATGAAGAAATTTTCAAATATTTGTATGAATAGAAGTGAATAGAAATAAATTGTGCGTACATTATAGAAATAAATCCAAAACATCTGAGCAGAGTTTCCTCATTGGTTTTTCCAATTCACACGAAGACAAATTATGGCAATATGTCTGTCCATCTTTCCGTCTGTGACAAAAAGGACTCAAGACTCTTCGAGCTAGATGGATTAAATTTGAAATACAGTTTTTAAACTAAACATGTCGCTTTCTTGAAAATGTTGGGCAAAATTTATTTACAGGAAGTTTATCCGGCTTCTCGTATATAGGAATATAAGTTAACATCATAACTACAAAATGAAGAGAGCTAGATGGATAAAATTTAATACGTAGATCTGACATCCATATTGTAGACACAACTTATCAAATTTTGAGCTTAATCCAACTAGGGGGTGGACTGTCTGTCGGTCTGTACTTTCAAAAACATGTAAACGCGGTAACTCAAAAATGCAATGACTTCAATATATCACATTTGGTGTGGGATTGTATGACCGCAATTGTAGTTTCTGTATCGGATTTTGGTTTCGGTCGGTTAGGGAAAAAAATAACCGCGCCTAAAACACAAATTTGCCTTTATTATAGAGTATCCGAGAAAGTTTTGGGGAGACTGCACTTGGTTTCTGTGAAGATTAAGTGGCATTTGGCTTAATAGTAAATTTTTTTTAACCATAAAAAAAACCATGTTTCCACATATAAAAAATGTATCGTTAATGTCGGCACTTTTTTGAATGAAAATGTTATAAATATTTTAAATAATTTTATTTGTCTCCGTGTTCTGATGCTTAGTCTAATTCTGTTTCGTTCTTTTACTTGCAACATAGAAAAAAAAATGATTTGTCGATTTAATCTTTTTATAAATAATTTAGTAGTTATACTACAAAATGTAAAATTATTTTGTTCGTGTAATACTCTGTTTCTACCGTTTAGTTGGAAGGGTTGCTTAGAAGCTACAAGCGCTTTTATTGGCTTTTATTGGGTGAGCTGTAGCTCCAGATGTTTTACATGAACATTGTTAAGCATGCATTCATACACTAATATCTGTGTAATAATTAGAATAAATTAACTTAAATTCTAAAAATTTAAAAATTTCAAAGAGCACGTTAAATATGTTATATATGTACTATTTATTTAGTACCTGCACCCAATTTTTTTATTGAAACTTTTTACCTTTTTCCATTTAAAAGATTAATTAAAAATAAAATTGCAGATGATAAGAATTTGTGTTCTGCGGACTACAGACGCCATGGTGACTTGAAGGGCGGAAGTTATTAGTTCAGAATCCCTCATTGCAAATGTTTTTCTTTATGAAATTTCATTCATCACAAGTCATAACTCTTCCCAGAATGCAACTGAGAACCCCGGCCGGTGACGAATGTAAATGTACTGCAATAAACCTCCAAAACGATGACGACTCGTTCGACCATTTAACATCGAATTTTTCGAACTCCCCCCCCCCTTCGTTCAGCGCGCACACATACTCACACACTGATGGAATACAAAAACTTAGAGATGGTTGGATGCCAGCTCAAGTGTCTTCTTCGTCGTCTAACCACGATTAAAAGGATGAAATTCCTTCTAAAATAGCCTTTGTGTTGCTAGTAAACAGATCATTAGAATAACTAAATTATTTTTTTATTTAAATATCCATAATTAGAATTTAAGAGAATACCAACAAAACAAAGAAACTTTTTTAATACTATCATTTTTTTTTTAAACAAAACGTTCTTAGTCAGTTCGAAGAACTATTAGGATTCATATTAAGTTTAAAAGTTTGGAAATGTATTTTTATTGTTCATCGAAAATTGAATAAGAACTCTAAAACCGCACAATATAGATAACAATTATTTGGAGTTCTTTTTTTATCGTGAAAATGAATTTAATGAAGATTCCAAACAACAATGGAAATAAGAATCAACGTTGAATCATTTGTGATTCACAATTGAAACACTGGATTTAAAAAATAATGCTTCCTGGAGTATTTCTTTCTTTCTTTTCTTTCTACTCAGCGAAGTGTTATTGGCCTATTTTGTACGCATCGTTCACTTGAAACAGTAAATATGTCTTCCTAATGGTGAAATTATGCATGTTGTATTGAGGAATCAAGCTCGTTGAATAATTTTAAATGATGAGTGACGACCGGTTTGAATTTTTATACGCGGTTTCATCCAAATTAGTCCAATTCTCTGGAAATCACATCAGTGTATCTCTAAGAAAAAGAGATCAGCATATTAATGATATTATGTTAAATGTAGAAAACAAAAACTAATATTTTCGAAGTTTTTGAAGAAGAAAAAAAATGGTTATGTTTTACTTTTTGTTCTGGATTCGTTCAGGACAGACTTGAATTTTGATTGATTTCGCTGGATATCGGATTTTTTATTTTCATTTCTGCTAATAATAATGGATAATGTCTATGTGTGTGATAGAGGTTTAACTTAGAGCTACTGGAATTCGCTTGTTTGGAAAAGAGGGATGTTGACTTTGGAACGAACTTTTAAAAAATGTTAATTAATTAAAAGTTAAATAGAATTTTCGCATTTTTCTGCGATCACCGTTGAAAATATTATTAGATAAAACTGATTTTTTTTCACTATTTTAAAATATTCGAAATGGGCTTTTTAATTTTTCCAATGTAATTTTTTTCCTGAAATTTGAAGATCTTTTTGAAAAAAATATTTATTTGTAGATTTTATTGTGGCAACGAAATCATTTTCATTGACGGACTTCTTCTGAATTCAGGCGAACTTTCTCAGATTTTACTCAAAATTTAATAGCAAACAGCAAATTGCGTACCATGTACGAAATTTCAAACGTTCAGCTCAAAGCATTTTCGAGTTATTTTTGTCACAAATAGATAGATGGACAGACGGACGTTTACCAAAAATGTGTTTTTCGAACTCGGGGAGGTCGAAAAACGTGGAATTCATCAGAATCTCGTGTTCGAATTTTTAGACGATTACTATACTTTATCTATACCAACGTATACGCGAAAGTAAAAATGTTTTTTTCTTTTTAAAATTATTTTTCGATTTTTAAATTGCTTTAAGTATTTAACCATTACAATTTATTTAAGATTTTATTTCATTTTCTCCCGAATATGACAGTCTTTCTATACTTTTCGTTGGAAAAGCCTGTGATTACAACGAACATTGTCTGTCTTTCTTTACAGTAATAACTCGTTTATTGCCTATCTAGAACTCGATATTTTATGTCTCTTAAAACACGTGGAATTTTACACAGTCTTTTAAAGCAATAAAAAAAAATCTTCAGCTAATATCTTTTCTTAATCTTGTATTATAGAGTTCCCCTTAAAAAGCTACTTCTATTGGTTACTTCTAGTTTACCACTATATGTCTAAAGGGGACCCTTTTAAGGTAAATTACAATCATAAATCAAGCCAAGCTGGATAGCTTGTCGGAAATTCCATCGTATTCTCTTTTATAAATCAACAGTTGCATGAAAGCCGTATGATTTATTTGTAGAAACAAATCGTTCATACCGAAAAACACTTAACCATTCGGTACTTAAAGTCCTTAGTGTATTGATAAATATATTTCATTCTTATCGTAATCGTTTCACCATCTGGAGAACATCTATTCTTCCCGATACATCAATTTATCTTTTTTAAACAATTGTTTCAACCAAAACAATAAAAGAAGAATCGTCTGCAAAACTGAATTGCCAACTAATAAGCCGTATTTCTCCAGATCTCTTCTGTAGATCGAAAACGGCGTCTCTGGTACTTTTCTGCGGGACTGGGCCTCTTTTATTTAATGTTGCTCTTTATTTATGTGATCTTCGCGCGAAGATCTGAAGGTAGATGGGAGAAAGAATTGTTTTAGAAAAGCGGGAGATAGAACGCCACTGCAGGATATAAAATGTTCTTTTGTTTTTGTGCCTCGTTTTCTCATTAGTTCGGAAATAATGTACCCTGGACTGCAACAAATAGTTTCGCAAATTTGAGTTGGCATCTCTCTCTGCATAGATTTAGGCTAATGTATCCTCTAGGGTAAAAAGAATTCCGGAATGATTTATTAAAATCGTCCGAGTTTATGAATTTTATGGCCAATGGGGGAAGAATAAGTTATGAAGAGGATTGTTGGCAACGTCATTTTTCACATTAAAGAGTGGAATTTTTAAAATGAATGCGGTGTTTATCCATATTTTGAGGCAGAGTTGCTGATCTTATAATCTTATTTTCTATCTTGAAGCTTAATTTCTTTATATTTACCATTTATCACTCTTGGTCGTATAATGCATTCTTTTAGATGAATTTTTTATTATAGCGTCGTTAACGTCATATATTATTATACAGTTGACAATTTCCTCACCGTTTTATAATAGTCAATATGAAAATGTAAATTTTTAGCAGATATTTTTTAATCGAATGTATATAATAAATTATCGTGCAAGACAAATTGATTTTCTGCTGAAATAAAACATTTTTTACAATAAAATGTTATGCAAACGATAATTTTCTGAAATGCATACTTAAATTATTCATGTAAAAAAACTAAATGCATTCTTTAATATTTATCGATTTAAAAAAAAATATTTATCTATTTTTGCAGCTTTTTGATTTTATAACCATTTTAGCTTTTTTAAAAAAAAATTTTTTGTTGTTTTTTCGAATATATTTTTTAAATCATAAGAAATTTTAATTTGGATCTTACCACAGTGGAATACAATTTTTTTTTTTTTTTAGATTTCTGTTATTTGCAGTATATGATTTTCTTATAATCAAAACTGTAATTCCAAAAATCGTTAAAGAGAAGAAGAAAAAAAAATCTCTAGACAAAGATATATAATTTGAACAATAGACTTAAAGTGAATATAGAATTTTTAGAAACAGACTAATCACATTTGTCTAAGTTGTTGCAAATGTTTAAATAAATGGACATTTGGTAAGAAAATTAATTTTATATTTCAATAATTTTGTTATTATAATTAAGAAAATCACCATGTTATTTTGCAATTTCAAGAACGCTTTCTAATTTATTGAGTAACAAAGGGTCAAAGTCTAAACACTTGATATCGTTTAAAATAATAACTTTGTTTTTTTTGTATGTGGAAATGTGAACTAACATTGAATGAATATCTGATTTTGTCAGAAGCTTTTTGATTGTACTTTGCTTTTCTAAAAACTGTTATTTTAATTTTTTTTTTCTAGTCTTATTTTTTTTATCAGCATAAATATGTTTAATGTGAGTGCATTGCAATAACTGGGATTTGATGTGTCGTTATTCTATTTAATGATCAGCCCTTTTAATAAATAAGGAAGACTTATTCATCAAAGAGACATAATTTATCCGCTCCAGGATATTTATTGTGTAGAACCTTTTTCAGATATTGTTTGTTAAAGTCGATAATTATTCAAATCATCAAAACTGCATCATTATTTCTTTTTATATAGAGAGAGAGCTTTGTCGCATCATGCAGTTAGTTCACCATGACGTTTTTTATCCCTTTAAGTCCCTCCAACAACAAAGATTAGACGACATTGACCTTTACCTCTATAAATCATTTCTGGCAGCCAACCAATAATCCATCTTCAAATGAACGAGGAGGAATCAATTACTGGGCTCTTCTTTACACAGGCTAGTTGTGCCTTTAATAACCACCAAATCGGTTTAGAAGGGACATGTCCTCTAATTCATTGTTCATCATGGCCAATTGCAGAAATGAACTCCGCAGATTAAACTGTGCAAATAGGATTTGCTTCAGCCTCTTGTTCAACCTAATACAAGCATCTGGACCGTTTCGAGCAACGATAATCTCTTAGGGCTGTGTTGACCTCGATGACTTACACGAGCCCGGATTCGATTCCGTTTTTGACTAATGACAGGTTTCAATAACTGGACTCGCATAAGAACTAGGTGTGTTTCTTTGTTCTGCAGTCTATTGTATTTTGGAAAATGTACCGCAAATGAGAAATTTAGATCCTAATTTTCCTTTGTGTTTCTGCTGATAATATTGTGTTGTTTCTACGTTTCCGTATCTTTCGCTTGTAGAGGCAATTAAGTTTGTGAAGGGGCCATTCTAGAAGATTGGAGGGTTAATGATTCTTGTTTTAGAACAGAATTTTCAGTTTTGAGTAAGGTCGTTAATTAAGCCTACAGAAGGTGAATGTACTTGTTATTGATACAATTAGATGGATCATGTTCTTATTTGATAAATTTCAAATGCAGATGCTGCATTAAAATATGCTGCCAAATCTCTACCAATTAATTGGTTTAATGTTCATTTTATCATGATACTGATTGGCGTATTATCTGCAAATTACTTCCAGCATATATTCATGATGCACAAATATTTCTTAAAATATTCTCTAGAACAGATTATTGGACCTAGATATACCAAATTTGGAACGTAGTTATTTCTAGATTAGTGACTCAATTATAAAATATTTTTCGAAAGTTTTATTAAATAATTAAAGAATTAATCAAAATATTAGCGTTTTTTTCCCAGTAATTGAGAATATTATTACACAAAACTTGATGATTAAAATTATTTTCTGTGATATTGATTTTATTTCTACATTTACAATTTTTCTCTAATTTTATTACATATTTCATAAATGTTTATTAATTTATTTTACTTTTTCATTGTTTTAATTAATAGATTTTTACTAATTCTTAGTTTATTATTTGTGACAGTGTTATAAACTTTTATCTGTGCCTTATCATTTTTATACGATTAAAAGTAAATTTAAAAGATAAAATAAAAATAGACGAATCGAACTTTAAATATTATCAAGCTAAAGTATGTTTCCGATTAGAGGTTCTTATCTCCTTTTAGTTTCAGCACTAATATTTGCAAAAACACGACTAAAGAATGCACTGAAATTTTGAAAATGCTTAAATTTAATTACAACAATGGAAAACATTACTGCAAATTATTTTTAATTAATTTTGAAAATTTTAATAAATCTGCTTATGAAAATTTGAATCTTTGAATAAATATAGCTTAAATTTATAAGAATTATCTTGTACTTTTCTGATTTAATGAATTCCAAATATAAATATTGAATATAAATATAAATATGAGTATTGAATTGAAACTCGATCTTGGATCATTTGTAATTAATTGGTTTTCTTTTACTGTTGCCAATGTTCTTGAAATTTAGAATAATAATGTTTCATTTATTCGATTAATTTCAAATATAAATATTAATTATATTAATATTTCAAATATAATTAAATATATATCTCAAATCGTTTTTCATCGATTGGTTTAATTTACTTTTTACTTTAATTAGAATTAGTAAATTTTCTTTTGCTACTAGAATTTAGAATTATTAAAGTATCTTTTGCAACTGGCTTAAAATGCTTAGGAATTAAGTTTGTATGAATATTATGTTTTGTTTTCTTTTTTATTTGTTAGACCTGTAGTTTTAAATTATTATATTCCATTTCTTACAATTTCTTACTTATAAGATACAATTTAGATTCTTCTTTTTCTTCTTTCTATAAGATCGTTCCTGGTCATTTTTTGAACATTAAGTATGCTTCCTCAAATATGCAAAAATTAATTAAAAAAATATAAAGATTGAATGGAATTAATATTGGAGTAACAGCGAACATTACGAATATTCTTATTTGAAAGAAAATATATTTTGCTTATAAGAATGAAATGTTTTTGTTTTATTTTTTGTAAGTATTAAAAACTATAATAGAATAAATGGAATTAATAATGAAGCAAAAAGAATATTCAGAAATTTTTTAATCTTTTCTATTTGAGGCGTGAATTATCGTTTGCACGTGAGAATTAAATGCTTTTTTTTCTTTTTGTAATTTTTAAAGGCTATAATGAAGTAAATAAACATAATATTGAAGTAAGAAATGCAAGAGGGATTTTTGTTTTAATCTTACTTTTTAAATGAAATTATCGTTTGCTTGCGATAATTAAAGTTTTTGTTTTTCTTTTTATATGGCAGTATCCACAATTGTATTTATTACATTTTTTGATAAATGTGATTTAGAATTCTGCTTCACTTGCAGAAATGTTTGTGATGTCGAACGTATAAAGGAATCATTACTATGACGCTTACATTTTTATTCAGGATTCAGTTAATTTTTAATTTAAATATTGGAAATGTGAAATAAAAATTTTTAAAAATTAAAACTTCTGTCAAGCAAAAACATTACTATATATTTTACATCATGAGATGAATTATTTTAAACACAAACTTGTTATTACGAATTTAACTCAAAAGTACCAAAATCCATTAATTTTAAAATAATTTCCTAACACAAGTTTCACACAAGTGGTGCCAAATATGAAACATTCATGAAGAGAATGTAGCTAATAATTTATAATTAATAGAAGCAGATCTCGCTACAGTAAAGCTAATAAATATATTTCATTTCACGTATTTCAGGAGAACATTTCTAGAGCCCGAATAATTTCTAATAATTGTAAGAGAAATTGAAATGAAGCATTCTCTATTGACACGAAACTTAAAATATATCATTAACTGAAGGAGTTCGTTTTATTTATTCAATATGTCTAATTATTTGAATACTTATTTTCTGTTTATTACTAGCGTCTTTGAATTTATTTTGATCTTATACACTAAGAAAAAAGTTCGAGGATTTTAAAGAAGCATATTTGAATTGATTTTGGAAATTCTCGTGAATGCTTATTCCGAGATGTTTTTGGTTTTATTTCTAATATGCTTCAGCTGCATTCAAAAGAAGTTAATTTTGAATTATCGCAGCTACTTCATTACGATGTTATTGAATTCTCGCATTCATGGAAAATTTATCGTTCATGTTTTATGCAAACTGGAGTGATTTTCATCGTGATTTCAAAATTACAGAAATGAATATTTATTAGTTTGAAATATTTATCGTTTGCAGTCGGGAAAAATGCAGGAATTCTAATTTTCTAATAAGCCTAAGGGAATTTTGTAATAGTAAATTCAGGAATGTTTTTTCCTTAACCAATTTTATTAAGTGAAATCTTTTTGTCCAACTCTTTTACTTTTTTCAAAATAATCAATTTTTATAAGAAATATATTTCACGATATTACCACCTATGATGTATAATTCCGCTCTTGTAGATTTGAGTTAAAGTTTTTCCAAATTAAGAGTAATAGTACAATTTCTTATGAATTCCATAAAAATAAATGTAATTATTGATCCAATTTTTTTAAAAAATTTGCATATTATTAAGCTAACGAACATTATTCAATGAATTTAACTTAATAAAGTTAAAATTCACACAGCGTTTTCGTTTGCAATAATCTTTATGAATTCGATCAGAACTAATTGAGTAGCTAAATTTTTTCAAGTTTGGAATCTGGTAGCATTAAAAGCACAAACCACTGTGACATTATTTATAGTTTCCCAAGATTCTAAGGCGCACAGAACTGACATTATCTGCTCCAGTATTTTTGCTGCCTTTTATATCATTGTTATTTGAGTTTTTTTCTAAATTGTAGATTTAGTTTTCGATTTGTACTTTTGAAAAATTGCTTGTAAATTTTAAAACTAGTTTTCGATTTCCTCTTTCTTTAAATTAGCGACTTGTTTTATGATTGACATTTTGGCTTGTTTTTTTTTTTTTTTTTTTTTTTTTAATATGAATTTCTTATGAAAGCAATCTTTTAAATATGTCCTGTATAATTTCAATGTCCTTCTAAATTAATAAAATAGCCATTAGATCAATTTTTTATCGGATTATTACGATGTTGCACAAAAATGGAATAACTTTCATGCAGTATGGAATTGCCCCACTCAAAATTTATTAATTCAACAGGTCCCGTTTCGATTAAAAATGAACGAATTGTTTACAAAAAAAGGTCTATTCTAAAGAAAAAAAATGTCTGATATAACAATATTTGTTGATATTAGTAGTTTTTATTGCTTTGAAAAAGTATTTCATCTTAAAAACTGGGGACCCTAGGAAAACTTCCATTTATTTCAACATTCGATAATTCTCTAATAAAAACAAGAAATTAGAAGGTGAAGAGACTTATTCTATCACAAATCCCTTCCATGTTGGCAGGTGGTCCAAGAGCATTTCCCGCTCTTTTTACTATCAAAAACAGCTGTGCGCGAAATTATCCTTCTCTCCCCTATTTAGAGAAGTTGGTTGCAGTTAAGTTGAAAAATAAATATTTTGAAATTATTCGTTTGTCATTTTTTTTTCATATGAATTTGATTGTATTTTGTGTACATATTTTAACACATAATTTTCTTCTCATTTTAGGTAAGTTGGCCGTTCATATTTTTCATGTTTGATGCTTTTGTTAAGAAAACGAATTGTAAGTAGCATCAAATTCATTTTTCTGTGTTTAAAACAAATGAATAGAAGTGTTGAATATTATATGTTGAAAGGCTAAGTGCTTAAAATATATTTATAAATGTGAAATCGAATTATTTTAACTATTGTATTTGATATTGCTGTACTGTGTAGACACAATAATACAAAAATAGATCGAGTAAGGTGATTGAAACTTGGATATAGTCTTCATATCATATTTCTACATTTGTTTGAATTTTTTTGTGTGCAGAAATTCTAATTTTCATGTAAACATGAAAACTAAAATTCGGAAAGAGGTATATGAGCAAAATTTGGTACACAGTTTATCACCGAAACTGTAGAATTAGATCAAGTTGTTGATCAAATCTGTTTGTGGTTCTGAATGCGATAACTCAAAAATGCAACATCTTTGATGAATAAAATTTGGTACACAGTTTTGTTTCTCAAAATTGTAGAATTGGATCAAATTTTTGATCAAATCTGTCCGTCGGTCTGAATGCGATAACTCAAAAATGCAACATCTTTGAGGAATAAAATTTGGTACACAGTTTTTTCTTACTAAATTGTTGAATTTAATTAAATTTGGATCAAATATGTCAATCGGTATGAATGCAATGGCTCAAAAATGCAACAACTTAGGTGAATAAAATTTGGTACTGTTTTATCGCACAAAATAGTGGAATTAAATCATTTTTTAATCGAATCTGTTTGTCGGTCGGAATGCGATAGCTCAAAAACGAAAAGACTTAGGTGATTAAAATTTGGTACAGAGTTTTTTTCACCAAATTTGTAGAATTGATTCAAATTCCCGTCCGTCGGTCTGAATTGTTTCTTGCATGTAAATGTGATAACTCAAAAACGCTGTGACTTAGGTGAAAAAATTTGGCATATGGTTTTTGTTTACCAAAATTGTAGTTCTATGTTAAATTTCGTTTCGATCAACTGGAAAAAAAGGTACTCAAAATGCTTAATGAGTGTTCTGAATTATAATCATCTTTCCTTCCTGTTTTCTTTCTGTTTCCGAGAATTATGAAAATTTGAAAATTGGTTGATTCCTAAAAAGCCATAAGTTCATAATTTTTAACCGATAGTAATAATAATTTTAAGGAATATATTAGAAAGTGTTAAAAAGACCATTGCTGCTGATTTAAGAGAAAATTAAATACTCTTAGATATTTTAAATAAGTACAAAAATTCCTTTAACTTAAAGGACTCTCAAATATCCTATGGATTTTTACTCGAATCAATTTTAAATAGACACAAAAATTTCGTTGACTCAAAAGAAATCTCAAACATCTTGTGAATTTTTACTCGAACGAGTGCAAATCAAAAGGCGTTTTTGAATTAAATGTGAAAAGGAAAGAAATTTAAAAGTTCTGTTTTTGCAGTACAGCTTTGTAAATTTTATCTATAATATTGATCCATTAATTCAACTTATTAACTAATAAGTTGACAATTTTCATGCTAAACAAAGAATATGTCCCATAAGCCTTTGTAACATTTTTTATTGACTTATAAAAGTTCTTCAAACTTCTAACCAACTCCATTGAAATTTCGAAAATGATGTATTACAGTAAGTGCCTAGTTAGATTGGACACTCTAAGCAACAAAAGTTGAAAGCAATTTTGCCTTCACTTGGTTCAGAGAAAAATGTGAAATCGATTGAAACGTCATAAATATCAGTTCTACGACAGAAATTGATTAATGGTGGAATAGGAAATCCATAAGTATGGGACAGAAATCCTTTAGAAAATGGATTGATTATCGGAAATTTTAGTTCTATTTTTTATATGAATTTGAAATAGTCTAAGTTAAGTTAGAATCGTTCTGATTTTTCGAGACTATTTTACAATTTTTTATAACGGTTATAATTTTTTATAATTTTTATTATCTAATTTGTTCTTGTTGCTTCTATAGCAATTAAAAACAACAGATTCTAAAAATAGAAGTAAAGGAAAAAAACTAATTTGGACTGACTAAATATCTACTGCTTATATTGCATTAATACACCGTATAGGCCTGAAAGTCCATAGTAGTAAGGTCTTGGCTTCGAGGCTGGAGGGCTACAGGTTCGAAACCCACTAAAGGGTCACTGAAAGGTTAGGGCTATCCCTGGCTCACTGACGTGGAGGGTTAAATACTTATGGCCGCAAGTATGAAGATTAGGATATCAGCTCATTTACAATTTTCTTCATTTTGGCGATATTCACATCAAAATAGTCCTCATATTACTTCATATATTGGATAGTAATGTAAATAAACACTTTCTGTAACAATTGATTGCACACAGTAATTGCTTAAAAGATACTTTTTTAACCCTTTAAAGAATTATTTTTACTAACAATGGTTTTATTAAATTATTTTAGGAATTGAGATTAATTGAAGAAAAGAAAGTTTTTTCTAATAAATTTAATTTGATATGTTAATTAATTAAATCAATTAATAATTAATGAATGAAAACTTTTCGTTAGTTTGAGTTGAGAAATTGAAATATCTAAATTTTAGTTCAATAAGAAAAATTGCCCGTTTTCCCCGCCGATATTTTTTAGATATTAGCACACTTTTATTTCAAAATTGTAACGATAATAACTATGAATTAATTGCTAATAATTCTTATTAATATGACCACAATGTTTTTAAATATTTTTGTGGCTTCTTATTGCTCATAAGAAACTTCAGCTGTAGTCATAAAACAACTCACCATATATTTTTAAAAATTGTTAAATTTTTATGGAATGGTATTTCTCGCAACCTTAAAAAGGGTTAAATAGTGTTTAACCCTTTAAAGGGCCATTTTTTTCTAGTCATATTATGTTAAAATATTTTGAGGCTTGAAATTAGAATAAGAAAAGGGATTCATTTAGCTTATTAGATAAATTTAATTTAATTATTTAATTTGGTTAATTAATAATTAAGTACAAATCAAGACACATCATTTTGTGTGAGAAAAAAAACTGAAATATCTTAGTTTCTGTTTTACTAAAAAAATTGTCAGAACTTATGGCAACCTACAAAATTTCATACAAAGATTGATAAATTTGGTGGGAAGCATACTTCCCACGGCCCTAGAAAGGGTTAAAGTGGCTCATTTTAGGCGGCAAAAATCGAAATAACTCAAAATTTCCAATTTATTCATTTATGTCGTCAATATCAGTTTCTCTTTTCTTATTGTTATCATTTAATCTGAAACCCGCAGCTTGTCTATCCAGAATATTTGATATGCAGGTAGGAAAATTGACCCTGTGTTCGTAGTCTTTCTTTGACCTGCAGATTGCGTGTAATCATAGAGTATTAATTCCTCCTCAATACTTCTCTGAAACGAGAGACGAATTGCGTTTTGAGTCTTCAACGCGAAGACACCTGTGTGTGTTTGAGGACCATCTGTGGGGTTCACTCAACTGTTATAAGATTTGTATCGCGCCTTTTCTTTGTTTCTTTCTTCTTCTTTTTTTAATCTTTCTGTCTTCGAAACAAGCATTACGTCAATTTTGTTTCAGCTAATTTTCTTTAGAATTGATTCGTTTTTTTTATTTGTTTATTCAATGTTACTCCTGTTATATAAAACTCACGTGCAGTGGGTATTTGTAGATCTCAAGGTATTTTCTTCGTGAGTGTCTTTTTTTTTTATTTGTTGTTTAATTTTGTAAATAGATTGCTGTTTGTCTGTTCGACAGCAGCGATATTTATAAACGGATTCTGTTTATGTGACCTCATAATCCCTTGACAATCACACATGTTCCCTAACTCAATATGTTTTCATTTTGAGATGTAATATCATTTACTTTTTTCGCACTGTTTGCGCAGTGGGTTTTAAATTTAAATAGACTACATATATCTGATTGTTTTTTATGTAGGCAAGAATTAACTACATTATAAAATTTGCACTTTAATTATATAATTCTATTTAGTCGATTTGGATTAAAATATCGCCGGACTAAAAGACGTGAGTTCTTGGAACACACAACAGTTTAATTTCACATTCAAGACGTGGGTGGCACATAAATAAAAATACAGAAACATGTGTCTGCAACACAGTGCGGCCATGGATATCGAATTCTTATTACAACAAACGCTGCCATTCACAAAGAGACAAATTTGATGGCATTAGAAATTAGAGTGGTTGCCAGAAACAACGGAATAATAAAATAATAACAAAATACATAGGAACGATACACACAATATAATAAAATTAAATACTATTAAAATACAAACACTGTTTATCTCGTTTTTGAAATTGTTTTCATATTATTTAAATTCAAATTTCATTTTAACTTATTTCGTGTGGTTTTGGCTCTTCCGTGCTTCTTAAAGTTTAATTTCTGTAACTTTATTAAAATAAAGTGAATCTGCTGTATCATATGAAATTCACGCTGCTAAAATAAAGGCTTTTTCTGCAAGTATTAGATATTTGATCTTGATATGAACACTCCCACTGGTTTTCCCTATTAACCGATATTGAAAGATCACATTTATGATGTATATTTGAAACTTTACCATATAATAATACATTATATGCATAGCATTATATTACACTATACAATATATCAATATAATTGTGCATGAAATGTATGATAATACATCGTATCGTATGTACTATATAATACTACAGCGCACAAAGGAATTGAATTAATTATAAATCTCCTTGCAGTGCAAAATGGAAATTTTTAGACATAAAATAACAAAGGAAATGGAAAATTCAAATTAACTCGTTGTGTTCTGCTGCCTTTGTAAAAAGGTTTTAATATAGATTACAGTTGTATTTTAATACTTTATACGATACGATACGATGTATTATAATACATACAATGTATAATAATGCATCGTATCGTATGTAATGTATAATAATACAGCGTATTAGGATACAATTTCGAACAGCTTGCAATAAAAAAAAGGTTTTAATGCATATTGCAATTGTACTATAATACATTGTATAGTACTCCAATGTAATAATACATACAATGTATTATTATTTTATGTCATCTTATGTACTATATAATAATACATCGTACTAGGAGACAGTTTTGAACTGAATGAGCTATAAATCTACTAGCAGTGCAATATGGAAATTTTTATGCATGAAGTCTCAAAAGGAGTGGAAAGTTCGAATTAATGAGTCGTGTTCTACTGCCCCAGGTAAAAGGGTATCAATACAGATTACAATTGTTAAATACATTATACAATGTGGCAGTATTATTACATAGAATGTATAATAATACATCGTACTGTATGCACTGTCCAATAGTACAGTGTACAACTGTACTATTGGAACTTTAGAACTGAATGAGTTATTAATCTGCTTGGAAATTTTTAGGCAGAGAGTATCAAAAGGAATGGAAAGTCCAAATTAACTCGTTATGTTCTACTGCTCTAGTAAACAGGTATCAATACAGAAAAACAGTTCAAACAGGCAGTAGAATGTATGCCATTACTTTGAACAATGCCGTATAGATCTTTCCCATTTCTGTGCATTTATATCATCTGGATGAAGCCGTCAAGAAGAAGAGAACAAAGGATTTTTTTTGTGATGATAATGAAAGGACTGTGCTGTAAATTATATCGATTGAAACTGTGAGGTTTTGTGCCGTATTATTATTCAAGTCCCAGTCTCTCCTTCCTCTCAAGGACTTTTGCAGCTCAAGATATGTCATTGCTGATTAATTCTTTGTGATGACGAAGACCTGTTTTTCAATAACTATCTGGGCGGTTTTTTATCTGATTTCTTGCACTCTTTATGCGTAACATTGATTTACTGGTACACTTATTTCGCATAATTTTTGTTTGTTTTGATTCTACAAGTATTTTTTGACTAGACGGACTGTGGTCTCCCCCAAATCGTCTCGCATACTCTCTAATTAAAGTGTTTTAGACGCGTTTTCTTCTACCAGTTAGGACCAACATTTAACACATAGCTACATTGCAATTGCAAAATCGTACACCAAATTGGATGTATTTAAGTCATTGTGTTTTTGAATTATTGTGTGCATGTTTTTCTCAAAGTATAGTTTGACAGCAGACAGTCAACCCTTTGTTGGATGTGTTTCAAAATTTGATAGGTGTTTGCACTTTAGATAGTAAATCGGCATACCGCATTTTTTCCATCAAGTTCTCTTCATTTTATAGTTACTGTATTAACTTTTTTTCGAACAATTAGACTTCTTCTGAATAGATTTTTTTTCAGAAATTCGATATATATTTATAAATTTGGTATCAAGACTGTATGTCAAATTTCATCAGTCTTATTCAAAGCGTTTTTTGGTTATCTTATCTAGACAGAAAGACGCCAAACATATGATTTTCGAATTCAAGGAGATCTAAAACGTGGATATTCTTTGAAATCTCGATTTAAAATTGTTTTGTCATTACAATGTTTTCTCTATATTTCTTATTCGAGGAAGTAAAAAGCACAACATGCTAGATGGATTCATTTATTCATTTCAGCATATGGTTTTGTAGATACTTTGTGTTTAATTTTGGACCAAATCTTTCTTTTGGTAAATTTTCTCTCTATATATGAATATGTTAGTTAATCCAATAATAAAATTGGATAAGTGATTATAATTTTTTCCAGATTAAGTTATAATAATAAGCAGGAATTGTGGTGGTATGTAGATTATTATGATCCATGCAGGAAGCAACAGGACGAAGGTTTTTGGAACATTTCTTTTAATAATCACATTCACACACTTAAACAAGCACAAACACAAAGACAAGACATTCACGCGCGCGGCTTCACAGTTTAGCATCCCATCCCATCTCATCCTAATTACAATCGCAATGCACTATGGGATGACATAATCAGGCATCGCCATCTAGTATCCAAAAGAGAAGGTAAGAGTAATGCAACTGCTACAGAATAAGTTTAGATAATAAATCAGTTACAATTAAGTTTATACAAAGTAAGGACTACCATCTAAAGTGAGTAATGAGGCCGCGTGGTAAGGTCTCGGCTTCGAAATTGGAAGGTTTCTAGTTCGAGAGCCGATTCCACTGAAGAACCGTCATCCGGTCTGGTGCACGTTAACTCCGTCGGGGCCAAATGGCCACTCGCTGGTGTGGTGTGAAAGTTTGAATGGGGTGCCAGGTCAGGTGTCATCCTTGTCATCTGACCGTGGTTCAAAATTACCAGGTCCGTCACAAAACAGCCCTAGTGTTGCTTTAAAAACGGGGTGTTAATATAACTCACCTAACCTAACCTAACCTAAAGTGAGTAACACCAAAAATGTAGATTCTGTATCTTCTTGTTCTTTAAAAGAGTATTAAGGTTGTAATTTCTGTCTTTTGTTCTGCTGATTGAAAACCGTGGCATCATGTTCGATTATGAATCTTTCGCAAGACGCATTTCTGGCACGTCCTCATAACAAAAGTGCCAAAAAAAAAAAACTCTCATATGATTCTCAATTAATGTAGATTGCGACCCATTCTTTAAGAGATAAGTGTTGGATCTTTTTTGTTCCTTAAAACACTAACCACAACCGGCACCCATTGTTTTGAGTCTTACACGCAACCGTAACGGGCGGAACTGCAGCCCATCCCTTACGATGTTCTGGAACGAATGGTTTCGGGCTGCGGTTTGCCACCCATTTCCTTCCCGTTTTGGCAAGATATCACCAAAAGTGCTTGTAGGTATTTGTCTAACCGAATTCTGTCTGGTGTAGGCGATGCCTTGACTGAATTTTTATTCCATTTTCCCGCAGCCTAGACATAGATTCGAGAGGGAAGACGCGTGTTCTTTTCATTCTGCGTGGGGGACTGATTCTTAAATGGCTCTTACATCATTGTTAATCTTTGACATCCCACTGGAGGTCGGATCACTTTCTTTTTAACAACGCACTTTCTCTCAGCTTTTGTGTTATCGTATTTGATTAAAGAGTGAATGGTGATTAATGATCTGTCTGAATATAGCTTGACAAGTTAGCGTTGTGCGGACTCAATACAACTAAAGTCGTTTATTTTGGTGTCATTAATATGGCAGTAGGCATTACAAAGCTTTGATAAACCGTTGATTTCTATTAAGCACAATTATTATTTAATTTTGATTAAATTTTCACCATAAACAAAATTTTAAAAAATAATTGAACACTAAATCGGGAGCAACGTATAAAAGTCATATCACTGACTCTCCGACCCGCCCGAAGGCACACAGATAAAGAATACTGAATGACTGGACGGCCGCAACAGCAACATTGGTGGGAACTGTGGTTGAGTCCCAAGGGCCATCACCGGCCACGGTACAACTCTTCCCGAAGGAAGTACGACCCATCATCGATGGGAGGAGCCAGATCCCCCACCTATATATGTACTCACCAGGGTGGCGGGATCCAACCACCATACCGGAAGAATCTCATCCTCATTTAGAGGTGTCCCTCCCAGGGGTTAGCAATGTATGAAAACTGGAAAACAAAGATTTTTGAAATTTATCCGAAATCTGTAAAATCGGTGGGTATATATTAAGAATTCTGGAGTTTCACGAATTACAATTAAGCCCTTGACTTACGAATTAAATTAATTTTCTAATTAGGTGGCTCATTTTATTAGCGATGTTATTAGCGATGCTGTTATTTTATTTCCTATTATGCTATAAGGAGCATTTGAGATATTGAATCACTTCTAAGTAATGTTTTTAAAAAATTATTCAATATTTTCATTTAATTGCTGATTATAAATTAAAAATTTAATAATTCAATGCGCGTCAGACTTGTCATTGTATACGAAGAGGTTAAGAATGCTACCTCTAAACCAGCGGGACTGGTTTCCCCGAAACTTTCTCGCATACTCTCTAATAAACTTGTCATGACAGACAACTCCTTACATGGTATTGGCGTACAATACTTACAAAATATGAACTTTTGGCTTGAATTTAGCATTTCTACTGTCATTTGTTGCGAGTTATTTGGCGATGAATCCCTAATATGGGTTAATAGTATACGAAAATCAAATTTGTGTTTTAGATGAATTTTTATCAACCAATCGAAACAAAAATTCGATACAGAGCAACACTTGTAGTCACAAAATTCCATACCAAATTTGATATATTTAAATCATTGCGTTTTTGCATTACATGTTCCTGAAAGTAAAGCCAACCCCTTGTTAGATTTAGTCCAAAAATTTGCGCTATAGATGTTAAATCTGTGTGCCGAATTTTATCTATCTTGATCTCTTTATTTTGTGGTTATCGTATAAATTTATATTCGAACAGCCGGACTGATGGACTTCTGAACAGATTTTTCTCGAAATTTGATAGAAATCTGCAAATTTGGTTTTAGTTTAGTTTATTTATATTAACATCCCGTTGTAAAGCAGTACTAGGGCTATTTTGGGACGGACCTCGTAGTTTTAAACCGCTGTCAGATGACTAAGACGACACCAGAGCTGACACCCCCCACACCACACCACACCGCACCCGCAGGAGGACGTTTGGCATGACGGATTTAACGTGCAACAGACCCCTTTACACGACGGTTCTTCGGTGGAATCGGGTCTCGAACCTGAAACCCCACGGCTCACAAGCTGAGACCTAACCACTAGGCCACTGCAGCCAACCTGCAAATTTGGTGTAAAGACCTTATTCCAAATTGCATCCTCCGTCTAACACAAAGCGTTTTTGAATTATCTTTGTCACAGGCAGACGGACATTTTCCAAAAATGTGTTTTTCGAACTCGGGTAGGTCTGAAATGTGGAGATTTGTCAAAATCTCGAGTTCGGATTTTTTGATGCTCACGATACTTTCTCTATACTACATATACGAAAAAGTGAAAAATCGATAGAGTTGATTTAAATTTATCCATAAATATTTGGCTTTAAACCCATTTCATTATCTGTTTGCCATTGATTCATTTCAGCTTTTCAGTTTTACTTAAGGGTTATTTTGGGACGATCTTAATTTTGAGATATAGGTGTCAGCCTGGTTAAAGTCATGACAATACTAACTTATCCATTTGGTGAGATCACTTTTTGCAATTTTAACCCATTCGATAATCTTTGTGGTCCATTTTTAATTTATAAAACAAGTTCATAAAACTCTTTTTAGGGAAAAAAGAAAGTCCAATTTGTGCTGTCCTTGAAAACCTATCATGAGACATAACATACGGAATTGTTTTGTCGTAGATGAATTTTGTTTACATTAGTCTTGAGAACTCTAAGCGAAAAAGTTGTCTGAACGTGTTTGCGTTTCTTGATGGTTGGTCGTCAAGGATTATTAGTGCCTGCAGTGTCTAAACGCATGCCGACTTGAAGGTTTGCACTGTAGTGATTCGTCTGTGTTTCTAGTTTTGTGTAATCTGAAGATCTTGGAATTGGAAAGCCTGTTAAATATTTATATAAGATTTTTTGTCGCCATTCTTAAGAATTTTTCCTTGAAATTCTGTAGAAAATATAGCATTATGGGTTTTTTCCCCCATTAGATGTGAATTCATGATTTATTATTTAAATAAATTCTTTTCATTGCTGTTATTGTAATTTTTTTACAGTTTTTTTTAGGATAGAATATCTTGTAAACATAAATTTTAAATAATAAAGATAAATATTTATTATATATTTAAATTGTTTTTGAATATTTAAATGAAATCATAATATGTATAATTTATAAAATACAAATTTTTAATAATTTTATTATTTAATTTAGATTGTAATTAGTTAATAGTGTAGGAGTAAATTTTTAAAGAGCACGTAGCACGAAGTTCAAAAAAGACATTCTTTGAAAAATGGATGTTATTTGCAAAAATAAGTCCGTCAGTATCAATTGGTGAAATTAAAGAAATATTAAACATGTAATTTTATCCGGTATAAAGTTTTCTATCAAATGCTATGTTTTTTTACTATTATATTTTGCAGAATCGATGTAGCAGCCCGATTTAAGACAAGTTAATACTAATTCAATTTAACCTCTTAACGGGCAGCCTTCTGTATTACCATGATAAGTCGCGCTTAGTTCTCAGAAATTCCATTATAAAATCTGCATTTTTAATAATTTAAGTATTAACATTAGTTTGTAATAATAAGTTAAAAATTAATGAAAATAATTATTTTGAACAATTTTTTTCCGAAAGGAATGGAAACAATATAACCAATAAACAATAAAACAACCAACAAACAATATGAAATTACCGAGAAATTTGTTAAATGGCCTTGAAAAATAGCATATATTTCGACTCAAATATAAACATTTGTAATACAAAACTGTCGAGTTCGTACATTTAATTATTATAAAAGGTTATAAAGAAATAATAAATATCAAACAAATATGACATTAAAAATTATCAATATAACTATAAAAATAATTCTTTTAACTTATTTTTAAAAATGTGGAATATTTGTGTGTTAGAAGAAATAAAATTATTTCGTGTCAATGTCGTGACAATGTAATTTAAAATCCGAAGCACAGTTAACAAGTGGTAAAATATATACCATATCAGCAGTGGCATAACATAGATAAACAACGCCTGGAGCATAATATGACTTTTCCACCCACCCCAGATTATAATGCTTTTTTAAGAGGAAGCGATATCAATGCTTTAATGTTTTTTCTGACAACCTTCTAAGACAAGTACACGAAGCATCTATGATCTCTCTCCGTGCTTTCCTGTCTCTAAGCCACCGGATCATGAGGGACCGCGGTGGCCTGGTGGTAAAGTTTCGGCTTTGGAACCTGTGGGTTTCAGGTTCGAGACCCAATTCCACCGAAAAACTGTCGTATAAGCGGGTTTGGTGCACGTTAAACTCTTCGTGGTCAAACGTCTTCTCGCTGATGTAGTGTGGAAGTTTGGAGGGGGGTTCCATCTCGGGTGTCGTCCTCGTCATCTGACCGAAAAATTACGAGGCTATTACGAAAATTATTCAAAATTACGCGGTCCGTCCCAAAATAGCTGTAGTGATGCTTTAAAACGGGACGTTAATGTAACTAATGTAGCCACTGGATCATATAGTAAGTTAATGTTCCCGAGACTGTTTTGACTGTTGTGTTATTTTTTGCAACTTGACGACCAAATTTGACACCAAAGACTTATTAGGGAAATGCGAGAATTCAAAACTTGCTTCTCCAAATATGAGAAACTTTCTACAAAATTCGATCTTTCACCTTACCAGACTATAAAAGGGGGAGTAAATAATTATAAATTGTCCCCAATTACGATCGAAATTTAAGTTATGTAAGCATACCTTTTAACATAATTAAATTTGTGACTTTATTGTGAATTAAATTATTTTAATCTATTGAATTTGCGATTTCATTTGCGCCTTCTATCACAAGTAAAAAATGGTACAGGTTGCTTAGTCAGATCTTAGTTCGCATGCGCAGTAGCATTTGTCATGTGACTGCGAATTTATTCGATTAGAAAGAGCACAACGGGGTTACCCTTGAGAAAGGTTTAGTCTAAACGCTTATGCATGGAATAATCGAATTTCTCTCGCTTAAAACTTACCTGAAAAATAGCCTCGAGGGATGTTTAAAAATCGAAATCGATGCGTGTGAATTGAGACATTACTTTGTCAAGTCAAGCGTCGGAATATTTTGCAAATACAGAAATAAGGTGACTTAACTTTACATAATTGACTTTCAAGGGGGAGGGGGTCGTTTTAATTTCGAAATACTTTGCTGAAATTCTTTGACTTTGAAGGTTTTAAGCTGTTCATTATTTTTAACGAGGCATCTTTAGAAAGTTAATTTTGATCACATCGAATTTATTTTTATGTTTTCTATGTGTAACAAAATTTTAGTATATTAAACTGTTTGCTGGATGTTGTTGGATGGTTATATTCGCAATATATGTAGTCAAAGCACCAGAGGGGAAAAAATTAGTTCTTTTTAGAGTAACCGCCATTAAAGTCTTGCCGCGATGGTCTGGTGGTAAAGTCTCGGCTTCGAACAGGAGGGCTTCAAATGCGAAACCCGATTCCACCAAAGAACCGTCGTGTTAGCAGGTCTGGTTCACGTTAAATCCGTCGGAACCAAATGTCCTCCCGCTGGTGTGGAATGGAAGTTTGGAGAGGGATGCCAGCTGAGGTAACACCCTCGTCATCTGACCCCGGTTCAAAATGACGACCTCCGTCCCAAATTAGCCCTAGTGTTCCATTAAAAACCGGACTAAACTAAACTGAACCGCCATTAAAGTCTTCATTTTGAAGTAAATAAAGCTGTTTTGGAGACAGGCCTCGATATATAGAATCGTAATTATCCATGACGTTGAAGATACCTCGGCTACACTTACATTTCTTCACCAAGCTAACATGACAAAATTGATCCGAAATTTTGTTTATAAGTTGCTTGAGATTCTAATGCAAGGTAGATCTTTGGGAATCAAATCGAATCTTTGGAAATGTAGTCTGAAACTGCAACTATGCTCCTTTTAATTAAATATATATCTTCTTAGAATTACAAACGATATATAGTGAGTTAGATTTAAATGTTCAACTATTATAGCCACCTTTTGCAACCAACTGACTTTAACATCTGAGCGGTGACATACGACTGTTTAGGGTTAATAATGTTAATACAAAAGCATCAATTCAACTTTTAATGATTGAACATTATCATAAAAAAGGCAAGTACTATTTTGAATTGCACTTGCGCAAAAAATATAAAGCATGCATTCTGATTAGCTAGCTATGGTCGCTGGACAAACCGACTCAGTGCTATTTTGTGACGTTTTCTTCTATATAGCATGCCGAATTTGAATAGGTTGTTTTTATTTATAGGGAAGGCAACATGTTTTAAGTGGGAAATATTTGCTAAAATATTAATTTTTCGATCTATTTTAACATTTTGCCATTGATAATCGCCATGACGAAATGCCTAGTAAGCCAGATATAGGATTTAATTTTTTTATCTTTGCAAATGTATGTACTATAAGTACATACACATGTACAATGTATACATGTACCGTGCATGTGTTGTACAAATTTTATGTACAAAAATGGAAGCTAGTTTTAACTTTTACAAAAGTATACAGTGGACCAAAGGATAAAATTTTCATTTCTTAATTCCAACTAAAAAGGTTGATTCAACTTTGATGTATCTCTCTATTTTACGTTTATTTACTGGCAAGCTCATCTGCTTTTCAATACAACAAATTTCATTTTGTGTTTTGTCTCAGTTGTCACTGCTTTCTGTATTTTTTTCTCGGTAATTTCAAACTGAACAGATGGTAAGTTTGCGTCATTACATTGGGCGCTCGTGTGCCTACGGATGCTGTAGGGTCGAGTCCCTGTCTCCCACCCCTTTTCCAGTTAGGTGGATCGCAAGTGTGAGAGTACCGCTCACAGCTGTTGGATCCCTTCACTTCATAGCAGCTGCATCTTCCGTCGTCTGCTCTTTGTTTTCTCTTTTGCGTCACGTGAACGTGACGATTGTGCTCTCGGGATCTTTTTTGGGGTAGGGAGGGCAAGAGGAGGGGATGTAATTTTAGCTGCGCCGGAAATTATCGATTTCCACTTTAGGGAGGGGGAGGGGGATGTTTCATTGGTGGAAAAGAGTTGTGCATTGGGTCGCCGATTGATATTTCGGTTTTTAGTTTCTGCCGTTAGGATTTATTCTAGGCTCCAATTTCAAAAGAGCAGTTGTGCTAATTCGGTAATTTTATTTAATTTTGTGCAAAATTTTATCGTTACAAATATGAAATTAGTTAAGCTAAATTAAAATGTATCAAAAATAAAATTGGGGTTTTTAAATTTCAGATCGCAACTCCAAATTGCATCACAAACAAATTTTAATAAATAAAAATGTTAACATTTTTTTTACAACTTTTAACAAATTTGAAGAAATAAAAATTAAAAAAAATTTATATCTTAAAAATTTAAAAATGGAATATTTATTAAGGATTCTCTGTCGAAATTAGTTTTAAAAATAACTTGAACAAACATCTAGATTTTTTTTCCAACTTAATGTCTAGTTGAATTATTATTATTATTATAAACTATGCGCTTATTGTTTTTTAAAACTTGTATATATTTAGCTTTTTGTTTTGTTTTGGAAGTCTGTTTGCTTAAAATATTTTTCACTGGAACAAGGGAAAAATTTAAACTGCCCTGTAAAAAGTGTTTTCAAAATAAAGCGGATCGAAGCTTGAAATAAAAATCACTAAAAGATTAACAATATCATCGATGTATTAGTTAATAAGTGATTTCTATCTAAAAATAAATATTGCAACCCCTGAATTCATTTTGCAGAAGATTCTATAAAAAATTATTTAAATCCTTTGTTTTATCAAGCGCTTGGAAAGCAATAAATTAATCCATACGATTTTCAGATCATTCAAATTTCTTGTAAATGAAAAAAATTTTGGTTTTGATTTCTAGGACTAAAATTCATTTGGAGCAATTTAAGGACTACTGATAACTTAAATATCTTGTAACTTTAAACCAGCAATTCTTGTATATATATATATTTATTTATTTATTTCTTGTATCTCAGAAATGGCTCAAACGATTTGGATCAAATTTTATATTTAGATAAGGTTCCGCTTTTTAAGTTTATCTATATAGGTGCCTTTCCTGAAAAAACGCGATTTTATACATTTATCGTTTGGGAGTCATTTTCCATTGTTTTAAATTTTTTATAAGAGACTATCATTTTTCTGTCACTGGTTTGGTTTTTGTCCAACTTTTCTCTGATTATTAGCAATCATTTAATATTGGCTTTAACTTCATATTCCTTTTCTTTTTTATTATGAAATTCAATCTTCATCTGTTAATCAAATCATTCATCTTGTTTCGATTATTAAGGTTTTGAGGAAAAGAATTGCTTTCTTTCATAATGAGTTCCGAGATTTCACTTTCGCTTTAAAATTTATCCAAAATATAATCAATATTAATATCGAACAAGCTAGAACATTCACTCTCTCCAAAGGAGATGAGTGAAAACAAATAAAACCCTATCTAGTTTTAGATAAAACATTGCTAGTTTTCTTTCAATTGTCACCGTAGCCTCGTTCGGTGGTGAAAAGGATAGACAATAATGGAAAGATAAATACATGTATATAACAGTAACTATCGTTAGTTTTACTTTGTTCACATTTCATGTATTAAAGGAGCTCTTTTATTGGAAAAAGAGTCGACCTGGAACCTCTCTTAAAATCCTCAAAAATACTCAATTTTTGGAGTGGAATTTTCATGACTGTTTTAGTAACCTGTACGAATTTTTACGAGTATTATTTTAAGAAATAAAAATATTTGAACTCATAATGGGGAATCTATAAAATGGGGAAAGCCATGGAACAATCTTGAGATGGCAAATTTAAGCGCTTCTTCTTCGGTATTTTGGTAAAAGAAGTTGAAAACTGATTATTCTTTAGTGTCTTTTTTTTACATCAGCTTAGCATAAACTTAAACGTTCATTCGATACCCAACTACTTAATAGCGGGCCATCAAAGTAATAGATTCTTTTCCGATATTATTGAGAACGCGTTCCACTTCCAGGAAATAAATATCGAAATTATCAGGGGGGGACTTTCCGCCATCCATCTTGATCTCTTTTGCGTGCATAAATAAACAATGCATATCGCCCCCCCTCCCTGCATCATGCGTATCCATAATCATTACTACCTGCCACCCTTATATCCCTCTTCAGAAAACTTACTCGTTTTTTCATCGATAAAACTCTCTAGGTATTGATAAAAAGGCAGAAGGGGATGGGGGGGTGCGAAAGCCTGCTAGCAAAAGAGATCGATTATTAATTTAGGATCCAGACGCCCCGACGCCTCTGCGTGTGTGCATTTTCCAAACAAAAAAAATCCTGTTTCGTGAGAGAACCCCCCCCCCCCTCCATTCATCCGCAGAAAATACCGCCCCTTCTTCCCAATTAAGCGATGAGTCTTTCCATGAATCATTGCCATCTTCTGAATAGATTCGCTGGTCCACCCTCCCCAAAAAGGTACCCTCACTGTGGATGAATGTCGTCTGCAACATTTATGAATGTCGCACCATCCCTTCATCATCCCAGTGGCGTCTGTCTGCTCTCACTCTCTCCCCAGCCTCCTCAACAAAGCGCCTCGGGGGATGATTTAGGGGTGGATTAAATGCTTCGATTTCCCGCTGGGGTACCGGCAGTAGGTTGTGGATTTGTGAGGGTGCTGTTCAATTGTAACAGTTGGTCAGTTTTTTTTTTTTTTTTAAGTGTGTTATTTTGTGATGAATTCCCCCTCCCCTGCCGTGAGAGAATCATTCACATATGAAGTGCGAATTACTGGTATTCGCGTGAATGTTGACAATGAATTAGATTTACCATTCAAAATAAACTACTGTTTAATGAATTCTCTTTTAAGATGATTTGAATGCATAAAAGAGATATAAATAGTGTTTGGAACGTGATTCTTACAGTGGAACTCGCTTAATGGTCATAATCCATTCCTGAATTTTATTCGTAATGCGAAACCCCCGTTAAGCAGAGCAGGTTTTTCATATAAATTCATGTAAATGAGGGCAATGCTTCCCATTTCCGGGGGGGGGGGGAACAAATACTCAAATTGATAATAATGCAATTTATTATTTATAAAAGTAGGAAACAGTATCAATAGCTTAAATGTGGTGTTTAAAAGATTTGCCATCTATAGTTGTAGATTCTTCGAGTGTTTTTACTAATAAAATTTTGCTGTTTTCGTGAAATAGGACAAACTAAACCTGCTAACAAACTATGTTCTTATTTGGTTTTGGGGATATATCAAATTAAGTCTACCAAACCATGCTGTTATTTGGCCTGGGGAAAATACCAAATAAAGTCTAAAAAATCATGCTGTAGTTTGGCTCTGGAGAATACACCAAAAAAAGTTTACCAAATCATTCTGCTATTTGGCTCTGGATGTTATACCAAATAAAGTCTACCAAATCATGATGTTTATCCTTGGAAAATGCACCAAATAAAGTCTACCAAACCATACTGTTATTTGGCCTGGGGGAAATACCAAATAAAGCCGAAAAAATCATGCTGTAGTTTGGCTCTGGAGGTTGTACCAAATAAAGTCTACCAAATCATGCTCTTATTTGGCCTAGGGGATACACCCAATAAAGTGTACGGCAAATGATTAATGAATACTGATGGATATTAGCACAATGACTCAATTGTTTGAATATTAGCATGACAGATATAATGGAAAGTAAGACCAAATATCGACAACCTAAAGCTGGTGGACCATCGATTTCTCATCTATAATTGTATATGCTTTAAATGGTATTTTTAAAATTTCATTGTTTTCGTAAATTTCGGCAAACCAAATTCTGGAGTTATTTGGCGTTTCTAATTGAATAATTAAAAGAAATATTTTTACTGTTCAGTCTATCAAAATGGGCAAAAACAATTGACCTTTTTATCGTTGTTCGTATGAACATTGAATTATCACTTCTCAAATTTATGAATCTGTAATTAAATCGTTCAAAAACGTTATACGCCGCAGTTAATCTTGCAAAAGAATCTTGCCCTAGGATAATACCTCATCAATCAATTATGATGTAATTAGATACAAAAAATGCATAATTCACATCCATTATGAATTCCTAATAAATGGCACACTCGAAAACGGAATGTTTTGTCTCACCAGATTATAAAACCAGTGGAAGTTGTCTCCCCAAAATTTTCTCGCATACTCTCTGATAAATTTGTCATGTTGGAGATCGCTTTGCATGGCATTGGTGTACAATAATTACGAAATATGAACTTTTGGCGTGAATTTAGCATTTTTGCTGTCATTCGCTGCGAATTATTTGGCGATAAATCCCTAATATACGTTAATAGTATCCAAAAATCAAATTTGTGTTTTAGACTCTTTTTTATCAACCGATCGAAACAAAAATTCGACACAAAATAGCACTCGTAGTCACAAAATCCCATATCAAATTCGATTTATTTAAATCAGTTTGGTTTTGAATTATCGTGTTTATATATCTCTGAAAATACAGTCTGACAGACGGTCAACCCCTTATTGAATTTGGCACAAAATGTTTTAAGTGTATAGATATTGATTCTGTATGTCGAATTTTATCTATCTAGCTCTCTTGGTTTTGTTGTTAACGGGTTAACGTATAATCAAACAGTAGAACAGACGGACTTCCTCTAAAAAATGTTTACTCAACATTTGATAGAAATCTGCAAATTCGGTGTAAAGGCCTTACACCAAATTTCAATCGTCTAGCGCAAAGCATTTTTGAGTGATCTTTGTCACAGACAGAAAGATGGACATTTTACAAACATCGTGTCGATTCGAACTCATGAAAATCTAAATCGTGGAGGTTCGTCAGAATCTCGAGTACGATCACTGTACTTCCTCTGTACTACATATACAAAACAGCACAAACTAGTTTAAGAGTTACTAATTTTTTGGCTTTAGGAATAGTGTGTCGAAGGTTTGAGACATGTTTAAAGTTTATCCATGAAAGACCAACTCTGTTCAGTGTCTTACCGCGTGTTAAATTCACCGTGCCCACATTTTTACAGATAACACAGAAAGAATTCCCACAGCGTAATATGGTTATAAGCAAAAAACAATTTCATTCTAAATTCAATACGCATCTTTTTAATAAAATATATATATTTATCATATTATTCAAATTTATTTTAAATTCTTTGAAGATCTTTTACTCTTTCGGAATCATTCGATGAGAATTTTTAAACCAACTTTAACCCCCCAAAAAAGCAAGACATAAAGGCAGCATTACAAATCTTTTCACAGCTTAGCTATAAAATTCCGTCGAGTAGCAACGGCGAGAAAAATTTTACTTCTCGCAGTGGGTCGAGCTTAGAATTTTATAACGGCGCGCTGCATTTTGACTATTAAATAATGCATGAGCAGTGAAGGTAGGCGAAGGGGGTGCCGTAGATGTGCCGTAGAATTTTCCACGCTGCATCTTTTATGATGGTGCTTTCCATTAATATGCAATGAAAAATGAACCGGAATGCAATTTCAAACCGTAGCATTACAGCTCTTAAGCCTTTTAGACAGCTCTAATATCCCACAGAAATGACTCTCTATTCTCTTTATTTAGATAACTCGAAATGTATATTGAGTGTTCTTAAAAGGGCTGTATGTTTAAAGATGTTTCATCTGAATATTTATCAGTATTGGGATGTACGTGGGCAACTGCTTTATCAGAGTAGTGCTTCGTTATAGAGATTTTTATAGTCACTCTTATTCAACAAGATTATGGTAATATACTCCTTTTTTTAAATGATCTTATAATGATCATTCTTTGTGCAGACGATTATTCGTTGTGATCTCTAATGGCGAACGACCCACGCACATATATATGAATAAAATATTATTGGCTTATTTGCAGAGAATATTTCTAGTAGTGGTGATAAATTATAAATTCAACTTCATCCATACTTATAATAAAGCTCAATGTGTGTGTGTCGGCCAGACCCTTTGACCTACAGCTACCAAATTTGGTACATGTATACCTTGGAGGTCGGGAATGGGTACCTGGGCTCCCATTTTTTGAATTTTTAATTAGCATTTTAATTATTAATAGAAAGCTAACTTTCCCGCCAAAAAAATCTCTTCATTTTCCCCACCGCCAAATGAGTAAGGCTTCAGTTTTTCTTCTCCCGCTAAAAAGGCTAGGCTTAAGATTTTTCGGCCGATTATTTCAAACGATTCTGTTTATTTTCTTAATGTTTGATGCATTTAAAATTAAACATTGTTAATGAATCGATCTTTCAGATTCATTCTGAAGTACTTTTGAATTAAAATAAAACAGAATAAAGGAAATTAAAAATTTCTAATCTGCATAGCATTACCCCAACTGACGTAGAAAAATTCACACAATTGCGTTACCGTAACTGGCGTTGAAAATTCTCGCATGCGCATTGTGTTCTGATTGTTGACAACTATTTTCAACGGATGCGGACTTGATTTAAATTATTTTTAATTTAGTTGTATGCTTTTGTAATTAAATTGCATTTATATTAGTTATATATTTTTTGTATATGCTTATAGATTTAAGTATATCGTTTTTTAAATAGTTTTTTTTTTAACCTGTTTTCGATTAACCTGTATTTAAACCTGTATTTTAAACGATTCTGTTTATTTTCTGAGTGTCTGAGGCATTTAAAATCAAACACTGTTAATGAATCGATCTATTCGTGATGAATCTGAGAAAATGTTGTTGGCAAATTCTTGGGATATTACATAAATTAAAAAAGATATTCTTTAGTGCCCATAAGGTTTAAATGCTCAGTGTCTCTGTTTTCATTAATTATATTATTAAAAAAAAGCTTTGTTTCAGTAAAAAATATTATTATATTATTCGCAGATTAATCATTTCCACTTTAATTTAAAGCTTAAATTCCACGTGAGGTAACAGAAAATGAGAGAGATACATATTACTTATGACTGAAGGCCTTTATAATATTATGAGTGAATTATAGGACTATCAAAATGTGAAGTTCAAAAATATTTTAATGAAGAAGCTATTAAATTAGGAATTACATGAAATATTTAATTATTAAAATTTTAACGAGCATTAAGATTGGCGAACCGAACCGGCTGGTCGCCAAAGGCGGCTAGTTTTAAATAAGATTACTAGTAGCTTTTAACGCTTGATATATGAATATTATAACGTTTAAATTAACTGTCGGTCTGCACTTTAAAAAAAATGTAAACGCGATCCTTCAAAAACCCAATGACTTAAATATATCAAATTTGATATTGAATTTTATGACTACAACTGCAGTTTTGTGTCAAATCTTTGTTTTAATCGGGAAGGGAAACGTGTGAGGAAAACTTGTCTAAATACAAATTAGATTTTCGTATACTGTTAACGCGTGTCAGGGATTAATCGCCAAATAATGCGCCGAGGATGACACGATAGATTCTGTAAATTCACGCCAAACGTTAATATTTCGTAACTATTGCACGCCAATGCCATTAAGGCGTTCTCCGGCATAATAAGTTTATTAGAGATTTTCGAAAATCTTGCTTATTAATCAAATCATTGCTTTTAAAAAGCATCGAATGCTTCTTGTTGTGAAAGAGTGAGAATTTTAAATCGTTAAAAGGAAATATATTTTTTAAGAAAGGGAAAAAATTTGTGGGGAATCATGTAGTGTGGGTTGTAATTAACTTGTAGAAGGAAAGGATGGGTTGTTTTTAGAGGAAGCTGAAGGAAACTAAAGGATATTTAGAGGAATCGAACAATTTCCTCTATTACAATTTATGACAACAGAATTGTTAAAAACTTTTTAAAAAACATGTTATTTATCCAAATGATTGATCATTTCCGTAACCATTATTTGTATATTATCTTTAAAATTTTGAATAGCAATTATGCGACCGCATTTGATAGTAATTATCTAGATTTGAATGTTCATTTGCTGTAATTTAAAAATAGACATCATATAAAGATCGGAACATTCATTTATAAAAACAAACATGTTAAACAATAAAAACAATGAATGTAAAAACAGACATGTTACTTGCCAATATCTATTACTTTATCTATATCGATGAATCTCAAACTTTTACAGTTTTGTATCGAGTAAACAATTAGCATATACCTTCTGTCAAAGCTGTGCTGTCTCCTGGTACCATATAAAAAGAATTATATATGATCTGTCTTAAAAGTATTTTCCTATTAAAGATTCATGCAATTTAAATGGAATTTTTATAATCAGAATAAACAATGAGAGTGGTTAAAACTTTCTTGCACAATCTCTAATGAAAATGTTATCCCAGAGAACGCCTTTCAGGATATTGGCGAACAATAGTTACGAAATATTGATCTTTGGCCTGAATTTAGCATGTTTAATAAATCTACCGCGTAATTCTTGGCGAGTTATTTGGCGATTAATCTCTGGCATGCTGTTAATATTATCCTAAAATCGAATTTGTGTTTTAGATGCGTCTTTATTGAAACAAAAAATTTGGCATTAAGCTACAATTGTTGTGACAAAATGACATACCAAATTTGATATATTTAAGCCACTGCCTTTTTGAGTTATCGCGTTTACATGTTTATGAAAGTACAGACCGACAGACGGTCAACCCATTGTTGGATTTGGCTCAAAATTTGATAGGTGTCTACACTGTACATGTTGAATCTGTGCACTGAATCTTATCTATCTAGCTGTCTCCGTTTTCTAATTATCATGTTAACTTGTATTCGGACAGACGGACTTAGCTTGAAAAGATTTTCTTCAATATTTCATAGAAATCTGCAAATTGAGTGTAAAGACCGTTACCAAATTTCAAATATCTAGTTCAAAGCATTTTTGAATTATCTTTGTCACAGATAGACAAACAGACATTTTCCAAAAATGTGTTTTTCGAATTCGGGGAAGGTCTAAAACGTGGAGATTCGTCAAAATCTCTTTCGAATTTCAAGAGATTCGAAAGAGTTCGAATCTCTTGACTATTACCGTACTTTCTCTGTATTATGTATACGAGAAACTAACAAATCTCATTTTAAAGTAGTCGGGTTTCATTATAATAAATGATTTTATTATTTAATTATATTCATGAATAAAACTTTTGCATTGTAATAAAATATAGATACTAAATAATGTTGTTTATAATGGCACTTGTCATAGAGAAGCCCACTGACTTTAGAAGTCAGTGATTTTAAGCCTAGGGTGCACCTCTTGTTTTTTCAATAGCACCATTTAGGGTGGCTTTAGCTAAAGCACACATTTAGGGTGGCTTTAGCTACACACGCGTCACAAACCTTCTTTACAGGGCGGACTTCATTCATGCATTTTATTCACTCATCCACAGATTGTAATTTAGACCTGAATCATAAAACGATCGCCCCTGATCCAGTACCCCCAGTGGTATTACTCTCGACATGGAGGACTTTGTGACCACGACAGATTTATACAGCGTCCGCCACCACACACACGGAGAGTCTTCGGCCGGCGGGGTTCGAACTTGTAAGCCAGGGGACGCGAATTTAACGCCCCACCAATCAGGCTATCCTGATCATACTAAATATTGTAATAATTATGAGCAGTAATATCGAATTATAGGAATTAAGATTTTTTTTTTAATGATGACGTTTTATATGAGGAATCGGTTTATTTTATTTTAGTACATTTGGAAGAACTCGCTTATTTTAAATGAAAGTCTGGTTAACTGGAACGACGCTTTGATTCGTCGATCTAAATTCTGGAAAATTTCTACCATTCTGTTCAATATTATTCCTTTGCATTTGGAAAAGGAATTCGATGTATAATAAATGAAAGGACGTTTATTTCCCCGAAAAGTAAATCTATCTATTATATAAAAATTATTGATGGAAACATTGCGTTTTATTCGCTTTGTGATTGGTAAATAGCGAGTCACCTGACTCATGACATTTGAGGTTTGTTTTGCCAGTATTGTTTGAAATATTTAACGAAAAGTATCATTACGTCGTAGTGAATATGTATGTTGTACTTGGCGGTAACATGTTGACAAAAGAGGAAAAGTAAACCTTTAATTTACACCAAATTAATAGCAACTGAGTTTAAAATAATATTATTTGTCACTTTTACTTTTAAACGCATCATTTGTCTCAGCACTAATGAATTACTTTCCGGTTTGTTTACCTTTTTCTAGTAGAGGAAATTTTTCGTCTCTCTGCTCGCAATCGTCTGAATACCTAAGCAATACACATGTGAATACTGCGTTGTTTTTTTAAACAGTAATGGGGCGTCCAGCGATATCGGATGAAAAAAACATGCGATGAAAGATCGAGCGTGAATCTGCCAATTTGAAAATAAAAGCTAATCGTGAAGCTACTACGTTGGCGGCAAAATGTAAAAAAATCGAATCAATATTTAGACACAGGAGTTACGAGTAAAGAATGTTTTCGTTGTGGGGTTCTGAGTTTTGAATTGGAAGTAAATCAGCAAAAGTAAATTGTCATCAAGGAGAAATTAAGCTTCTAACATGGAACGAATGGCCCGTGAAGTTTAAAAACTTGCTAACTGGAACTCGCAAACATCGGGCACAATATCGAACAACATGAGGTTAGTGACCGAAGCCCCCTAGTAATGTAATATATATATATAATATGTAATGACATTTTAAAATCTAATTTTAATGATAATTGATTTTCAAATTTTTATCTTAATTCAGCCTATATTTACTCCATTCTAAAATGTCCTTTTATTTCCTGTTCCAGTTCCTCTTTTTATTTAATTATTTTTAACATGCGCTTTAGAAAACTGCTAATGCAGCAGTTTCTCACGCTCTGAGTGAAGGGATAAAATTCCTTAATGCTTGAAACATTCATTTAAAGATACCTAAATTTCCTTATCCTATATCGACACGTCACTAAAAATTTCCTATTCAAATCTCATTGTAAAAACCATTGAAGGGAAAATTTCGGTCTCTTTCAGTCTCTTTTGCTTTTGTGTCGCGATGTAGACTGACGTATTTCTCACCACTTTTTCGTGTGGATAAATTATGCCTCCCGGGATGGAATAAATCGAAGTTGAAAAATCAATAGTGTCTTCCCGACTACGCATCTGCTGAAATATGTAAACACACGCACACGCACACACACACACACACACACACACACACACACTGTTTTAAGCTGAATTTCCGCGAAAAAAATCTACATCTTCTTAATCTGTAGTTAATTTTTAACATCGAAATTAAAAAATAAATAAACAGAATGTCAAAATGTTGCACCCTCTTGAATGGTGCCTGAGAACAAACATCCGATGTAAACAGTTAACCTCAGAGCTGTTATTAACATGCAACCCATTACTTGGTAAAACCACTAATTATTGATTTTTATTCTACTTTGAAAGGTGTCAGCCTTAACTAATTTCGATATAATTATTTTTTCTAAATTTTCCACCCGATAAATACTTAATCCTATAAAACACAATCCACTCGGTCCTATCCAACTCGAACATCAGTTAGGTCTTATCTTTTCTTGTCCGTTCAGGTCTTTTGATGCCAAGCGTTATTTTATTCATGTCTTATGTGAATAAATAAAAATAAATTAAAGAGATTTATTTCGCTTCACGCACTAGATACCAAACACTCTGTCCACTGGACCACTACAATATTGAGACAGCCATCTCAATACCGAATGCGATATTAGAACCGCCTGACCACCCTCCTGACCTCTGCGGCCAACATGTTCAGCAGGTCATTTTTTGTTTTTTCTCATAAAAGTCTGTTTAGCATTCCGTACATATGCAAAATTCCCAAAAATTATCCACTGCTGCTGGGAGGGTGTTGGTTTTTTTCTCAAGTATGGCCACGGCTGCCTCGTTGCACTTGCTCAGATGCATCTTATCAGATTTTTCCATCTGAGCTGCATGCAAATACCGTGTATTTACGCTCTCTTTAGTGGATTCGTGACTGGGCCAGCTTTTCCTTTTTTTTTCCACGCCGTTGTTGGTCGTGCCTCGGAATGTGGACGTTAACGGTGCTTGAAGGATGGATATTTACGACTGCTTATGGAGATGGGTTTTGTTTGTGTGTCTTGGGGTTCATAAAAATATTTCATGATGTGTTTTTTGCTTTCGTTGGTTGGTGCCGTAATGCCTAAACTTTCTTGACGCTTCAGTTTCTTATGGCATTGGCCAACGGTAGAAGTATAGAACTTTGGCGTAAATCTAGTATTTTTGCTGTATCTGTGACAAGAATCTGTATTTTAAATGCCTTTTTTTCCTGCTAACCATTTACTAAGTAATCTCATTGCAATGCTATTCCGAGGCCGCAGTCGCCTGTTTGTAAGGTCTCGGCTTCGGAACCATAGGGTTTCAGACTCGAGACCCGATTCCACCGAATAACCGTCTTGTAAGCGGATCTGGTACACGTTAAAATCCGTCAGGGTTAAACGTATGCTCCCTGGTGTGGTATGTAACCGGACGGTTTCAACCCCGAAACCCGATTCCCCCGAATACCGTCGTGTGAGCGGATCTGGTACACGTTAAAATCCGTCAGGGTTAAACGTATGCTCCCTGGTGTGGTATGTAACCGGACGGTTTCAACCTCGAAACCCGATTCCCCCGAATACCGTCGTGTGAGCGGATCTGGTACACGTTAAAATCCGTCAGGGCCAAACGTCCGCTTGCTGGTGTGTTTTGGTGGGGAAGTTTGGTGAGGGCGTTACCAGCTCAGGTGCCATCGGACCGTGGTACAAAATTACAAGGTCCGTCCCAAAATAGATATAGTATTGCTTTAAAAACGGGACGTTGTTATAAATGAACTGAACTGAACTATACTATTACTCTAATCACACGTTTTGTCCGGAGGTTAAGATCCTTGAGTTCAAGAACACCATAACAAATACAACAAATCGATAAATCGACCTTTTTGATGGCTGATTTTCTCCAAAATTTGGCACAAAAAGTTATTGTTGTAGTCACAAGGTACTATATCGAATTGCCTTGATTTAAGTCATAGATTGCGTTGCGTTTAGAAGGATTTACATGCATGTGGAAGTACAGACTGACAGACTATCATCTACTAAATTTCATTTATCCAGCTCTTTGCATTTTGTAAACATTGAGTTCACTTGTACTCGAACAGCCATACAGACTTCTTGTGAATGGATTTCGTTCAAAATTCGATAGAAATCTACAAATTTGGTCGTAACTCCATGTGAGAAATTTCTGTTCTCAAGATCAAAACGTTTCTGAGAGTGCTCACAAATAGACTGATAGACAATAGTAGACAGATAGTATACTTCACAATCTTGAATTCGAATTTTTTTATGAATTAAAATATTTCCTCTGTAGTTCGTGTACGGGAAAGTAAATATTAACCGAAAATAAATCATCAATATAATGCTTAATTAAAAATGCGTTGAAATCTGAAATTAAATGGTCCAATATAATGAAAGAGGGACCTCATATTGCTGATTAGTTTATGAATTACTTGAGGCAAAAATTAGTATAAATATTTTTCAGAACAGGCCATTGAACCTAGAGCTATTAAATTTGACACGTAGATCTTTCTTGGGTGTTAAGCTCCCAAAAAGAATTAGTTTTAAAAAATTTGATTAAATTTTTAATTAATTAATAACTTCTGGAAAGTTTAATGTTTAATTTAATTTAACTTCTAAAAAATTTTGTTTGCTTTCCCTCAGAAAATTTATTCAACACACATGCACACAATTTTTTTTAACACTGCGTTAAAACTCCAAAATTAATATTTCAGCGATACCTTTTTTACTTCCATGCAATTTGTTCTTTAATAAATTTTTCATAATTCGTTTTTTACGCACAATTTTATAATAATTTGTTTCTTTGTAAATCGCGTGTAACAAAATAGTGACATCATCAAAAATTAGTACGAATTATCTAACAATTCTCGTGCGAGTAATTAAAATAAATATTAGATTTTTTTTAGCTGATTTTTTAATTTTTTTTAATATATTTCAAAACAGTGAGAGTCTTTTTGAAATGTTATTATTTTTAGGCTAATATTCTTGCTGCAAATCGCGTAATATAAAAATATTTGCGCATAAAAGGCAATGGCTGGTGCAAGCAAACCAGACGAAGACAGACATACGAATCAAGCAGAAACAATTATCATCCTGCGATGTTTTGGACTTGAAGATCGAATCTGATTGAAATTTTTATTAAATAAATACATATTCGAATATATACCCTACTAAATTGCTTGGCGTTGTAGCAGTAATTAACACTCGGAAAAGTAATTTGATGCATAATTATTCACCTAATTTACAAAGACGTGTTTATTGCTCCGAAAAATAAATATATATATATAATTGATTTAAGTTGGATTCTCCCGTTTAATTAATTTGCATCTTCTTACTACTCTGTAGGTATTTTTAACTATCAGAATTAAATAAATAAGTAAAACGTCAAAATGATGCACTGTCTTGAATGGTGAGTTAGTGCATCATTCGTGTGCAAAGAATTAATTTGGTAATTTATATAATAAATATATAAAATTGAATGTTTGTTCGTATTTTATGCGCTGCTGTACTGTTCATCCGATGACGATAAAACTTTGCCAACTTTGGCGATTATTTAAAACTTTGGCGATTACTTTGAATCTAGAAAATCCATGTTTTTCACATGGCCACTTGGATGCTGGATGCTCACGAGTCGGAAAGTCAACTAATTTATTTGTTTTTGCTGAAGATGAAAAAACGAAAAATATTGTTTACTCTTAAATAGACTTAAATAAATAGATTTAAAAAAAATAGAATAAATATTATTTAATCTTCTTTTTTATACATCACTCAATTTCAATGAATGTATTCATTGTCGATAAGGAAATAAATATCATTCTTTCTATCATTTCTAATTAAACAAGATAGCAATTTCAAACGATATTTCCAAAATTATTTCTTCTGTGGCAGCAACACGCCGGGTACAAGCTAGTAATGGATAAATAAAATACAACAGGAGAATGTAAATGAGTTTTGATTCTTTTTTGAGAAATCGTTTGGTTGAATAGATGCTTCGACGTTTATTTTGACTCGCTTCGAAAGTTTTTTTATCCTATCCTGTGTCATCTTTACAAAAATAAACTGACTAATGATCCATTGCATCAAACGTTGCATATTTTATTTATCGAATTTCCTTTTCCGAAACACTTCCCCCTTCAACAAGTCACCTGGTGTTCCAGCAGGCTGTGCGAGAAGAATGAGAAACACGTCAAGCCTCCCAGTCACCCTTAATTAAAAACTCTTTTCAAAATTTTAAAATTCATTAGTTCATTCGCTTTTCGAGAAAACGTCACGCAACGTGTTTTTGAAGAAAGGCCCCACTTTACGGTTTATTTAATTACGCGGAAAAATTTCTTTATTATTTATTTTTTCGTTCGGATGGGTGCAGTGGCTGTGACCTTCCGTCCTTTGAATCTTTTCCGCTATGCCACGCTTCGTACGCTCCAGGCATTTTATCAACACTCTAGGACATTCATACGTTTTCCACATTCAGCAGAAATGGAAATTTTTGTCGAGACGAGTGGAAACGAGATCGTTCTTTTCAAGAGGATAAATAAGTTGACCTGTCACATGTATAAAAAGAAATGAATACACAAGGTCGACAATGTTGCGGAAGAAGTGAATGCTGTTCACTCCAAGGTACGGAGGAAAATGACGGCCGTATTAAGTTTCTTTAGAAGGTTTGATGTTATAGCCTTTTGTTGAGGTTTTGTATTTAGATAGTACACTTTGTACAAAATTCAGTGTTATATAGTAACTATTCTCCAATTTGCCCGGAATATTGGCTTTCTTTTTCAGCTGTTTATTAAAATGGAATGCATTTATTTGGCCTGTCACATGAGTAAAAAGAAAGAAACACATAAGGTCGACAATGTTGCTGAAGGAGTGGATAATGTTCACTCCAAGATATGTAGGAAATGAGAATCATATTGAGGTTGTTTGAAGGGTCTGATATTATGGCTTATTGTTATGATTTTGTATTTAGATACTACGTTTTGTACAAATATCAGTATTATAAACAACTAGTCGCCTTTAGCGATCGATCTTTTTGCCAGAAGTATTGGCTTTTTTGGTTGTTAAATTATTAAAATGGAATACAATGTTGCTAAAGGAGTGGATCCTATTCACACCAAGATATGTAGGAAATGAGAATCATATTGAGGTTGTTTAAAAAAGTTTGTTGTTATGGCTTTTCATTGAGGTTTTGTATTCAGATAGTACGGTTTGTACAAATTTCAATATTATAAATAGCTAGTCAGTTTTACCTGTTTGCCCAGAATATTGGCTTTTTTGGCTGCTATACTATTAAACAAGAAAGCATTTATTTGACTTGTCGTATGTGCAAAAGGAAATACACATGGTCGACAATGTTGCGGAAGGAGTGGATGATGTTCACTCCAAGATATGTAGGAAATGACAGCCGTATTAAGGTTGTTTGAAGGGTCTGATATTATGGCTTTTTGTTATGATTTTGTATTTAGATACTACGTTTTGTACAAATATCAGTATTATAAACAACTAGTCGCCTTTAGCGATCGATCCTTTTGCCAGAAGTATTGGCTTTTTTGGTTGTTAAATTATTAAAATGGAATACAATGTTGCTAAAGGAGTGGATCCTATTCACACCAAGATATGTAGGAAATGAGAATCATATTGAGGTTGTTTAAAAAAGTTTGTTGTTATGGCTTTTCATTGAGGTTTTGTATTCAGATAGTACGGTTTGTACAAATTTCAATATTATAAATAGCTAGTCAGTTTTACCTGTTTGCGCAGAATATTGGCTTTTTTGTGTGCTATACTATTAAAAAAGAAAGCATTTATTTGACTTGTCGTATGTGCAAAAGGAAATACACACGGTCGACAATGTTGCGGAAGGAGTGGATGATGTTCATTCCAAAGTATGTAAAAAATAGGAGCTGTATTAAAAGGTTTGATGTTAGGGTTTTTTATTGAGGTTTTTTGTTTAGTAAGTACGCTTTGTATAAGTGTCAATGTAATAAATAATCACCTTTGGCAATCGCCTGTTTGCCCGGAATATTGCCTTTTTGTTTATGGGGAGTTGTTTGTTAAACTATTAAAATTGAATTCATTTATTTGATTTGTCGCATGTGTAAAAATAAATAAATACACACGGTCGACAATGTTGCTGAAAGAGTGAATGATGTTGACTCCAAGGTATGTAAAAAATGAGAGCGTATTTAGGTTGTTTAAAAAGCTTGATGCTGTGGTTTTTTGTTTAATTTTTGTATTTAGAAATTACGTTATGTACAAATTTCAGTATTATAAATAACTAGTCAGTTTTTGGCAATCGGCCTGTTGGGAGAATATTCGTTTTTTTGGCTGTTAAACTCTTAAAATGGGTTGTATTTATTTGACCTTTTGCATATGTAAAAATGCACAAGGTCAACAATATTAGTGAAGGAATGGATGATGTTCAATCTAAAGTCTGTAGGAAGTGAGTCATATTAAGGTTGTTAAGAAAGTTTAACGTGTATAGTTTTTTTTTTTTGGTTTTTGAGGTTTTATATTTAGATATTACACTTCATATAAATTTCAGTGTTATAAATAACTAGTTACTATTCGTTGGTCAGCTTGTTTGCCTGGAATATTGGCTTTTTTTAAACCATTAAATGGAATGCATTTATTTAACCTGTCACATGTGTAAAAAAAAATAAATACACACTGCCGATCAATGACAATATTACTGAAGGAGGAACGATATTATGTAGGAAATGACAGCCGTATTAAAGCTGTTTAAAAAGTTTGGTGTTATAGCGTTTTGTTGCAGTTTTATGTTTAAATAGTACGCTTATACAATTTTCAGTGTTATACATAACTAGTCACCTTTAGCGGTCAGCCTGTTTGCTCTTAATATTGGTTGTTGAACTATTAAATTGGAATGCATTTATTTGACCTTTCGCATGTATTAAAAGAAATGAATACACAAAGTCGATAATGTTGCTTGATGAAAGAGTGAATACTGTTCAATCCAAGGTACGGAGGGAAATGATAGCCGTATTAAAGTTGTTTAAAAAGTTTGATGTTATGGCTTTTTATTGAGGTTTTGTATTTAGATAGGACGCTTTGTACAAATTACAGTGCTATAAATAGCTAGTCACCTTTGGCGATCAGCCTGTTTGCCCAGAATATTGGCTATTTTGGCTGTTAAGCTATTAATATGGAGCGCATTTATTTGAAAATTTTCTTTGTTTAGAATGAAACATAAATTTAATGGAATCAGTATATTACAAATCATTGCGCATGCCCAACGGAAGGTCCAAAAGTTCAGTTAGTAAAATGGCCACAAAAATAATCAGCGTTTCAGTTTTATTTGCATTAATTTTTTATTCCAATGTAAAAAATTAACTAGTTATTTTTTAAATTATGCCTATTTAATTATTTGCAAATTACGAAGTAAATTCAGGAAATTATTTTATTTCGAAAAAAAAATCGATTTTATTAGATTTCATGCTTTTAAAAATAACGAATAGAAATTTATAAAGGAAAAAAAAATGACGCCAAACTTTCTTTCAATCTAAAAAACAAAACAAAACAAAACATATGCGTAAAAAGTATAGTTTTAAATTGCATATGTAAAAACCATTTTTGAATCATTTATGCGTGTTTTAGTCGCCAAAACCAAGACAAAATCCATTACATTTTTCAAACATGGCACAAAAAGTAAAGAAGTGTTGAAGATAAACTTTTATTTAAATTCGCTATGTGCGTTATAGGGCGAAAAAAAAGGAGGGAAAAATAAAAAAACCACTCTTCGACAACCGAGCATTCGGTGACGCTTTAGTGAATGCCATTTTCGTGGCGCAGCCCTTTTGCATTATGGATCGGGCATCCATTTCATTCTTCGGAGTCTTTGCAATTTATTAAACAGTGAAAAGCATTTTGAGTATTCAAATGAGCCTCGGTGCGATGGAAGAGATAAATTAAATGAAGTTTTCTCGCCGTTTACGTTGTATTCTCGGTTCCATCGGGGGGGGGGGGATGCCTCCTCACAGACCGATGCTCGGAAGATAGAATTTTGGGTAATTTCGTATTTCTTTTCTTCTTTTCACCAGTGTAATTCTTTGGGGGAAAATATATATTTGCTTTGAGAAATGATGGCTTCTTTTGGATCTTAGATAATGTTCGATTTCTTATGCAAAATAGTGTTTAGGCAGCAATGGAGTTGGATGCAACCGTATCGTTTGGTCTTTTCAAAGTAGATATTTAGAGGCGCCTCAACAATAAGGCGCTTGTCTGTCAACGAAATGGTCGTTTGTTCAAAGGACTTCGCTTTTATCTTTACTTATAATAAAGATGAATGTCTGTGTTAGCTCTACCGACCAAACCGTTTGACCAACAGCTACCATACGTGGGTGTCGATACGGCTTCGCTCAGTGGTGGCTTGGTGATTGGCTGTACATAAGAATCTACCATGTATAGTACATATATACCTTTGTGGGAATGAAATTGTACACCTCCGAGCGATTTTTTAAAATTTTAATTCAGATTTTCCGTTATTAAAGATTCTACCAGTGCTGACAGAATATTAGAGAGATGCATAGTAAAATCTAATATAAAAAGAGTTTAGTTTTCCTATTTAGTTTTGTGTGTTGGCGCACTGCTGGCCAAACCACTTTACGTACAATTACCAAACTTGGCAAATATATATTTTTGGAAGTGAGGATGAAAATGTGCACCTTGGGGGGGGGGGATTTTTTTTTAAAATTTTAATTTGGATTTTATTTTATTAAAGATTTTACTAATGCTGACAGAAAATTAGAGAGATACATAGTAAAATCTATCTGAAAAAGAATTTAGTTTTCCTACCTAGTTTTGTGTGTTGGCACACTACAGGCTAAACCATTTTACCTACAGTCACCAAACTTTGAAAATATATACATTTGGGAATGGGAGTGGGGGTGGAATTGTGCACCTCGGAGCGATTTTTAAAATTTTAACTCGAATTTTACTTTATTAAAGATTTTACAAGAGCCAACCGAAAATTACAGAGGTTCTTAGTACAATCTAATCTGAAAAGAGTTTAGTTTTCATACTTAATTTTCTACTTTAGTACTTAGCGGTTAATATCTCATATATTTATTTGTTTATTTACTATATTTAAGTCACTCACTAATGCTTTAAAATTTGATTTCTTACGTTTATCTGTAATTTTATTGTGTCTCTATATTTATCCAACTTTTGTGCATCTGCTTTAAAAGCCTCTACTATTTTTCAACTCGGAAACAATAGATTTGATAGCTTGAATCATTCTTCGCATATTTTCTCTTAATAAGACGTGCACGCAAGTATTTTGATTGCGGTACTTTCTTTTTTTCCGTCCCAGGCACTTCCTAAATACCTCCAATTTCCTGGCATTATTCTGCATTTCATAGCTTTCAAACACGAAATGAGCGCTCACCACGAAATCCCTCGCGTCGAGAGCTTTCAGGTTATTGATCAATTTCAAGAAAGGGCACCCTAAGCACCATTTCACGAATCCTTCGGGATTCGAAATTGTCAGCGATTTCCTGCGTTTGTCGAAATGCGCTACCGGCCTTTGACTGCCTGCATTTGATTGATACCAATACTAACTGATAGCGTCTGCTAGAGATAATCCCATCTCTAGTGAGAGATAATAAGGCGCCATGTATTGTTTAATAATCCAGAAAGGTGCCGAACGCGACGTCGATGCAATTCTCGCTGATAATAAATGGGAATTTGTAGACGTAGACATTAATATCGGTGATGTAATCAAGGCGAAGTAAAGGCAACAATAACAATCATCGGGAAGGTTATATCAACGACCTTCTCATATATCTCTACTAATAATAAAGATAAATGTTTGTATGTTGGCACTCTACCGTCCAGACAGTTCGACAGAGAGTTACCAAACTTGGCATATATATGTAATGATATCTCTTAATCTAATTAAAAATCTAATTGATTTCCTGATTTTTATCTTAATTTAGCCCTTAATTTAACCTGAAATGTTTTCTTATTTCTTGATCCAATTTAGACTTTTTATTTAATTCATTCTACACGCACTCTACAAAACTATTAGTCCCGACATTTTCTCACGCTCCGAGTGAAGGGTTAAAAATCCTTAATGCTTACAGCATTCTTTTAAAGATACCTCAAATTTCCTTGCCTAAATCGACACGTGTCAAAGAAATCCCTTATCAAAATCTTATAGTAAAATTACTGAAGGGAAAATTTTGGTCTCACCTGCTCTTGTGTCGCGATGTAGACTAACATATTTTTGACCACTTATTCTTTTTACATAAATGATGCCACCCGTTGTGAAATAAAACGAAAGATTTAAAATTTATAGTTTCTTCTTCTCGGCCATGCATCTGCTGAAATATGTTTATATATTGGAAATGTGCGGCCCCATCTGATTTTATGAAATTTTAATAAAAAATTTACTTATTTAAAACTGAACGAAATAGAATTTTGCCACCATAGCTTTCGAAAACATCACTGCACAAAAGTGAATTTTATGTCATCTTAAAATTAAAACAAATATTGCCCAATTTTGAATATTGTTGTCCTGTTATTGAAAACAGTTTTCATTGTTTCATCCAACATTTTAATGTCTTGATTTTATTCCGTTTTTGAAAGTTAAAGAATTTTTTGTTTGTTTAATGTCTGTGTAGTTTGCTTGTTAAATAAATCATTGAAATTATACTATCGCGATAGTTAGAATGTAAACGAACCGGACAATTACATCGCAATGAAGTCTTTAAGGACTGAATGCATTAAAAAAGATGTTGTTGCTTCTAATGGCACTCACTTATCATAAACAAGCCCACTGACTTCAGAAGTCAGTTATTTTAAACCAAGGGTGGGTCTCTTGTTTTTTTCAGTAGCGCCATCTAGGGCCAAGAGTACGACTTATCTACACACACACACATCACAACCCTTTTTACGGGGCGGACTTCATTCATGCATTTTATTCACTCATCCAAAGATTGTAATTTAGACCTGAATCAGAGAATGATCACCCCTGATCCAGCACCTCCAGTGGTATTACTCTCGACATGGAGGACTTTGTGACCATGACAGATTTATACGTGCGCCAGCCACCACCACACACGGGGAGTCTTCGGCCGGCGGGGTTCGAACTCGCAACCTAAGGGACGCGAATTTAACCGGGCTATCCCGGCTTAAAAAAGATTCACGTACACAATGAACAGAACATATGCAAGAGAATTAGATGCTCGAAAATAGTTTCTTGACAAAATAAACATGAAGTTATTCACAAGAAGAAATTTAATTGAAATTAAATGCAAGCTATATCTAAGGCGAATCAACTGTTCTCCAAAGGCGGCTAATTGTTACAAATCGACACATGGATGGTTTATATTTATTGTGAATTGGAAATTTCCGAAGTAAGACGTGAAGATGGATTTTAAGCCAGTCTATTAATTATTCGGTTAGGGAGCATTCTTAAAAATAATTGTGTACAATTCACATTTGTACATTATAGTTCGTACCATCCAAATTTTTTTCTTCCATATTTCTACTGATACGCCTTACGATGTTTTAGAACAATTAAAACTAATCTGAAGAGTAATTAATTTATATTAAAGATAGACATAGTACAAAAATATGTTTAGTACAGTCTGTGATAAAGATGACACAAAAATGTTTTGAACTAAATGATTGAAATTCGATACACGGAATTGTGACCAAATTTGTAGATTTCTATCAAATTTTGAACGAAATCCATTCATAGACATTTAAAAATATCGACATTTAATATACACATTTAATATATAGACATTTAAAAACTGTATACCAATGTATACATTTATTATATGTATATGTAAAGCAAATTAACTCAGGCAAGGCTGCTGTTACATAGTTAGTACATATCTAAATTAAGGCCATCATAATATATAATTGTCTTGTGCATTTATCATATCATCGTGCAGAATTTCATTTGTTAGTATTCCCGGGTCCAATAAAATCCTCTGCAAGAAATAGTTTACATTCACTGTACAGATCACGTTACTTCCGTAGAAACATCTAAATTAACTAAAACGTGATGTTCAATCCATCAAATGTAACAACCATCGTTAGAAATTAGCTTTACAAAACTACAAAGAACACTATTATCTCTTTCAATTGAGAAACACGATCTTTCACAATAATGATTCAGTTTTAATGATAGTAACTCTATTCAGAGGACGCAGAAATAAATTAACGGTGATGACTTCTCATGGGGAACAGGGTACATAGCAGACGATTCCTTCTTCCTGTACAAAAAGAAATCTGAGACCTGCATTCCCAAATTCAATTACGCGCTAATGCACGCCGTCTCCCATAACATGGCAGCGCTTCCATCACAATTCAGAAGGTACAGAGGAGTGCTTGAGTAATTGGAAGAGCTGTCCTACATACAGGTACTACAAACGATAAACTGGCAGAAACATTCGACTTCTATCGAAAACGATAAAATAAAAAAGGAAGGAAAAGGTTACGGGTAATAACCTTGGCCTTGGCATATTTTCCCATCTTGTATGTCGTCAACTCTTGTAGTAGAACGACGAGTAAAGAAGTTTTAATTTTCAGCGTTCCGCTGATTCGGTGAGAAATTTGGACCATCGCTTCAGAATTAAGTAGAATTTAATTATATTTTTAAATTTTATATGTGAGGAATTAATTTAATCTTTGCTATGAAGTGAAATTCTTAGTAAAAAGAATTGATAAGAAAAACGTGTTTGTGAAATAATTAAAGTAGAGATTTTTAATTAGTGATAAAAAAAATAGAAACATTGCGTTTTAGAATGATCGTTTTCATAGATCGACAAAAATAATTAATTACAAAAGATGCATTCCTTCCCCTCTCTGCCTTATAGAGGTTGTAATGTCTTGATCTAGACTGATCAAATAACGAAGCAGAATTTCCAGACAATTCTTTATTTTACAGCCCTATATATACAAAAGAACAACTTGTTCTCATCTTGGTTAAATAAATAGTTATTTACACCTGTAGTAGGAGATACAGCAGTCGAAGTCGAAGGGTTTCTTGAAACTCAGTTGGTTCTCGGACTCCGAACTCGTGAGCGTAGTCCAACAGTCCGCCTGCAATTCGTTTTTTCTCTCGTATCCCTTAAAAAAAAAACACCTCACTTTATTTTGGCGACAATCTCTGCCTCTTAATTTACATTGGTCATTTGAGCTTTCTTTCGGCCAATCGGGGTTCAGCACTATACTCCCTCAGCGGCGCCAGTGGGTCGTGAGAAGGTCCTTTTAATGATGCACCTTTCATAACTGACTATTCTGGAACACGGAGCTATCATAGTCCTTTCACAATGAGAAACATTTAGCATCCAAATGTTTGGACACCCCTTTCTCGTTAACGGTACTATCAATACCCCATGGACGAGGAATTCCACATATGGTCTTTCGCTGTAGTCGCTAATGAGCAGATGCGAGACCACCCAGGTAAAAAGATCCACCATCTGGCTATCTCGAGGAGTTTAGTAAGTAACAGTGACGACACAGCTGGCTGTAAATGTCTTATCAGTACTGGGAAAACGGGGAATGTTACAAGGTCTATTATCTGAAAATTGTTGAAAATCTCGAGGCTTTTCAACCTCGTCTCGAAAATGGCATACCTAATTTGATATATTTAAGTCATTGTGTTCCTCAGTTATTGCGATTACATGCTTATGGAAGAACAGACCAACAGACGCTCAAACCCTTGTTGGATTAGGATTAAAGTTTGACACCTGTCTACACTATAGATCTTAAATTTGTGTATAGAATTTTATTTATCTAGTTCTCTTCGTTTTGTAATTACCGTGTTAATTGCTATTCGAATGGCGGACAGACAGACTTCCTCTGAGTGAATTTTACTCCAAATTTGACAGAAATCTGCAAATTTGCGTATACCAAATTTCATTCGTCTAGCTGAAAAAAGTTTTTTGAGTTTTTGTCATACACAGACAGACGGGCATTTACCAAAAATGTGTTTTTCGAACTCGGAAAAAGTCTGAAAAATTAATATTCGTCTTAATATCGAATTCAAATTTTTTGAAGATTATTATACTTTCTGTATTCTACGTATCCGAGGAAGTAAAAATTGTAGTACGAAAAAACGAGCTTTTCGCATTACGTGAAAATTCAGGAACGAATATGTTCTTTTAAGCGAAATCCCACTGTGTATGCTAATATACGTCGTTTTATACATCACAAGGTAGCACGTCATTTCAGTCAAAAACGTACGGGGACAGCCAGCGGAGTTTGAATTATAGCCAACGTTGTCTTAGATACAAGTCCTGCAAACGATAAACTCTCCGAAAGACTCGAGTACCCTCCTAAAAAATAAAATAAAATAATAAATGAATAAAAAAGGTCACGAGATACATCAACCTTGGCTTTGGCATATTTTTCCATCGTTCCTTTCGAGTAATAAGGCAAGTAGGGAAAAGTCTGAGGACGTTTTGATAGAAATAAAAAAAAAGAAAAGAAAAATAAATAAATAAATGAGGAATCTGGTTTTTAGTGAAGTGGGGTGGGGAAGGAAAGGAAAACCGGAAAGAGGGGGAAGGAAAGGCGAAAAAAAATAAAAAGGGGCGGCGTTCCCACCACGTGCTTCTCATACAGAGTGGACAGTGTGGAAATTTGGTCACGTGAGGTTTTCTAGTGGTGCCGCAGGGCATGTTTTGCGGTGACAGAACGTCATATCCAGTCGGCACAATCAGAATGAATGGGATTACGATGGCGGGGTGGAGGGGATTTGGAAAATTTTATATCGTGTGTGTTGGCAATCCGAAGGAAGGATAAATACGCTATAAATATTTATGATCTTGGAAACGACTCGCGTTTTGTTTGTGATCAGGTTCTAACCGCGGTGCATGAAGGGTTTAAATTTAAAGCTTACGTAAGAGAGGGTTGCAAGAATGTGTATGAAAACGAAAGCATGTGGGCAATTTATTTAAATTGCTGAAAGCTACATATAGTTTTGAAACTTCATAATACGCATTTCATCAATTAATTTGTTTAAACTTTCTTGTGTTAGTGCCGTGCTTATAGTTTAAGTCCATACTTCAGTCATAGGCAGATAGAGGGAAAAGCGTATAAGGAATCAACTTTTCTGTAATTCTTTTTCATACTATGTTTTTAAAATAAATCTACTAATGCTGGGTTTAGATTTGGTGAAACAATAAGCCATTTAAGGTATGGGATCACTTTATAAGTCTATATAAATGGTACAAATTAGGATATGTATAAGATACTCATTCATGTAGACAATATGGGGGGAGGGGCACGAAATTGGGAACCGTATGTTATAGTTTGTTTAGATTATACGCAAATCCGGAATTGAAGCCTATGTTTCATTCAAAATTGTATAAGGTTTTAAATTTATTACAATACTTCCTTTGTACTTTGTGCACAGTAAAGTAAAAATAAATTATCACGAAATTAAATAAGTATAAAATTAAAATAAATTATTAATATGTTAGAAATATTCTGAAGTGTCAATTAAATGGATCATCTCATTAAAAGAGGGGTGTCATTATGTATATTACCTGGAATCTTGTTTATTTTTAACTCATGCTGGCAGTTGAGTTTCATACTTTTGAAATAACTAATTGGTCATTTAGAACTATTTTATTCCATATAATGAAAATACGATATAAAGGCATCCCTGGTCTTTGCGCTTGACCATAAGTGATTATCAAAGGCAGTGTTCGGTAAATATCTTAATATAAATCTGTTAATAGCAGACGATTCCTTTTCAGACATTTTATAACTACTAATATTTTTATTTTGTTAAATTATTATTAAAAAGTAAAAGCAAACGATTTTTCCTTTGATAAACATATCTTGTTAATATTATTTCGTTTATTTTTTGTATAATAGCTGATGATCAATCGTAAACCTTCTGGAATCTGGCAATGTTTGTAAGATATGCTATTATGTTGAAAGAATAAACATGCTGATGGAATTCTAAATTGCCTGGAGTATTATTTTAGTTTTAAGAATTTAAGATGCTCTGCAAGCTATAGTTTGAAGCTTAAGAAAACGGGTAGTTTTCTAGAAAGCATGCAAAAGGCAGCATTCGACGGCATTTAGGATCGATTGCTCTAAATATTTGTAGGTTGAAACACTTTCGCGTTATTAATATAAAAGCCTCTGAGAGTGAGCGGGGATGCGACTCGGGTATCATCCTTGTTCGGCGACGGTAATCGGAGATCTGTGGCTTGCAGTCAGTTCACGGTGTCGACTGGAATCGGCGTGATTATCCAAGTAACCTGCTCCAGCTTTTAGCTGATGAAGGCTGGCGTTATTTTACCGCCCTTTTTCCTTGATAGCGTTTATGAATTGGATACTATTTATAAAATATGATATACTTGTTCCCAAAAATCATTCAAAATGTTCATCAGTGCTTAAATTCAGCTTACGATTCATGCTCGTGTTGAAATTCATTTTAACCCTTTAAAGGACCATTTTTTTCTAGTCATATTATGTTAAAATATATTTAGGCTTGAAATTAGAATAAGAAAAGAGATTCATTTAGCTTATTAGATAAATTTAATTTGATTAATTAATTAGGTTAATTAATAATTAAGTAACAAATCAAGACACATCATTTTGTCTGAGATAAAAGAACTGAAGTCTCTAAGTTTCTGCCTTTCTAAAAAAATGTGTCAGAACTAATGCCAACCTACATAAATTCATACAAAGATTGATAAATTTGGTGGAAAGCATACTTCCCACGACCCTAGAAAGGGTTAAATTATTTTTTAAATTCAAAATTTTAATTCGATTTATATTTAGAAATGAATTCTATATTATTAAATTTTTAAATTGTATTAAAAATTTTATTAAATGTCTGTATTATTAAATTTTTTCTTTAATAATTTTGAAGCCTCATATAGCACAAAACGCCATATTTTTTTATAAAAGAGTTCTTTTATGCTACTTGGAAATATAAAATGTTATTTTGCGTCACATTAAAATTTTGAAAATTAGCTTTTCAGCAGCATCAATTTTATTTCTTTATATTATTTTCCCTAATATTAATAAATGACTCTAGGTTTAAAATTGTATTCCACTCATAATCTTTTGTGTACACTTGCCTGGTACACGTTAAATCTAACTTCGTGGTCTAAACATCTTCTCACTGATGTGGCGTGGATATTTGGAAAGAAGGCTGTCAGCTCAGTTGTCATCCTTTTCATCTAACTGCTTTTTAAAATCAAAAGATCTGTTCCAAAATAGCGCTAGTGTTCTTTTTAAACGGAACATTAATGTATCTAAGCCAAAGAAAACTTTATATTAAATTCTGTGTTACCGATGTTACCCACCGATGTTAAATTCTTTTTTTTTACGTGCATGCAATTGCTTTAATAATTTTCAGTGAATTTTAAAAAAATAGTATAAAACTGAAAAATTAAGCCAAATATATTATAATGATAAGATGTTTTGTAATTTGATGATGTTCAGTTTTATCTCCTATTAGAATTAAAAAGTAAATATGGTGTAATATTTAAATTCTGCGTGTAAAATGCTAATAATTTAAGAGTTCAAAATCTGTTGTTGCTTGCTTTAATAGAAATGTGAAGTATTTTTGCTACTTTTTGAATATCAAGAGACTTCTATATTTATGGAGAGAAATATCGGTGCTTTTTTTGTGTTATTTTGTGTATGATTTAAATTATTAAAAAGTATAATAAGTATTGTAAGTAATAAGTAAGTGTAAGTAAGTATTGCTGTAAGTCTCTGTATTAGTTCATCATCTCCCACTATCGTCTGTAACGCTGGGCGGAGTTTTAAAATATCCCCGCCATTTTTATTTGCTGATGATTGGTTGCGCCAATGCTTTAAAATGATTGATTTGTCTGTATGTGAACGAAGTTATAAGCGTAAATAAAATTTTATCTACATTATTTTATACTGGGTTGTAGCAAAGATCAATGAGCTGAGAATTGCTATTTTTATTATTTTAAATTTATGCTGATACATTATTTTCCCATGGTGGACAAATTAGAATTATTGCTCATATTTTCTTTCGGTATTTTTTGTTGTTTTTAATTTGTATTTGGCATTAAATATATATATATATATATATATATATATATTTTTCTCCTAGTGTTTACTATTTATGTTCGTTTTTAATATTTAGTTTTGATTTGGGTGTTCATGGCATTTTTTATGCATAAAATTTCAAACCTTTATTATTTACTTTAAATTTTTATTTTTATTTGTTACTGTATATTTACATCTAAAACAAATTTATACTTTTTTTATTATTATTTCTTTAAATACTTTGCCGGTCTGCATGATATTTTCTACAATAAATTTCGTTAGCCAATCAGTGACAACCTTATTAGAAATTGTTAATAAAATTCTCAATATTGTTAATAAAATAAAAGTTCGTCTAGACAGCAACAGCTTCTAGTTTATAACAATGTTGGATGTCTTTTATAATCTTGCATAATGAAATTAGAAAAATTATGTAAAATTAATATTTAAATTCTATATGAAAAATATTTATCGCCTGCGCAATTTGGCTTGAAAGCTGCAGTAGAATTCATTCAGTATATTATTTCAAAATAAAAATAAATTACTGTAAAAATTTTACTTTTAATTATTTTCTTTTAGTGTCACTCATTTTTCGTAAAACCAATTAAAATGAAACGCAGATTTAACTTTCAAAAAGATTATCCGAATTAATTATTAATAAGTTAATTATACTATTGCTGGAAAAAAAAGAATCATTTCTGTAAATTGCTTTCAATTTTTATTTTATCCATTATATTTAACATCATTCACATTTTTGCCTTTTTAAAATTGCGTAATTTAACTTTTAATTAATTAAAATAGTTAACAATACATTTTCGATTTAAAAGTGAAAGCATTTTCAGTCTAGAAATTGTGATAAAATAATTACTTTCTTGATAACATTTTAATTAGAATTGTTAGTTCAATTTAATTGAAATTAATCCAATGTAAATTTAATTTTAATTATTTCGCTGATATTAATTATGCGTACTTATTTAGATTTCCATAATTTTTGTTTCAGAATAAAAAAGGAAAATGTACGATAAAGGACTAATTCGAATCCGACAACTTCATGTTACTGATTTTAGATTCCATTATTAATTTAAATATCATTATATAATTTTTAAATTTGAAATTTTTGATAGTTTTTCATGTTATTTTGAATATATAAAGTTGTTTTAATTTTAAAGTTTGATTAACGTTTAAGATGTGTTTTTAAGTGAAAATAAAGTTTAAAAATGCTTTTTTATTATTGTACTTTTAAATAGATTTTTTTGAATAAAAAAAATGTGAGCATAAAAATAAATAAATAATACAAGCGTAATACGCTAATAGAATTGTTTGGCCATTTGAAATTTTTATTTTATTTGTTGTAAATTGAAATTTTTCAGAAGGATTTGTAATTTTCTTATATATAACATGTATTGTGATTAAATTTATAATGTTTCTAGTGCTTCAATTTTATGATTTCATTTTGTCCTTAAAATTTATAACTGAAAAAAAAATCATTTTCTACTTTTTATACTATGAATAAAATATTCTTTTTGTATATTATTTTCTACTTCTTAATCTTCAACATATTGTATAAGTATTTTTTATAAATATTATGGAATTTTAATGCTGACTTTTCTGGAAATCACCACCAGATGGTGTCACTCAAGTGGAATCAAAATTTAATTCATATTTCTCATTTAACTGATAATCAAATTATGGAAGTATTATAACATTATATTATCATCGAGAACACATAAATTCGCATAAATGTAATAAATTTCAAAATCCTAATACATAGGTCTCAAGCGAAGCGAATAAAGATTTGACGAAATTTTATTTATTCAAACATTAGACAATTCAGCTCAAATAAAAGCGCCCAAAACATTGACAGTTCAAATAATGTATAGTGTAGTGTTTAGAATTATTATCTGCAGTGTGGGAAGAAAAAGAAATATATGGTTTTATAGTGAAAAATGAAAAAATAAAAACTTTTTCGAATACAAAATCGTGTGGCAATACCCACATTCGAGAACATTTCATGTATTTTTAGCTTTGAGTACAGTATATTTACTGTTTAAATCTTTAAATTAGTGTTTATTGCAGAACATCAACATGTAAATATCTGTTTTTATTTACTTTTCCCGATACCATCTTTCTTGACATTTACTGCTCGTCACGCTGAAATTAGAGGATGAAATTTTCGCACGCTTGAATGGCAGCAGCGCAGACCAAACGATTTTGAAAATATCCACAGTTCCAGTTGCTTCCTTTTTCGTCGTTTCGATTCAACTCTATTTCCCTTATATATCCTTACATTTACGCTCGCGAAAATCTATTTTTTGCCACTATTTTTACTGATGCCATCGCTTGGATTATAAATTTTAAATGTGGATGGTAATCTTTCATAATCCCGAGGTGTATGACAGACGAGATATTAGTTCCAGATGTCCTATCATGGAGATCTGAAAATTTCCCGCGCACTCAAGCTGAAAGCTGAAATGTTTGATGAGAAGTTTTTCCTCGAAATTCTTCCTTTAAAATGACTGTAATAAAGCTGATACATATTTAGATGCAATATATTTCTTTTTTTACTTAAAAAAGATTAAAGAAAATGAGTCACATGATAAATAAGTTTTATTGAAAAAAATTAATTTAAAAAAATTTTTAGTGCTCTGAAAAATAGTTTTTTGATTTAAATTATTTTCTATATTTGTAATTTATTATTAGGAATATTAAAAAATAGAACGATCAATTCGTTCTCAAATTGGCAAGACTTAAGATTAGAGTTTGGTTTCCCGCCAAGCTTACTTAATTCCTGCCAACTTTGCAATAAGTCGCCAAAAGTCTGCTATAATTGATAGATACAGTCGCAAGAAGAAGAACAAAAAAAAAAAAAAAAAAAAAATAGATAAATCTGTAATTTTTTTTATTTATTGTCGTATCTCGTATCTTCACAAAATTTGTATCGATGAAAATGATTCGAGGCAACAGGTTTTTTCCAATTCACAAATTGATTAACTGTGTTAATTAACTACTATCTCAATTTTTCCTTTACGGAAAGCGAATTTTTTTTAATAATTCGATTCGACAGTGTTTTTTTTTATGCATGTATATCAAATTTCGTTCTGAAATTCCTAATTATTCTTGAAATATACTTAATTTTATTTGTTTTGGCGAAAATAGATCCAAAAATATTCAGCTTTGGCAAACGGGCATTAATTTTATACCAGATAACTAACTCCATTCGTATAATAATACAAATAATCAAATTTTGAAATTATTAAAAATTTATATTGCCATCGAGAGCACATAAGTATTCAAATGTTAATAAAATTCGCTGCTTACTATCTTTTAACTATAGTAGAGAAAGCATCTAATTAGATAAAAAACGTGAATTAATTAGATTGTCTGTATGAATCACCTAGCAGCTAAAACATTTATTCTAATACATGGATAGAGAGCTTAGTGGAAAATCAATTATAAAAAATTATCTTTAAAAACTTGAAACTGTTCAAGTTAAATAGAAGATTATAATGAACTTATTCGGTAGAACGAATTTTAATACTGCAGATGTTTTTAAATTTTATTTAAAAAAGATTGTTTTGAGGAAACGTAGATAATGTAGTAATTTTTTTCTGTAATAGTATGCGTCTTCTTTAAGATTGCCTTTTAATTTATTATTGTTAGCGCCCTAATGTCTTTAAAAAAAATCATTATATAATGCTAGGCTTCAGTTTCTGTGCTATTTTAAAAGGGTTTTAGATACGTTTTCATAAAAACGCTTAGCGCAGTTAAGCGAAAAAAAAAAAAAAAAAATCCCCTTTGTCCGCATAGGACATTAACAATACAGTCCGCTGAAAAAAAAAAGGATTATTATACACTTCTTTATATTAAATATTTGGCTTCAAAGAATCTCATCTTTGAAAAAAAATGCAGATTCAAACTGAAAGTGCACAATTAAAATGAAGTAAAATATAAAAAAGGATTTTAAGATTTGGATGCAAACGATATTTATTTTGCTAATCTAAATTAAATCGGAAAGTCTGCTTTCTTTCAAACAAGCAAACTTTAAATCATTTATTCATTTTTAATGACTTGACCAAACAAAAAGTTATTCTAAAATGGATTTAAAATAATTCGGATACTTGGAAATTCTCATTGTTAAAATCATGAATCGTTGAGAATAAATAAATAACTTAGATTTTTATCAACAATTTGTTTAACTTTCCATTAGCGTAGAAAAATCTAATTATGGTAAGCATTAAATTCTCAAACCTATGTTCTGATCAATATTTTTATCTTTGATGTGGATTTAAAGTTCGTATTTCTTGATAATTAAAGTGTTTTCTGAAATTTAATGCACTTAGAAACATTGAAAGTGTAAATTTAATTAATTGTTGTTTAAATATTAGTTCTAGAAAATTCTAAGAAATGAAATTTAATATCCGATGGAAAAGTTAACGAATGTTTACATTTAAAATAACTACGTTGTTTCATTTTTATGCTTTTGATAATATCTTCCTATTCGTGTTTAATCGATTTATGTTATTTTGTATTCTAATATATTTTTCTTTTCTATTTTCTAGGTAAGTTGATTCTACCAATTTGGGTTCTGAGAATTATTTATTATGTATTAAAGAAGTAGTAAGTAATTCGAAAATTTAATATTCTAATTGCTGACATTTTTAAATAAAATATTTGATTTTCTCTGAGATATTTTAATGAAATTCGTTAGCCGTGTCGTATTTGTATTTTCTAATTGGATTTTTCTGGAAATTGTTGCTTTGTATAAAATTGGATTTTAAAATCGTATTGTGTATTTAAAAAAATTATTTCCAGTTTTATCGATAAGTCTCGCTGGTGGAGCAGAGGATTTATATTATGTTTGAAATATTTGCATGTCAAGAATATTTTATTAAATATAACTCATAGGAGTGGAGAGGAGATTGTATTAAAATTTAAGCTTCGGAATTTTTGCAAAAATATATTTATTATCTGAAATAATATATAATTAATTATATACGCCATTTATAGCATTTTTTATTGTAAGTATAGGCATATGTTTAATGATTTAAAAATTACCTGTTGTCCCACTTTTAGAGTGGGCATGCTCTGGTGCCTAGAGCACCATGTTGGCTGGGGTTTAAACTTGTCCGCCGAGTGTGTGTGGAGGGGCGGGGGAGGGCTTCGTGCACGTTAATTTCATTGCAATTCAAATCGCTTCCATTTTATATAGAGTGAAATTATAGGGAATGACATGCCGTTTTCGTCCTCTAATCACGTTTCCAAAGGACATGAAGGGGCTGGGATGTAGTGACATATTGATGCAAAATGAGCTTTGGCAAAATGAGATATGGTTCCAAGTTCCAGATTCTATTTCGCTAAAACATTCGCCGCGTATGTGTATCCGATACATATTAAATCTGAAGTCGTGGGCTGAATGTTCTCCCTAGTCGTAGTGCAGGAATTTGCAGATGTGTACTAGCTCAGATCTCGTCCTCATCGTCTAACTTTGGTCCAGAATATCTTTTGTGTTGTTTCAAAGAAAACAAAAAACTCTCTGTAAGCTGGAAGGCAAAGGTATATTCCTTTTCATCTAAGTTAATATTTCCCGAATCTAATTTCAGGCAAAAATTTGAATTTGAAAATCACTTTTTCAGCCCCTAGGATTTTGCAGTTATAGAAAAACTTTAAATACAAAAGTTGTTCGTCTTAATGATACGCTAATTTGGCTATTTTATTTTTCCATCTTCAATATTAAAAAAGTTATAGCGAAATGAAAATTTTACCCCCACCCCCCATCATTTCCTCCCCCTCCTTTGATCTAGATGAAGCGTTTACGAACTAATCCGAGGTTTCTACATTCCTAAAAACATATTACAACGCGGTTATCCAAACGAAATTACTGCAATCATCTTTTTTACAAGATAATGTGGGGAAAACGCTATACTCCTATATAGCTTTTGGACGAAGGGTGTTTTTGGATTCTAGAAACCATGTTCGTTTCTTAACTAAAGTACGTGAGGCAAAACTAAGCTAAACTAATTATGAAAGCATGGTCTATTTCAGAGAGAACTTTCGTACAGCTTCAAAAAAGGGCTTTATTTAACTGAAACTAAACAAATGACACTTGTTGTGTTTCAGCAACAGGGCGTTAATATTATTTCCAATGCTAAATCTAGATAGTAAATAGATAATCTATTTTCAATGGCAGACAGAACAAAAATATTTATGGAAAGCGATTCGATCGATGCGAGACAAAGCGGCGGCTTCAAATAATCCTTCGGCTCTTTGTTTTGATCGTTACCCAAGGGCTTCTGTCTTACTGACTGCTAAGACAAGTTGCTGAAATGTTTTGTTGCCTTGACCAAATAAGTAAGCCAAACATGAGGGACGATAATTGTTCGCATCCCCAGACATAGCCTTGTCCCTTGTCGTGTAATTAGGATTTTGAGGAATGTTTTCATTGAACTGAAATGACGCAAGGGACTAGGGAATAGGGAAGTCATCAGAAAGAGGCTGGTGGTTATTATTTGTAGATTTAAGCATAAATGTCTTCTTAATTTGTATTTAATTAAATATTTTTCTAAAAAGTTCTTTTATTTTATCCAATAAAAAAAATTAGAATTTTACAAATGTTTCCAAATATCCAGATGTTTATTTTATTAATGTCTTTTTTATCATGTGAGAACATGATGTTCTTTTGGTTTGGGATTTTTGACGACTCAAAATTCACGGGTAGAAAATTGGTGATTTATCTCTTTTGAGACATCAGTTTTTCCGATTTTAAAATTTTTAGACAATGATAAAAAAGGTTGTCACATTTGGAGATTTATCGCCAGCAAGAACTTGGTGCGAATGTCCGCCATGTACCCAATTCTCCTGTCTGGCCAATAAAGGGCAGGGTCAAAAGAAGTTATCGTTCGAAGAAGCGCAGAGAAGAAAATGGGAATGAATGCGAAACAATGAGAGGAGGTATCAAAAGTTATCTATATACATATTTTTTTTATTTATTTTCAATTTTTCTAGCTGGCAAAAAAAGTTTTGGAGTTCATACGATTTTAAGATGGGGGGGGGCACCGTTTTCTAAATATCGACATATGCTTATTCTGATAGTCACGTGCTTGTTTAAAATCGGTTTTAACTGGTTTCTGATAAGAAAAAATCTGGCTTCGAGAAAAAAAAATTAGAACACGATTGATTTTGAGATGGTCAAATACCATTCTTTTTTCTAAATGTTGGTGATTGCGAAATATGAGTCATGGGAGAAAATGTTTTTCTGTCGGATTGATACCACGTGACTAAAAGAAAATAATGTTCTCACGTGATTACTTGAAATTTGCGGTAGCAGATTTCAATTCTTTTTAAAGACATTAAAGAGGAAACCGTACAGCGTGCAAATACTGTTTGCAATTAAAGGGACATTGCGTTTCATGAGAGTATTTTTATTTGTTGCAAACATGATATTTATTGTGTATTGTAGATTTTTTAAAAACGACTAAATTTAATTTACGACGTTTAAATTATATCAATCGTTCTAATATTTTTTTTATGTTCATACAATATTTTTGTCTTGGAAAGATTTTTAATAAAATATCTGATTAAATGATGAAGTAGTGAATGACATTTATTTTGACCATCTTGAATTGAAATAATCGCCGGTTAGTGTCTAGTTATTTTTTATTAGCATCGTTTTAAAGATTGGTGTATAAATATCCTTTAGGAAGAGGTTGTATTATGGTAAAATTGACAAGGTATGTTTTTTGTAACTTAAACATGATCTCTCTATTACTAGTAGCTGTTGATTAATTCTTTCTTCAAAAAAAATCAGTAAAATTTTATTTTTCAAGCAAGAAAACAATAAAATTAGTTCTAATGTTCACGCGAATATTTATGCGTTTAATTCCAAGCGCAAAAGATTAAAATAGAAGTACTTTCCTCGAGCCCAAAAAAAATATTGAACGCCGGCCGGTCCATTGGCATAGTTGATAATGATACTCATAAGTCTACCGACCGGATCAATACAATACCAAAAGAAAAATTGTCATTCCTGCTTCAAAAGTAACTCCACATAGGCTATCTATCTTACAAAGTAACATGTTGCAAAAATAGTCCTCGGTTGTACTTTTGAATTTAAACAGCTGATCTTTTGTCCCACTATGATTTTTTTTTTTTTTTTTTTTTTTTTTTTTTTTGCTGGGAGAGTAATAATAATGATAATGGCAAATTTAAATAACTTAAAGAAACAGTACTAATACTTTTATGGTTATTCCCCCCCCCCCCTTCTTTTCTTCGTTAATTTTTTTGCACATTTTTTACGCGTTATTCAACAGGTGCGTCATCATTTCTTCTCCACCTGATGCCATTCTGACTAAGCAGGAAAAACAAAACCCACTTACTCATCCATTATTTGCTTAATATCCGCACAATGAAATATTTCTCTATTAATTTTTTCCTGTAGCATCTGTTTACTCGATATTATTTCCTATAACAGCGTCTTTCGAGTTTTATTATGCTTGTCGTTCGTACGGTAATTGCTAACAGGTGGTTCTGTATTCCGCGATCGGCTATGGGCATTTATTTGCTGTCTCTTAGGAGAAATTATCGCAGCTGGCTGGTATTTTGTTATTGAGAAAAGCATGGTAATTTTTTTGTTTGGTATTACTGTGTCGACTTATCATTATTAACCATGCCAACTGGCGGGCCAGCATTCAATCCCCCCCCCGGCTCGTGCTAAGTACTTCAACTTCTATTTTAATCTTCTTGCAATTAAATGTCTGATTATTTGCTGCATGAACATAAAAACTCATTCTTTTAGTTTTCTGATTTCATTTCCTGAATTTTTTGAAGGAAAAAAAATCGATATACGTTTGCAAGTAAAATGGAGTTTTTTAAAAATGACTATTGAAATCGAACAACGTCAAAATCTTGTTTAGAATGGTGCCTTACGAATGAATTTCGTTCTGTTGTCTTTTTTTTTTTTTTCCCTCATTATGTTGTCTTTTATTTCTTTGAATGTCTATTTTTTTAGTCATAGCATTTTTTAAACTGCTATATAACTCATTTTCATATTGGCGTTTTAATCTTTCTAATATCTGAAATTAGATCTTTAAAATTTTCAATCTCTAAAACCCAAATTTGATTCTCGGATATTTGTTACCGCATTCCAGGGATTAATCGCCAAATATCTCGCCAAGAATGACATAATAGATTCAGTAAAAATACTAAGTTCTTGCCAAAGGTTAATATTTCGTAACTACTGTACGCCAATGCTTTGTAAGACGTTCTCGGGTGGATCCTAGCACAGCCTACTTCTTGGCGTCTTTTTGATTTCTCTCCAAACGAGTGGCGATAACGTCGCCAATATGGCAACCTAGACGGATTTATTATTATTATTTTTATTTCATTTTTTTATTATATTTATTTTTATTTAATTATTTATTTTTTTATTTTGTTATTATTTATTATTATTTCTGGCCTTCAAGTATCGTTTTTTAATTGAAAAATAATAATAATAACAAATATTCAATTAGTAGTCAACTTGGCGAGATTTCAAATAAGTCGCCAAGAGGTGGGCCCATCTAGGATTTTACCAACGTTCTCTTGTATGACAAATTTATCCGAGAATATGGGAGAAACTTTTGGAGTGACTCCTCCCGCTGGGTTTAGATTTTTTTAAAGTAAGATTTGTTTCCAAAAATTCTAAATTTTTCGAAAGAAAGAACATATATATTAATGTACAAGAATAACGACAAAACATGAAACACATGAACACTAAGAATTCTTAATCTCGGATGATAATCTTTCATATCTTTTCAACTTCAATAAAGAGGGTAATAATCTGATCTTTTTATAAAAGGAGGAGGGGCAAACTCTTTAAAAATACGCTCGAGAAATTGATTTTTCCAATAAACCTTATTAAAAATGACGGTGCATTGACAATTTGACTGATCAAATTAAGTACATAACTGTTCCGAAGCAAGTCCATGGATTACTGGACACGACCGATCCTGACGTATTTACTATCGATCGTCATATCAAACTGAAGTAAATACGACCCTCGCCTGTCACTAGCAGCCGATGGAAAATGCAGCCACTTTGACTGACAGAACGTTAGATCCAAATTGATCCGCAGAATCAGCAGCTGCTCAGTTCATCGACCGTTATTATATTTACACTGCAATAAAAAGAATAAAGGGTTTACCCATAGTTCCTTTCTTCCGTGTTTTCACAATTCTGTTGAATGTTTTTTTTAACGGCCACGGATTAAAACTTTTCAGTAAAATGACGTATGCCGAGAATAAATCCAATAATTGCGAGTGTTAGTAAAAAAAAAAAAAAAAAAAAAAAAGCAGTTTTCTTGCGCTTAAGTAGATTTATTCTATAAAAATTAAACTAGTATTAAAGGCTTAAAATTGGTAAAAATGGAGAATAATAAACTCGGTCTTCCTGTTTAAGGCAGTTTATGTTTGAAAAATAATTATTTTACTTGTCTCTGGATCAAATTGTTTTTCTGTTAAAAAAAAAAGTTTTAAAAATTCAAAGATTAAGTGCTAATGACTGTTTTGATCGTTTTTATATTCATTAATATTTCAAAAACTTTCATTTGTATTTTTATTTATCTTAAAATTTTTAATGGTGGTGGCTATTTTTTTTTCTAGAAAAGTCAAATTTCTTTTTATGTTAAACATTATATTTGTAATGTATTAACCTAACTGGCAAATTTGATTATAGATTTCGTGTAATTTTATAACAAATGTTGAAGGCCCACCATCCAATAGAGAAAAAAAAACTTTTCAGAAAATACATTTTTATTTCGAAATCATAAATAAGTTTTTTTTTTTTTTTTTTTTTTTTGTATAGTTAAAAAAAAGGGAATGTTTGTGTTGATCCTCTGTCAGCTAGATCGGTTGACCTAAAGTTACCAAACACATATATTTGGATAAAACATACATATATTTAAAGGGGAAATTGCGCATTTCTAAGCGATTTTTTAAAATTTTAATTGAAATTAAGCAAAATTTTGGCTTTTTCTTTCACACAATAATTTACAAGAATATTACAATACAAAAATAATTTTTACTTTATCTTAAAATCAAAAATTATCTTTTCAACGATACCAATTTTTTTTTGCCGCATAAATGTTTTTTTTTTTATTTAATCAATTAAAAAAATATTTTAACTATATTTTCCGGCAAGAATCCTAAGTATTCTGAGACAACATTAAATGTATGAAGAACAATATTAGAAAAATATAAGAATTCTGCAAGAACCCCAAAATTATTAATAAAAGTCCCTATTAAAGTTACAGGTACTTTTACGTTTTTAATTTACAATCTTAATTACTATTTTGTCATTAACACAAATCACTATTGGTAAAGCCGATTTCAAAAAAGTAAGCGATATATTTATTTTATGCCAGAAAGAATCTGCAAAAGATTTTTAAATATATTTAAAATGCTATTAATATTAAGGAAAAAAAAGACAAATTTTATATTGTTTTAGGTTAGACAATAGATTACATTGTTAAAAAACTAGAAATAGCAATGTATGTATATTTTTACAGACCTTATAGGAGCTGATAGAAAATAGAAGAAATGCATAGTAAAGCGAATAGAAAGACTTCAGGTTTTTAAACTAATATGAACTGTATATCGGTCAAAATTGGAAACTAAAAAAATCGTTTGCTGAAGAAGCCATTAAGACAAGTTATATAAAATATTTAATTAAAAATATTATAAACCAGTAATCTTTTTACCAAACGATTAATGATTAACACATGTTTAATACAAGAAAAAACGTTTTTACATTACATTTATTTCATTTCTTCAAAACTGATTAATGATTCTTACATCTAAAAATTTGACCCATAGTCAATTCATATTTTCCTTCAAGAAATAATATGTTTTATATTTTGAAAAAATGAAAAAATAAATAAAAATAAAAGGATTATTTTAAAATTCTTGACTCAAGTGCGAATTATAATGGCTTTAAATAAAATGAACTTCTTTTGATAGTTAATTCGTTACACACTATTTATTTCTACGATATAATCCGAATCCTGAGAAATTTTGAGTCATTTATCACAGGCGTATTAATGCGATCACTTTCTATACCTGGCACTTATGAGATTAATTTCATTTATTCATTTGTAATATTTTTTTTTTTACCTTTTATCCCTTAATGTTTGGTGAAAGCTATTTTATAAATTCCCTGTGAATTTAATCTGGTCATTAAGGATTCTTTTTCTCACATTTCTAATTTTTTTAAAATTCTATTTAGCTTTTGAATTTCTTGTACCTCAGTCATTGATGCTGTGTTTTGAGTATATTTCACACTTAATCTAATAACTTATTGAAATTTTTTATTATATTTTTATTGGGAAATAAACTATAGGTGGCAACAGTTTCTCGGTGACTCCTGTCTTAAATATTTAGTGATTTTAATTTTTTTAAATTTAAAGTCTTCAGTATATCTTTTTTTTCTTTTCTTTTTTTTTTCTTTTTTTTTTTTTTTTTTGTCAATCCTCTTAAAAAATTCAATAAAATTGCTTTAAAACTGTTTAGAATTCTTCACCTGTGGTTTAGACGATTAATGCATGGTATGGTCCAAAAGATAAAATGGCTGAAAAAAAAAATATTGATTTTTTTTTTTCCCTGGCAAAACTTGTCTCCACTATGATTCAAAATTTTCAGAAACTTTAATTAAAATTTCAACCAGCGGAAATGATTATTTTTAGATTTTTACTTTCTCGGATACGTAGTACAGAGTATGAAAAAAAAAAGTACGTAGTATAGAGTTCGAAAAACACAATTTTAGAAAATGACCATCTGTCTGACTGTGACAAAAGTAACTCGAAAACGATTTGAGCTAGACGAATGAAATTTGGTATAAAGTCTTTACGCCAAATTTGTGGATTTCTCTCAAATCTTGATATATCCATTATCAACAATATCCATTCAGAGAAAGTCTTTTCGGTAATTCGAATATAAGTTAACTTGATAATTGCAAAACGATGCGAGCTAAATAGATAAGATCTGGTACGCAGATTTAACATCTATAATGTAAACACCTGTCAAAGTTTGAGACAAATCCAATGATGAATTGACTGTCTGTCGGTGTGTTCTTTTAGAAGAATGCAAACATTATTACTGAAAAATGAAATAACTTAAATATATCAAACTTAGAATGTGATTTTGTAACTACAGTGCAACTATGTGCTAAATTCTAGTTTCAATCGCGTTTGAAAAACGCATCTAAAATATAAATTCGATTTCTGGATGCTATTTACCGCATGCCAGGAATTAATCGCCAAAACACTCGCCAATTATCACACAATAGATTCAGTAAACATACTGCATTGACGCTAGAGGTTAATATTTCGTTTAACTACGTTAATTTGCACACTGTATAATATGTACGTCAATATGTACACTGTATATAATTAACTTACATATTCTACGTCAATAACTTTTTACGTTCCCTACCTTACCCAAGATCCACAATTTTATAGGGTGGTGTGGGGGAGAATTATACCTTTATTAGAGAGTATACAAGAAAGTTTTCTTTAGGATTTTTTTTTATGCAAAAACATAAAAAAAAAAAAAAAATTGTAGGATTTAATTTAGAACTGCGTAATTTGAAGTTCATAAATTCTACTTTATTGTTTATTTCATCTTACCTTTATTCTTACTTTTCGTTTAAGGTTTTTACTGACAAAAATATTTACTACAAGCTTGCTGAAAAAAAAATCTTTCTTTTTCCTTTTATTTCAATAGTTTCCTCATAATACTTTCATTTTTTTTTATTATCCCCCAAAAGGGAAGCCTTTTTTTTTCTTTTCCGAAATGTAGGAAATAAAGCCCTCACGAGAACAGAGTAGGAACAGATTTTATTGTGAGCCCTCGTAATGCTCTTATTGGGGTATTTATAAGGTTTCGAAATGCATTAGCTTCCCGCAGCCAATGGGAGTGCGCCTCTTTTCTCGGTAATGAATCCCTATTGACCAGGATGAATAGGTACGGAAATATGTCGTCAAAAGAAGCAGAATTGTACTTTCCGTGATTCCATTGATATTGGAATTCCATACCGAGGAAACAGAGATTTGTACGGATTCTCTAAACATTAATTCTCGAGATTCTTTTTTTTTTGGGGGGGGGGGCGATATTTTACTATACACGCATGCGGTATTTTATTGTTAGTGCTCTTCATGCCCTTATAATAAACTTTCTTGGTATGTTTTTTCCCTTCTTCTTTACTTTCACATGCACGAAGTAAATAAAGAGAAAGCATTGAAATCGTCAAAATATTTGAACTCGTGATTTTGACGAATCTGCACGTTTCAGATCTTTCCGAGTTCAAAAAGCACATTTTTGGAATTATGTCTGTCGTCTGTATTGTGGATTTCTATCAAATTTAGAATGAAATCCATTCTGCGGAAATTTATTCTGTTCTACAAGTGCAAGTGAATTCTCTAACTACGAAATACGGATAGCTTTCGTCGATAAAATTTGGTATGCAGATTTTTCATCTAAATATATATTGAACAAAGTTTGAATAAAATGTGTGAAAAACTTAATCATCTGGCAGTCTGTATTTTTTGCATGCATGTCGTTACGATCATTTAAAAGTATAACAACTTAGGCAAAAGAAATTTTAGCATCCAAAGTGGAGATTCTTATTAAATTCTGATTTAAATGTGCCAAAAAATGGATAGTGAACGAAAGTGCAGAATTTTTAAGTGGTGTAAAACTCGGTTTTTGTGCAATAATAAGCTCCGAAAATACTAGAACGTAAAAATTCCGATTAATTTTTAATCTAAATGCAAGTTAAATTTCAAAACATCCTTTCTCATTGGACACTTGCTACCCAAGAAATAACTGCTTACCTAATTTGGTAGTTGTCATAAGTGTAGAGAGTTTAAATTGCTTTTTTTTTTTTTTTTTATCATACATGTTGTAATTTGCTGATATATTCTGGTCTATAATGATCATATTAAATTTTTAGCTTAGGCGAATTTTTCGGTATACACTAACGTAATCTGGTCTATAATGATCATATTAAATTTTTAGCTTAGGCGAATTTTTCGGTATACACTAAAAAATGGACGTTATCTTTGTTTTCGCAACCCGTGCATATTCCATTGGGGCATTTTTAATTTTTTGTATTTTGTAAGTTTTGCGATGCATTGGTGCATTTTTGTTGTTTTTGCAACCTGCAGGATCCATTGGGGCATTTATGTTTGTTTTTTGCAATCTATAGGATCCATTGGGGCATTTATGTTTGTTTTTTGCAATCTATAGGATCCATTGGGGCATTTATGTTTGTTTTTTGCAATCTATAGGATCCATTGGGGCATTTATGTTTGTTTTTTGCAATCTATAGGATCCATTGGGGTATTTATGTTTGTTTTTTGCAATCTATAGGATCCATTGGGGCATTTCCATTGCACCAATGGTTCCGATGGATGGATTTTTTGCAATCTGTTCAATCCATCGATGAATTTTTGATGTTTTTGCTATCTATACGATTTGTTGGTGCATTTTTGTTGTGTTTGAGCTTTGTACTATCCATTGGCGCATTTATGTTGCTTTTGCGATCTATGTATTTGAGCTGTGACCCACACGAGTTATATGTGGGTAATTAGATTATGACGTTGTATTAGGGGAACCCACGAGTTATACATCAAAATACTTGTCTTGACGTGTTATATTTGAATCTGTAAATATTAAACGCTGCATACCTTGTGGGACACCCTGTATGTATTTTGTATTTGTACATTTTTGTTAATTTCACAATCAATGCGATCCATTGATGCATTTTTGTTGTTTTTTGCAATCTGTACGAACCATCGGTGCATTTCTCTTTTTTGCTATATATATGATCGATTAGTGCATTTCTGTTTCCAACATTGTCTGCTTGGTTTTATTTAAGCAAGCCTTTCACTAACCATCTCTGTAGCTTAGGGGCTAAAAAGAATTATCTCTTCTTGACTATATCACATCTTATTATTTCTGACGAGCATCCCCATTTGCATGATTGGATGTCTGTAATACTTAACCTCTTACCACGCCCTTCGCTGCACTGGGAAAGCACCAGAACATCTCTCTATTCAAAATCCGCCTCAGGAAGTCATTGTTATTTTTGTTGTGCAACCTTCAATTTGAGATCAGAAGACTATTTGTCAATGCAGTGGAATCTTTTACGTAGGAGTCATCGTGGCAAAAAACAATTGCCATTCCGAGACGATTACCTAATCATTTTAGAAGATAATAGACCTTTCCAGAAGATGGTTCCCAAAGAACTGGCGGCTGTATTCGGGTGCATTTTTTTCTTTCCCCCCTTCCCTTGAGTGGTTTCCTATTCCTTGTGATAACCTTTGCTGATCTCGAGATGCATCATATTTTTATATCCGCTACAGGACACTTGCTGTGGATTTGACAGGTTGGAAATTTAGGATCTCGCTTATTTGAAGAATTTGAAATCTGGGGGTGGGGGGAGGGAGTTATACAGATAGAACGTTGGGTGTGACTGTGAATGTACCTAGAATTAGATTATTAACTGAATGTGATATTTTAAGCAGAAATGATAGTTAAATTTTGTCATTTTTTGTCTACTGTTTTGTTTTTATTTTCCCGTATACGAAGAACTTATATAACGAGAGAGTAATGTAATCGTTCCAGAAATTCGATTTCAACAACGAAATGGGTTGTTCTATATAAACTCATTTTCTTTACTTCCTCGTATATATATGTATATATATAATATAATGATATTTTAAACTCTTAATTTGAACCAAATTAATTTCCTAAACCTAATCTTAATTTAGCCCATAGGATAATATTCTCTTATTTCCTGATCTAATTCCACTTTCGGTTTCATTAATTCCTTTGTAAAAATAGTCCGCCATCAGTACTACGTATCAAATGAAAGTGATACTTCTGTTGCCCTTCTCAAGGTCAACACGTGTTTTGAATTGGCGCGTGGACGGAAATCCCATGTTATGTTATATAACACTAGTGATCATTTGTTTCGGCCATTCTTTCTTTCTTCTACTTTTGTGTCGCGCTGTGGCGGACGTGACTTGTCCGCGTCTCTGCTTGTAAATAATTATGCTTTCACGAAATGGATATTAAAATTAATTTAAAAATATAACATGTCTCTTCAACGTCTTCGAACCTGCATTCTGCTTCAACTAAAATAAGGTTACATGTATAATATAAAGTTTGTAATCATCAATGAATTTGAATTCGAGATTTTGACGAATCACCGTATTTTAAAACTTCTATTTCGAAAAATATGTTTTTTCGGGAGAAAAAAAATGTCCGTCCGAACAAGATAATTCAATAGAACATTAAGCTAGACGGTTGAAGTTTGGTATATAGTCTTAACATCAAAATTATAGATTTTTATCAAAATTGGAAGAAAAATCCAATTAAAGGAAATTGTTCTGTATTTCCAAGTGCACTTTCCCTTTAATAAAAGGGGCCGCGGTGGCCTGGTGGTAAGATCTCTACTTCGGAATCGGATGGTTTCAAGCCATCTCATGTGTCATTTCGTTATATGACCACGGTTCAAAATTACCATCCATTATAACCCTAATAATGCTTTAAAATGAGACGTTAATATAACTAAACTAAACTAAATTAATTGCGTACATTTTTAAAGATGCATAATCTGAGCTATATATAATTTATAGAAGTTTTTGAATTGTTCTTTAAATGCATGTTGAAGCTCTGTTGTTGGATTTTAGAGATATTGCAACAGAGACTAGTCAATGAAGTTTAGAAATATATGAGCCCCATTTTTCACATTTTATTTAATTCGAATGATGGATAATTTTACGAAGGTTTTATAATTCTGTTCCAAATTATGAGCATTATAGAAATCATTCCCACAGAATGTAGTTGATTACCTGTGAGTATTCAAAACAGAAAAGGGGCTGCTGGCAATATTTTCACAGGCTTTTATCAACTTGAAATGGGGATTCCCTTTTATTTTTGCTAATTCAACACTTTGATGAGGCTTGCCATGCAAACAGATTATGCAATTTTATTTCTAGATTGCAAAGATTGCAATCAATTGATTTTGAGTGGTATTGCTCATGAAAACATGGATTCATTTTTAAAAATTAATTGATGATATTAAAATTTATTTAAAAGCATGTATAAATTGTATTTATTAAATCCCTGAAATTAGATACAGGCATATTCACGATATTTCGCAATCACAAAATCTAGTTCTAAAAAAAGCCAATTATGTTTTAGTGCAAGGAGTTTTAGATCGTCGTATTTAAAGAAATCACGATTCTGTTTATATCGCATTTGACTGCAACATATAATAAAAGTAATAGGCTACAATAAAATTCTCCTATGAAATCCGTTCTTCAACCCTGAGGGGTGGAAAAAATCTTCCGCAGTCGCGACTTTTCGGAAACAAACGACCACGTCACGAACAATAGAATATCAATCAATTTCTCGAATAATCTCAATCGTCGTTATATCTTGAAATCTCCGTTCGCTGAGGTCAATATTAAAATAACGGAAAGGCGGATATTGTTTTATTATTATGTGCAGAACGTTTCGTCCATTTCGCTTTGATTGCGTCCTGTTCTATTTTAGAAATAATACGTTATTGGATGCGGAATTGTTTCAGTTGGAATATTCATCGATCCCGGTCCTAGCATTAAGATATTTATATAATTATCTTCTGGATTTCGAAAACCAATTCGTTATATGTAAAATTATCAACATCTAAAACTTTTATAAAGGTATCTAAATAGTTTCTGAAAGAAAATAATGGTAGATAAATATACAGTGCAATTGTAAGTTCTAATACATATTTTTAAAATCAATTATTCGTCTGTGTATATATTTAAATCTAACTTAAATCCCAAGTAATTTCCTAATTTTTATCTTTATTCAACCCATATTCATTCTGAAATATTCTCTTATTTCCTGATCCAATTCCACCCTTTTTATTTAATTAAAACTGCACGAGCTCTGTAAAACTGCTGAAATCGGCAAGTTCCCACCTCCGAGTGTAGGGATAAAAATCTGTCCAGCTAAGAAAATTCTTTTAAAAGATGCCCATAAATCCCTTATTTAAATCGACGCGTGTAAAGAAATCCCTATCAGAATCTCATAGTATATTATCATCGGGGAAATACATACGAATACATAATCGCCTTCAGCTGAATGCCTACAAAGTGCAAATTGTGCAAGCTTTACACTTTAATATCATTAATAAAATTCTTTGAGTTGTAATTTACGAATACGTAATCGGTTTTTGCGTAATATGTTTTATTCGGAAGTTATGAGGTACGGAAACCCCGACAATAATTAATGAACACCCTATATTGCGCCCTCTTTGCTCTGTTGCTCTTGTGTTGCACTGTACTTTCACGTATCATAGCTTTCTTCTTGTACATAAATTATGCCTACCGGGATGGATTACCGCAAAGTATTTTCTCTTTTCGGCCTCGAAACTGCTTAAAACTGTGTTTTACACTATATATAATTCAAATCCTAATTAATTTCCTAATTTTTATCTTAAATTAACTCATATTAACTTCATTCTAAAATGCTATCTTTCCCTCATCCAAATTCACTCATTTAATTAATTCTATACGTGCTCTATAAAGCTGCTAGTCGCAACATTTTCACACGCTTCGAGTGAAGGGATTAAAATCTTTAATGTTTACAACATTCTTTTAAAGATACCTAAATTTCCCTTTCCTAAATCTACAAGTGTCAATGAAATCCCTATCAAAATGTCAAAGTAAAACCACTGAAGGGGAAAACATTGGTCTCTTCTGCTCTTGTGTCGCGATGTAGACTGACATATTTCTTACGACTTATTCTTGTACGTAAATTATACCTCCCGTGGTGAAATTAATGGAAGTTTTAAAATTTCCGAATAAGAACTACTACAATATGTTTATATATAATTAAATTTAGTAAATATTTTTAAAGTTTCTAAATTTATAAAATTCGTGGCTATCCCAGTCATTTGATTAAAAATTGGACCTAACCCGATGTCTCGAGAACTTCTGAGGATCGAAAATATATCTATCATACATGCTCACAGAATCGAACACGATACGATAATCTTTAGATGGAAACCGCAAGAACACAGTAATGGGGACATGAATAAGGTTGCGCCGATTTCATGAACTAAATCAATTTGTTGAAAGAAAACAGGTTTGGCGATATTAAGTAATATTGCATTAACTCCGAAACAAGAATGATGCGTTATCACGCCAATGGAATTTCATTCTTGCATGAAACATTAAAGCAGATGAAGCATTTAACAAAAAGATATACAGGAAATTCTGTTAATAATGCTAATGGGTATTGATTCCATTACGGAATTATTAACCTGCGTCAGAAACAACTATTTATTCTTTCCTTTTAATTTCTGTGAAGTATTCATAGAGAAATTCGTAAGAAATTGTCATAAATTCCTACTCCAAGATTTTAGTGAATTTTCTCTTTGTTTGCGAATAAGAATAGTAGACAAAAAAAAATGATTTGAGGTCTCTATACTGAAATCTTAGATGTGTATCGAATTTTCTACAAAATCCGTCAAAGAACCAACTATTTAGTAACCTATTTATTCATAAGCTGGCGAACGCGATGCTCTAATGTGTACAATATGCTGGCTAAATGTAATTAAGTGCGTGATCTCGATAATAAAATTGTATTTCTGTGATAATTTTGGATTAAATCTTTGAGCTACAAGAGGTTCAAAAGGTATACTTGATTCTTTGTGCAATAGGATAATTATCCATAATGTGTAAATAACAGAAAATATAGGTGGGTTTACACTCGGCCAATTATAAGACGGCCAGTAGGCAGCGCATGCGTAGAAAGACTGGAAAATGCGGCGGTATTTTTTGGCGTGACCTAGACATAGACGAAAGATACTGTGGTATCCATAGAGCGAAAAACTGTTCACTTTTCGTAGATTAATTCCGACATTTTTTTGCTCCTTGTTCTTTTTGATGCAAGGTTGTTTTTTTTTTTTTTTTTTTTTTTTTTTTTTTTTTTTTTTTCATTTTATTTGCATTTTTTTTTCTGTAGTTTCCCAAATTTAGATATTTTGACTTTTTTTTATTTTAAAAAAAATTTAACATGGTTTTTTTGTGTCAATATTCATCATTTTAATACGATAAGCAGTGATAAAGAAAAATTCATTGACGCCAAAACGGCAATTTATAGCCAAGCATGGAATGCCTGACTCTATCTTATGAAATTATGGCAAACATAAATTAGTTCCTTTCTACGCATGCGTTATCTACTGACCGTTTTATAATTGGCTGAGTGTAAACCGCGGCATATTTCTACATATAAAACGCTAACGTATGTGGTACAGAAATTATGCTTTATTATTTACTGTTGAATGGCAAAAATCACACATAAACAAGCCATCGAACAAATTTCAGATTTCTTTGAACGTTTTTATATCTTTATTAAATTCATCGTTTCGCTTAGTTAATTAATGGAGCCACAATATGTTATTAGAAATGTTCTGGAAAGTGCTCGCTGAGTCACCAAAAAAATAAATTCAATCAGAAGAAAGACGATATAAAAGAAATCAAGAAATAAACCTCGAACAGAAATTTCAATTGAGCCCAAAAAATAGGCTTAAACAAATGGGTAATTGATGTTCATATCTTCCGAAATAATTATCTTACAAAAATAGTTAAAATAAGGATCTTTGTACTATCTTAAGACTCCAAAAATTACCTTTTTAATGATATTAGTTTCATACATGTATAATTTTTCCACAATTTTGAGAATATTTTTAATTGAATTTAATACACTCTCTGTTTTGAAAGAATTCAAACTCATCTATCACAACATTCAATCATCTGCTTTTACGAGTTATGAATTCCGTTGTAAGATATGCACTTTTTAATTCGATGTAAACTAATTAAATAGATTTTTTTGTTTTTCAGTCATATCAAGTAACAAGATGAAATTTTTTTTTAAAAAAAATGCATCTCATACTTATTATTTAACAGACTGAAAAGTCAATAATCTAGACTAACAAACTAGTCGCCAAATGCGGCTAGTATAGTATAGCTAATTTTTCAGTTTTGTTTTAAATTGATTTTTTTTTCTTTGGTTTTACATTTCTGGTCTTGTTTTATACATAATTAATTTGGAATTCATTGATAATTTTTATTATTGGTCATTGATAAAGTGATGGGTACTTGTCAGTTCTAACGGCAACCAAAAAGCGCCAAGAAAACATTTCACCGATTTGGCGATTTCAATCGAGTATGTGATTTGCACGTTCAGAATGTTTCATAATAAATAATAATGCGCTTGAGTATATCTTTATAATTTGGCGAAATTTTTTTCTTGGCGCTTTTGGTCGCCGTTACAATAAGTACCAAATGATGAAATATTCGGGTCGTACCATGGAATATTACATTTATTGGCCTAATTTGACCTCTTCCTTTTCCGATTATCTAGAATCTTCTAAAAAATTTCATCTATTCGGTAAAGATGACATATATAAATTGTAGTGTACCAAACCGCTGATTATGCTCCTGAAACTTACATAAGTTTTCCTGAGAATTGCAACCACAGACTCTAGCATTACGTCTCCGAATCGAACAAAAGCCCTCATTACGTGTGCTTTCCTAACCGTCATCATCTCAGCATTCATTCTGACCGTGGAATGACGCAGTCTCGGAAGTCGTGGGGTGGACGAATTACCGACAGATGACGCAACACCGGAGTCCACCTTTAACGGAACTTAAAGAACCTTCTGTTCTGTTACGATCTCATGGTCGGATGCTATTCTGGTAGACGCAACGCATAAAACACAATTCCAATGACATTCTTGCATTTTAATTGTTTGAGTTCGTAACTGGAGTTATCGTTTGTTTTGGCCTCAAAGCGGAAGTTAAAATATGCGGATGCACTGGTTGTGGGCCTGACGAACGTTTAATATAGTTCCTGGACTGTTTGGGAATGTGGTTGGTTGATTGCTCGTTCGATTTTATGGTAAGACATCGGAAGTTTGATTAGTGTTTTGGAATTTTCGGTTTGACTTTTTAGGAATGTTCGGAAACATTTTCTTTTTCTAATGAGTTGAATGAATTATTTATTTGAAAATTCTAATTTAACTTGACACCGGACGGTTAATTTAGTTACTGGACAGTTTTAGAATGTGGTTGGTTGATTGTTGATTGTTTGTCTGATTTTATGGTAGGACATCAGATGTTTGATAAGTGTTTTGGAATTTTCAGTTTGACTTTTTAGGAATGTTCGGAATCGGTTGTTTTTTTCTAATGAGATTAGTGAGTTATTTATTTCAAAATTCTAATTTAGAACTCTAATTTAGCTTGAAATAGGTTCACACGAATAATAAAATCGCGTAAATTTTTTGTGATTATTTTTTTTTTATTATTATCATTCTACGAAGCATAGTTCATTTTGCGTTGCCGATATTTTAAGAAGTGATGTGTTGTGTCAAGTAGATTTTGTGCGAAATATAATTTGTTTTAAAAACAATTTAATATTGTTAGAATTTATTTACTGTATGATTTAAAATAATTTATTTATTTTAAATATTATTTTCCAGCTCACCTTTAGCGAGTATTTTTATAATAATTTGATTAATAATATAATTATTAAGATTATACAATAGAGATTATAAAATTGATTTCAGTGAGTAATTTCGTCTTGTTTTACAAAGTCTGAGTTATTTTAAAATGCCTCTTTTAATTTATCTCATATTCTTATATTATCATCTTTATCAATTAAACGTTTTTTTTTCCCTTTAGGGGAAAAGTCATTAAGTGGTTCCATTAGACATTTGCATTATTTAACATACAATTATTTTTAAAATATAATTATGTGAAGCATAATATGTGAGTACAACAATCTTAAACATTTTTATCGAAATAGTAATTCAAAATTTTATGTTGATGTCATGATTCATCCTTTTAAAATTTTGTGTAAAAAGATAAAATAGGGGAAAAGATTATTTTTCTCCTTATCACTTCTGATCAAAAGAAATTTGAAAATCTGACTTTTAACTAAGAATTTTTTTTTTTTTTTTTTTTTTGTGCGTGTATTATCCGGGAATAGAAACGAATGAAGAAGCTGATTAACTAGATTTTTAATCAATTTTTTTAAATCAATCCTTTAAATTTTTTTAGGCATTTCTATTATTATACTAAATAGTAGGTTTTTATTTTTTGCTTAAATTATTTTCTATTTATCTTTAATTTATGATTCGTTCCTTACAGATATTATCTAAATTCATTTTTTTTTTCAAAATTTCTACCAGGTGGTACCGCTTTTGCTTAGCAATTTTTTTAAATGGAGTGATTAATTGATAATTAAGGTTAACAGATTTTGAAACATGAAACAAGTCTTGTTAAATGAAAGTGGCTTTCAAAAAAGGGAGAAGAAGAAATAGATGGTTGATTAACCCTGTCGCGATTAATCTAAAGTGTATTTCTAAAACCTGTTATTTATTGTTAAAAAAGACAACGATTCTAACATCAAACAATAAAATGGTTGATCCACTTTTATAATGGTTATGTTATATTATACTTTTAACTAGAACAAATTATTCAAAAGTAAATTTTGTCAGTGTATGGAATTATAACGAAAACAAAAATTTATGTCCAACCTTCAATTTTCGATACTACCTAAACGAATAAGAAAGCACCAAAATTAGAAATTTAACTGTGGCAACCATAGAATTGCAGACGATATATCATTTGTACCATTATCGAACGTTTTTAGCTTCTTCGATTTGAACAAGTCTCTAATATTACTTACAGTTTGCTTTTTGCAATTTAGAATTCAGAGAATTTCACGAATGTTCAGTTATGCTGATGATTTGGCAGGAGCGGTCTATAAAACATTACAATTTTTAAGAATTTCCGGAAAATTTTAATAGAGATTTCCTCTTAACTTTGAAATTAATCATAACCACGGTGTTTAAATCCGGGGTGTGTGGAAGTTGATAAAGCAACTCCTAACAAGACAACAAATTTGTAAGTAGCCGCTATAGAACTGTTCTAGTTTCTTAAAGCAATAGATCGCTGTCTCCGAGTCATTAACAGGCTGCGGTGACCTCGCGGTAAGGTCTCGGCTTCGGAACCGGAGGATTTCAAGTTCGAGACCCGATTCCATCGAAGAACCGTCTTGTAAATGGGTTTGGTGCACATTAAGTCTGTCGGAGCCGAACGACCTCCCACTGGTGGAGTGTGGAAATTTGAAAATTTGAAGAGGGGGTTACCAACGCAGATGCCGTCCTCGTCATCTGACCGTGGTTCAAAATTCCGAGGTACGTCCCAAAATAGCCTTGGTGTTGCTTTAAAATGGAGTGTTAATCTATAACTAAATTAAACTAACCTAAGTCGTTAACAGAACAAGTGCTCCTTTTTTTTATTTTATTGGTTAAATCAGTAGATGTGTTTAGAATGCCAGAATTCTATTTAAAAAAATAAACAAGAAACATCAGTAATATGATTTTTATTTTAGTACTAGCCGCCTTTGGCGACCAGCCGGTTCGCCAATCTTAATGCTCGTTAAAATTTTAATAATTAAATATTTTATGTAATTCCTACTTTAATAGCTTCTTCATCAAATATTTTAAAGCTTCAAATTTTGATAGTCATGTAATTCACTCATAATAATATAAAGTCCTTCAGCCATAGCATAATATGTATCTCTCTAATTTTCTGTTAATTCCGGTAGAATTTATGCTTAAAATTAAAATGGAAATGACTAAACTGCAATTAATATAATAATATTTTTTACTGAAACAAAGCATTTTTTTAATAATATGATTACTGATAATAGAGTCACTGAGCGTTTAAACTTTATGGGCACTAAAGAATATCTTTCCTAATTTATGTAATATCTCAAGAATTTGTCAACAAAATTTTCTCAGATTCATCATGAACAGATCGATTAATTAACAAAGTTTCATTTTAAATGCATCAAACTTTAAGAAAATAAAATGAATCGTTTAAAATAATCGTTCGAAAACAGGTTTAAAAAACTACTTAAAAACGATGTACTTAAAACTATATATAAGCATATACAAAAAAATATATAACTAACATAAATACAATTTAATTACAAAAGCATGCAACTAACTTAAAAATAATTTAAATAATTGAAAACAGGTTAAAAAAATCTACTTAAAAAACGATGTACTTAAAACTATAAGCATATACAAAAAATATATAACTAACATAAATACAATTTAGTTACAAAAGCATGCAACTAACCTAAAAATAATTTAAATCATCCGTTGATAACGGTTGTCATGGCAACAATCAGAATGCGCATGCGTGAATTTTCTTCGCCAGCTCCGGTAACGCAAATGCGTGATTTTTTTCTACGCCAGTTGGGGTAACGCTATGCAGATTATACATTTTTAATTTCCTTTATTCTATGTTATTTTAATTCAAAAGTACTTCCGAATGAATCTGAAACATGGATTAATTAACAATGTTTAATTTTAAATACATAAAACATTAAGAAAATAAACAGAATCGCTTGAAATAATCAGCCGAAAAATCTTAAGCCTAGCCTCATTACTGTTGGAAGAAAAAAAAAAATTGAAGTCTTACTCATTTGGCGGTGGGGAAACTGGAAGATTTTTTTGGCGGAAAAATTGGCGGTGGGGAAAATGGAAGTTTTTTTTGGCGGGAAAGTTAGTTTTTAATTAATAATTAAAATTTTAATTAAAATTTCAAAAAAAGGGACCCCAGGTGCACATTCCCGACCTCTAAGGTATACATGTACCAAATTTGATAGCTGTATGTCAAATGACCTGGCCTGTAGAGCGCCAACACACACATACACATTGAGCTTTATTATAAGTATAGATTTATGTATTATTGATAAGTCACCGGAAGCAATTTAAATAATTCTGAAAGCTCTTTTCGTTCAAAAATATGAAGGTTGCCATTCTGAGAACCTAAATTCGATTGTCTCAGGTAACCCAATATACATTTTAGGTATTCCTTTACCATATTTTTATCGCGCATTTTTTCTTTCCAGTTCCTATTTATACTTTGTTTTTCTTTGTACTTTTTTTCATTGTTTCGCAAATATAAAATTTTACGGCACGACACCTCTATTTTCGGTCACCGTGACCTCTACAATTGAAAATAAAAAAGTCTAAAACTTCTAAACCTTTGGCCTCTTTTTTTCTTTACATCAAAGAGAGGGGAGAAAAAAAGCCAATTTTACGTTTATAAGCCACCATTTCGCGCCTCGCTGATTTTACCGCCAAAATACAAAACTCCATCCGGCGCCTGTTCGATTTAATGATGGTTAAAAAAAAAATAACAAAACCTTCCATTTCTTCGTCTTGGCTTGGTTTTCTTTTTATAAAAAAAGAAAAATACGCCATATATATTTTTTCTTTTATCGTATCTTAGTAGAAAAGAAGTGCTGTCTTGGCGTTATTGATAAATGCAAATTGGCGGTAAAGGGTAAAAGTCTTTTGGCGAAGTGCGCAGAGGTCGGACGTGATGCACAGCCGAGAATTGTTATTAGCTGATGATGAATGGAGCGAAGGGCTCAGCGAAATGGAGAGTTTTGGCCCGTGACTTACATTAACAACGCGACAAATGGACCATTCGGGTGTCGCTAGATTTATGAGTAGGCGATATGCCCTGCGTAGTAGTGTCCAACTTGATTCTACTTTGGGGGAGATGAAGTCGGCTCGTTAATCCCTTTTTCTACGTGTGTGAACTTGGTTCATTTAGGAAACTTTTGATTTCCATTCATTAACCCCTTCAGCTGTTCGTACGCGCAGGTGTGCATCGAAACGGAAGGTATCGACGTTCGTGCATATGTTGACAAATCAGCGGAAGTGTTCGCACTTTGAATTTTGTTTTTCATGCTTGGGTTGACAATATAGAGAAGAAAATCGTATTTTCTTTTTTGAATCAACTTAGTTAATTAGTTGGGTTCAATATCTACTAATGATAAAGATGAATGTGCGTTTGTCTGTGCTAGTGCTGTATAGGGCAGACCGTTTAACCTACAACTAATAAATGTGGTACATATATAGAATTAGAATTTTAAATAATTAAAAACCAAGCTGAATTTTCGCCTTTTTTAACGATAACTTTTGAATATATTATTGTCCAGGAATAAATTTTATGTCGTTTCAAAATTTAAAAAATTGTCTTTTTAATTATATCAATTTAATAATGGTGCAATTTTTTTTCTGAATTGGTTTTGGTAATGTTTAAAAAATATCTTTTTGCCTAATTTCTAACAATAGATTACATTGTTGCACTGAGATTTAAAACATCTCCGTTGTTTCTTCAAATACTTAATCACTTGATTTTCCACCAATGTTGAAAGCTAAGGGAAAAGAATTATTTTTAATATCTGTGTAGATTTAGAAGATAAACCAGCGTGAAAGGTTCCCCCAAAGCTTTCTCTTATATTCTGTAATAAAGTTGTTATACCAGAGAACGCCTTGCATGGTATTGCCTCCGATAGTTACAAACTATCAAGTTTTATCGTGAATTTAGCATTTTTACTGAATTTGTCGTGTTATCCTTGGCGAGTTATTTGGCGATTAATCCCTGGCGTTCAGTTTAAAGTTTCCGAAACTTGAATTAATGCTTTTAACGCATTTTTCTCAACCGATCGGAACAAAGATTTGACGCATGCATTTGTAATTACAAAATAGCGTTTTTGAGCTGTCGCGTTTACATGCTTCTGGAAGTAAAAACCGACCCCTCATTGGATTTAGCTCAAAATTTGATAGGTGTCAGCATCATAGGTATTAAATCTGTGTACCGAATCTTATCCATCTAGCTTTCGTCGTTATGTAGTTATCGTGTTAACTTAAATTCGAACTACCGGAGAGACGAACTTCCTCTAAATAGATTTTACTCAAAATTTAACAGAAATCTGAAAATTTGGTGTAAAGGCCATATACCAAATTTCAGCCGTCTGGCTAAAAGCATTTTTGAGTCGTTTTTGCGACAGACTGACGGACATTTTTCAAAAATGTGTTTTTCAAATTCAGGGAGATCTAAAACGTGTCGATTCATTGAAATCTCAAGTTCGAATTTTATGGAGATTACTATACTATGTGTAGCAGATTGTTATGAGCGAGGATAGAACCTGGGACCTTGTGGTTCGCAGCCCAGTAACATGACCATAATACAAAAGCAATTGCCCGTGTAGCGTAGCTGTTAACTGGCTTATAATCTTTCACCACATATGTATATGAATTTTATAAACGAATAATAATGTCAAATAATTTGGCAAAAATCATGGGGATGAAATCATATGTAAACGATTTATCAAATATAATCAGTATTCCTGGCGAATGAACGGGTCGCTTGAGGTGGCTAACTTTACATAAAATTAAGGGGTTAGTAAAGGAATTTACATTAGGGGGTTAGTAAACCCCCTAACATGAATATCGTTTGCTTTACAAACAAATGGATATAATTTCTTTTTAAAGTATTTCTTTCCAAATATCCAGCATATTTCCTATCCCATCACTCTGATATACATTTACTAAGAGAGCAAAAAGCAAAATATCTAAATTATTTATTACAGAATGCAGTTATGTATGTTTATGTGAAAGACATGTGTTATCAACGGGGCAACACCGTATTTCCCAAAACTGTCATGCGATAAGCCCGTTCGTGCTGCGTTTACATATTTTACTCTAATCGCATCTTGGAAATACGTGAGCCCCTAAACCGCAAGACGGGGAGCAAATAAAGTAGAAGACTTTATATCTTCCGCTTTTATTATCACCAGATGTGAAAGGAATAACTTTTTTTAAAAAATTTCTCCGGAAGTTGCGCAACTTTTGCAGCGTTCCCGGAAAAAATCAAACTTTGCAATGCGTGAGAACTTCGTCTCATGGGAAACTGTAACTGTATCTTTCGCTAATCTAAATAATAACTGATAAATAATGGTATATCTGATCGCTAATGAAGATACGAGCGGATTTGTAGAAGCGATACTGCCTTCGAAGAATCCTTTTTTAATTATTGATAATTGAAAACAGGGTTGATCGTTTAAGCATTACCATTTAATTACACATTTTTTTTTTTTCTGAATCAGAGGAATTATTCTTTTTTTTTTTTTTTTTACCCAGAAGGCTTGTTTTGAATCGAGTTCTTGGAATAGTGAAAGGAGGGGAATGTTTATTTGGGATATCTTCCAGTTAATGGATTAGGTCCAAAATTTGGTAGGTGTTTACAGCTTCAATGTTGAAATCAGTTATCAAATTTCATTGGTATTACTCGTTGTATTTCTGAATTACCTTATTATCGAATGGATAGGCCGAGGCGCATACAATTCTTAAACAGATTTGACTCAAACTTCGATATTGATATTTAATTTTATTAGATAAAATCATATTACTGATTTCATTTATCAGTTTGCGTTTTTTGTGTGTTATTTTCAACCATATAAGGGAAGATAGATAGATTTCATATTGACGGAGACTAAAGAAATTTAGCAGAAATATACCATTTTACTATTTAGTTATATTACCGGTTTTGAAACAACATTAAGGCTTTTTTTTAAAACGAATATCGCAATTTTGAACAAGCTTCCGAATCTCACCAGTGAAAGATTGGTTCCGACGTATTCGGCATGTACTAACACTGCGGTTTTTCAGTGAAATCGAGTTTCGAATTTAGGATTCTTTAGTCCCGAAGCTGAGACCTTGCCAGCAGGCCACTGGAGCCTTTATTTTAGCATAAAGATAACATACAAAATATCTTTTATTAGTTTAGTTACAGAATATCTTTTATTAGTATTAGTTTAGTAGTATTAATATCCCATTTTGAAGCAACACTAGGATTATTTTGGAACGAACCTTGTAATTTTGAGCTGTGATTAGACGACGAAAATGGTACTTGAACAGACAGCCTCTCTGCAAGCTTCCGAATCTCACCAATGAAAGATTGCGTATTGAGCATGGATCAAGTCCCTGACACTGCGGTTTTTAGTGAAATCGATTTTTGAATTTTTGATTCTCTAGTCTAGGGGCTGAGAGCTTGCCGCTAGGTTGCCGTGGCCCCCATTTAAGATTTAAGTAGAAAGACAATATACAAAATATCTTTTGATCAGTTGTGTTTTTTACTTATTGTTTTCATAGACTAACAGGTATGATTCCAAAATTGTTACTTTCGGACTTTAGCCTAATACACGTATTCATCACAATATCGGTGTCGATTGTAATGAATTAAACGGTGTCTTTGACGATTGTAATGAATTAAAAAATAGCTATATATTTCGACAAATTAGTTAATACATAATAATTTATCATTAAGAATTGTATTTGCATTTATTCAGTCTTATACGGAAGCTAAACACACTTTATTACAGTTTGTAATATAGAGAACATGAAATCAATGAAATGGTTGTTGGTTAGTTATTTTTCTTACAGACCAATAGACACGATTTCAAAAATGTTATTTTTGGATTCTTTGTGATCTAAAATACATATTTATTGCAAACTCGGCGCCACATTTTTTGACAATTGCAATAGCCTTAACATTTTACAGAAAAATTTGAAAATTTTAAAATGCTACATGTTTTGAAAATTAATTAATCCATTGTAATTAGTCATTATGCATTAGATATGTGTTTATTCAATCTTACATGGATATTACATAAACTTTTATTACAGCTTTTAATGGAGAGCGTGAAATCTATGATGGTGGTTGGTTTCCAATCGTATTATTACATTCATTTCATCTGTGTTTGTTCTATCTAGATCAAGTCCGTTAATTCTTAGAAATTCTCAGACAGAATTTTCATTACTTCAAGATGACAATATAGAACAGGTATTCTGTGTTACGTTTTCTGCATGTGACCTTGATCGTACGTGAGAATTTCTAACGCCTACTGAACACTTTGGAGGTGTGGTTCTGGATAAAGAATATTTTCAGAACGAGTCCAGATAATCTCTGACATATTATTGTCAAGGTCCATTCAAGTTGACAGTATGATGTAAATTTAAGTAACGTAAAAGTCTGCCCATTGTCTGGTTAAATAAGTGTAGAAAATTATTTTTATTTTTTCTTGCACTAGACAATATGAGGAGGATAGTTTAGTTTAGTTATATTAACTTCCCGTTTTAAAGCAAAACTAGGGCTATTTTGGGCCAGAATTCTTAATTTTTAACCGCTCATATCAGATGACGAGGATGATACCTGAGCTGAATTCTCCTTCTCCAAACTTCTCCACCACATCAACGGGAGGACGTTTGGCCCCGACAGAATTAACTTGTACCAAACCCGCTTACACGACGGCTCTTCGATGGAATTGGGTCTCGAACCTGGGACTCTCCCATCCCGAAATCGAGACCTTACCACCATGACATTGAGGTCGAATATGAGGTGGAAGTTTAATAATTGTAAAATTATAAGATATTGACTTTTAAGTGAATCGTCAAATTTTCAATCTCCCTGGGTCCTGAAAATATATTTTCGAACTTATGTCTCGCAATGAGATAGACAAATGAAATTTGGTATATGGTCTTTGCACCCAGATTGGACTAGGTTTTAAATGTCACGAGATTTTTATTAAAAAGTAATCGGAGATTGGGACAAGACGAAAGTGTGACAACAATAATAGAATATCCCCCCCCCCTTTTTTTTATCCTCATGTACAGTGATGAAGTTCCACATATGAGCATTTGAAGAAAGAATCCAGCACTTTTATTGAATCAATTAAGGGAATCCAGCACTTTTATTCAATCAATTAAGAGAATCCAGCACTTTTATTCAATCAATTAAGAGAATACAGCACTTTTATTCAATCAATTAAGAGAATCCAGCACTTTTATTCAATCAATTAAGAGAATACAGCACTTTTATACAATCAATCAAGAGAATCCAGCACTTTTATTCAATCAATCAAGAGAATCCAGCACTTTCATTGAATCAATTAAGAGAAACCAGCATTTTTATTGAATCAATTAAGAGAATCCAGCACTTTTATTGAATCAATTAAGAGAATCCAGCACTTTTATTGAATCAATCAAGAGAATCCAGCACTTTTATTCAATCAATCAAGAGAATCCAGCACTTTTATTGAATCAATTAAGGGAATCCAGCACTTTTATTCAATCAATTAAGAGAATCCAGCACTTTTATTCAATCAATTAAGAGAATACAGCACTTTTATTCAATCAATTAAGAGAATACAGCACTTTTATACAATCAATTAAGAGAATACAGCACTTTTATACAATCAATCAAGAGAATCCAGCACTTTTATTCAATCAATCAAGAGAATCCAGCACTTTTATTCAATCAATTAAGAGAATACAGCACTTTTATTCAATCAATTAAGAGAATACAGCACTTTTATTCAATCAATTAAGAGAATACAGCACTTTTATACAATCAATCAAGAGAATCCAGCACTTTTATTCAATCAATCAAGAGAATCCAGCACTTTTATTGAATCAATTAAGAGAAACCAGCATTTTTATTGAATCAATTAAGAGAATCCAGCACTTTTATTGAATCAATTAAGAGAATCCAGCACTTTTATTGAATCAATTAAGGGAATCCAGCACTTTTATTCAATCAATTAAGAGAATCCAGCACTTTTATTCAATCAATTAAGAGAATACAGCACTTTTATTCAATCAATTAAGAGAATACAGCACTTTTATACAATCAATCAAGAGAATCCAGCACTTTTATTCAATCAATCAAGAGAATCCAGCACTTTTATTGAATCAATTAAGAGAAACCAGCATTTTTATTGAATCAATTAAGAGAATCCAGCACTTTTATTGAATCAATCAAGAGAATCCAGCACTTTTATTGAATCAATCAAGAGAATCCAGCACTTTTATTGAATCAATCAAGAGAATCCAGCACTTTTATTGAATCAATTATGAGAATCCAGCACTTTTATTGAATCAATCAAAAGAATCCAGCACTTTTATTCAATCAATCAAGAGAATATATGTTTTTGACTTCTTGCTGCCGATCGATTAACACCAACATTTGACATGAAATGATACACAAGATAACATACGGAATTTCATTGATTTAAGTTACCGCGTTTATGAGTTATTGCGTTTACATGCATGCGAAAATACAGACCGACAGATGGTAAACCATTTGACAGATTTGATTCAAAATTTGATAACAATCTATATTTTATAAGCTGAACCCATGTACTCCATTTCATTTATCTAACGCTTTAAGTTTTTTTTTTTTTTAATTATAGAGTTCAAATGTTCTCGAACAGCCAGCTAGACATCTTTATTGTGAATGGATGTCATTCAAAATTTGATAGAAATCTACATATGCGATCATAATTCTGTATGCCAAATTTTATGCGTCTGGTTCAAAGTTCTGAGTTATCGTGTTCAGATACATATAAACATGATGTCAAAAATTCGTTTTTCGGACGAAGGAGATCTGAAACGTCGGGATTCGTCGAGTAATTCGTGAACGCCCCGAGTTCGAATTTTTTGATGATTACAATACTTTCTTTATACTAGACAAAAAAAGGGGGGAGGGAAGAAAAAAACAGAGAGGAGGGAAGAGAAGGGGAAAAAAATACTGTTACTGTGCATCAGAAAGTTGTAAAAAAAAAGCATTGGCTTTAATTGATATAATTGAAATATGTACGACTCCTGATTATCTGAATTCCCCTCGTCAAAAATTATCTTTAATACGGACTGTTTGAACGACAATAAAAAATATCAAGGTCAAAGTCCACGTTTATTCGGCAAGTGGCGAATTTTGTATCATTCGATGCTATCGTCTCATCATTACCTCCGTTTGTGTTCCGAGTGCAATCATTTCGACATGGGCTAGGAGGAAAAAAACAAAAGGGACATAACCACCCTGTCCAAGGTCGACTTTTGAATAGTTAACTACTCACGTGACAACAGAAGAACAAGGAACGGTCTGTCCGTCTGGTGGCAGCGTGAATTTTTTGTCTAAACAATGAAGGGTTGAAAAAACTAAAAAAAGCACGTATTAAATAACTCTATTCAAATCCGTACCTTTCTGGCTTTTGCATTTCCTGGTGCTTCATTCAGTTGAAAGGCGGAAAATAGTGGCTAGCTTCCAAAACTGCATAATACTTACTTAATGGCCATGGCGTAATCTTTTCTCTGTCCAGATCTAATCTGTGGCATCAAAACAAACGGTCATCCGCCATTCGATTTTTAAATTTTGAATTAAGATGTATTATTTGAATATTTCGATTGGGTCTCCGATTAAAATTGTTCTGTGGTTTTATTATTATGCTGCTAGTTATTTCCGTTATTGTGTCGTTATGACCTTGGTAATGAATGATATTTAAAGTGGGCTGTTGTGATTAACTCTGATATCAAAAATTACCAGGAAATTCTGATTTTTATCTGTTTTATGTATGGTAGTAATTTAAAGCCTCGATTATTCGTGTCTATTGGGATCTTGATTTGTGCCTACTGAAGAATGGTCTATTTAAAAAATAATTACACTTATTTCCGTGACTGCGTAATCGTGACTGTATCTTTATTCCCCTTCCTTTCGATTGCCCATTTCTGTATATCCCCCGAATTTATTTAATTAACGGATTATCTGTGTTTACTTTCTCCTTGATCTGCAGATTAACCCTTTAAAGGCCATTTTTTTCTAGTCTTATTATGTTAAAATATTTTTAGGCTTGAAATTAGAATAAGAAAAGCAATTCATTTAGCTTATTAGATAAATTTAATTTCATTAATTAATTAATTTGGTTAATTAATAATTAAGTGACAAACCAAGACACAACATTTTATGTGAGATAAAAAAAAACTGAAACATCTAATTCTGTCTTTCTAAAAAAATGTGTCAGAACTGATGCCAACCTACATAATTTCATACAAAGATTGATAAATTTGGTGGGAAGCATACTTCCCACGACCTTAGAAAGGGTTAAGAAAGGATTGAGATTAGATAAGACTTTCCATTTCGGGAATTTGTTGCTATAGTACTTAATCAATTAAGAATCCATATCGTAGTACCCAAGTCTGATGCTATTACATTTGATAACTATTTTTATACGTTGTCGCCAATATTTGGCGATAACTGGTGCCAATATTTTTGTTTGGAAATAAAAATAACGCGCCATTGTTTATTACAGTAACTGACTGTTATTTTTATTATGTTATTATGCTATCATCAACATATTTGGCAACACTATTTTCGTTTGGAGCCAGTGCTAAAGTCTGGTGCCACTATTACATCATTACAATTAGATGCTATTTGTCAACCGATTCATGGGGTCATTTCACTTCTGTATGAATCCTACTGAAGAACTTACCAGGGTTCACTTTCATTTCAACCTTCCTGTTCCCATTAATAAAAAGGAAAATGCGTCAGAATACCTTAGACAATTGGCCTTGGGAGTCATTAATAAAATCCCTGAATGTGACATTAAATTGTATACTGATGGCAGCAAAATCGACACTTTTGCAGGTAGTGACATCTATATTGTAACTCCTCAGTCTCAGATAGTTTCTCTATGCCAACGAAATCCAGACTTCTGTTCCGTTTTTAGAAGCGAACTTCTAGCAACCGATGAGGGACTTAAGACCATTTTATACGAAAATGATTATAAGAACCTTTGGATTCTTACTGATAGCCACAGCTCAATGGAACACCTTAACAATCGGACCTATTTTGGAGATAAAGCAAGTTTGTCTATTCTTCAGAAGTTGAAGCTGATTTCACTCCAACATGATATTCATTTCCAGTGGATCCCATCACATGTGGATCTACTTGGTAACGAAATAGCAGACAGGCTTGCAAAGAAAGGAAGTAGCCTAGCGACTTCATCTTCTGCTGAGCTCACATACTTAGAACTGTTCTCTCAGGCGAAATTCCTAAATAAGAATTGGATGGTTCCCCCTACTCATGATTGGTATAGAGCCAATAAGCCGGGCCAGTCCTTAATTCTTCCTTGGGATAGAAAAACCAACACTTGCCTGTCGCGCTTTGCCAGTGGCCACCTTAAATGTCTTTTCTTTTCTCAGGATAAAAAATTTTACCCTCTTTGCCCGAAATGCTGCCAGCATCAGGCCTCTGCTGAACATATTCTGGACTGTTTAGGATTAGGGAGAAATTTATTCTTCTCCCTTCCTCGTTTTGACTTTCTTCTTGTCAACGGATTTTTGGATTTGGTCTGACTAAGTCAGACCATGGAGATTAGCAACAACAGATGCTATTTATAATGCATTGCTACATTATCGCCAAAATTTGGCGTCAACGTAACGCATGTATTTTAGTTTGGCAATGATTGGCGCTTTGCTAATGAAACAGTATCCTTTTTATTTTTTCGTGTACGTAGTATAGTAATCGTCAAATTATTTGAACTCGAGATTTTGATGAATCTTCACATTTTAGACCTCTCTTAGTTCGACAAATGCATTTGACGAAGATAATTCAAAAATGCTATGAACTAGATGGTTGAAATTTCGTGTAAGGTCTTTACACCCAATTTGTAATTTCCATCAAATTTGAGGAAAAATTGGTCCTGGCGAAATCTGCCTATCTGGCTTTTCGATTATAAGTTAACATACTAACTGCAGAACGAAGAAAGTTACATCGATGAAATTCGATTCAAATATTTTATATCTACAGTGTAGACATCTGTCAAATTTTGAGCCAAATCGAATGAGGGGTGGATCGTCTGTCGGTCTGTACTTTCAGAAACATATAATCGTGATAACTCAAAAGCGCAATGAGTTTAATATATTAAATTTGGTATAGGATTTTGTGACTACAAGTGTAGCTTCTTAACGAATTTTTGTTTCAATTGTTTGAGAAAAACTTATCTAAAACTCAAATTCAATTTTTGTATACTTTTGACCAAATGCCAGGGATGAATCACCCAATAATTCGACACGAATGACACAACAGATTCGGTATAAATCATAAATTCACGCCAAAGTTTAATATTTCGTAACTATTGCTTGCCAATGCCTTGCAAGGCGTTCTCTGGGATAACATCTTTATTAGAAAGTATACGAGAAAGTTTTCGGGAGACCACTCCTGATGGTTTAGAAAACTATCGAATGCTAAAATTCCTGCTTTCACCAGTATTGTTTATAAGCGATTTGAATTTATTTAACTACAATATTTATTACGTTTACAAATTTCATACCTTTGATATCAGGTATTCTAAAAAAAAAAAAAAAAGAAAAAAAAATTCAAGGATATAATCGTAGTTTTTTTATCCCCCCCCCCCAAAGTCTGTTCATTCTTCTCATTCTTTCTTTGTTTTTATTGTGTAAATGAATAAATCTATGAAAATAATTAGTCCCCTTTTCTCGGTCTCTAATAGCTATTTTACTTAGCACAAAAAATATATTATCAAGTAGTATCAAGACGACATCAAATTTTCTTATTATCTTTTCTTCACGAATTGTTAAGGAAGATCCAATTTTTTTTTATCACGTCATTTATCTCATTTTAATTGTTCCCCAGAAAACGATTTTGCGTCTCCAATTTGCATTTAAATTCGATTCGCGTTTCTTCCAGCACTAAACACTTGATTACCTGCTTCGTCGTACCCTTGGCGGCCTGTCTTGATGTGCTCCGTTTGTTCAAATAAACTGTAACTGCACGTGAATGCAGATAAAAAGCCTTTTTCTGTACGCTTCGTTTGTTCTCCTGATAACAGCCGAGGACGTGTGATCGAAATTGGGTTTTTTGAACTCGCTTTGATTCGCTAATCTGGATTTGTTTATGCGCAGCTTTCTTGCCGAATTAGAATAACGAACGTGGAGGAGATATTATGCACACTTTCGACCGACCCTGGCTTGTAATTATCATAATATGCTCATTGTTTCGCTGTATGGGGAGACGCGATGTTGCATACACGTGTATTTTGAATTATTTATTCTCACGCGATGGCATTGGTTAGTAGGAGGGTGCGTGAGTAAGGAATAGTATTATACGAATGGCCTCCGGTGTGAAAACATTTTGCTTTAATTATTATTATTATTATTTTGCTGCCGGTGTCCTGGCATAGGGGTATCGAATCTTCCCCGTGATCTGGACATCCCGGGTTCGAATTGTTACAATGATATTTTATAAAACTGCTGGGAATTCAGCCGTTTGATATTAGAGTATTGCAGTGGAAATGATGATGAATAAAAAGTCTCCAAAGATTGGGTCCGACAAAAGGAAAGATTTAATTTAAATACAATTTATTACGAGGAAATAGAATGGAACACATGATGAACTATTTACAGATATGACGGGGAAAACTTTTAAAAACATAAACGATCATTACAGGACCTGAGACCAATACCGAACCAAAACATCTTACAAACATAACGACACGCATTTATCTCATGTCTTAATTCTAAAGTTTTTATATTACAGTTGCTAGGTTACATAAATATCAGATGCGATACCGATTAAATAGTTAAATGTTTAATGTCACGTGAAGTGATTTATTCATACCAATGACGCACAAAAGCAGGTTCAAAATGCATTGCATCATTTTTTTTTTTTTGTTTAATAAAGTACGGGAGACAAAATAATTTGGAATTTATAACCTTAATGCCGAAATTTCCTAACACGAATCCCGTAGGTGCACGGTTGTTCTTCATCTGTGTTCTATCTGTGAGGTGTGTGAATGTGCCTCCCCCTGTAAAAAGGGGTTGTGCAAGCGAATGTGTGAGTTTCATCTTCATATGAGCTAGAAGTCAGACTTCTGCCCTCGGGTGCTCAGGGGTCTCTACCCACAGAAGCTACTGCACCCCCTTTCCGTGGTAACGCGGACACGACATCATCATTATTATTTTGCTAACTTATTCATTCTCGCAATCGTCTGTTGAATGAAATTGTATACAATCGGAGTGAATGAGGTCTGTACAAAAGCCATAAAGTTGACCCCCCCCCCAATCGATTTTCGAAGTAAGATCATCAAAGAGCTCTTGACGACTTGCGGTGGCAAGGAATTCACTGGTGCGCATGCTAAAACAGTCCTCTGTAACTCGCAGCGAGGTCACACAAAGTTTGCGATAACTTATAGAAATCGGAAAAATATATCTTCTGAATGAATTAATATTCGCCCACCTGTAAATTGTATTCCGGCAAACAATCTCAGTCGCGAATTTCATTTTACTTTATCGTATACGAAATATAGAGAAAATATTGTAATCATCAAAAAATTCAAAATCGTGATTTCAATGAATTTCCATGTTTTAGATCTCCCTGAATTCGAAAAACACATTTTTGGAAAATGTTCACCAGTCTGTCTATCTGAAAATAAAAGTAACTCAAAAACGCTTTGAGCTTGACTTTTGAAATTTGATATATTGTCTTTAGATCAAATTTTCAGATTTCTATCAAATGTTCAGCAAATTTTGTTCAAAAGAAGTCCATCTGTCCGGCTGTTCCGATATAGGTTAACACTATAATTACAAAACGAAGAGAGCTAGATAGACAAAATTTGGTATATGTATTTAACATCTATAGGGTAGACACCTGTCAATTTTTGAGCCAGATTCAACAAAGTTTTGGCAGTCTGTCGGTTTGTACTTTTAGAAACATAAAAACATGATAATTAAAAAAATTCCGCAATGACTTAAATATATTTGTTGTGGGTTTTTGTCATTGTAAATGTATTTCCTTGTCGAATCTTTGTTTCAGTCGGTTGAGAAAAACGCGCCTAAAACACAAATTTGATTTTTGGATGCTATTAACGCATGCCAAGTATTAATCGCCAAATAACTCGCCAAGGATGACACGATGGATTAAGTAAAAATGCTAAATTCAAGCCAAAAGTTAATATTTCGTAACTATTGTACGGCAGTGTCATACAAGGCGTTCTTTGGCTCGACAAGTTTATTAGAGGATATGCGAGAATGTTCTGTGGCAATTGCCTGCTGGCGAATGTGGCATGTTGTTGGCGATTTTGTTACAAAAGCATCTCGACGTGTGTGCCATTTCTTTCCACTGCAAGTGGTTAAATGTATGTTTTTTCACATGCAAGTGAGGCTAAAATATACTTCAACACAAATGAAAACATAATTTCAGCATATTCAGACTCGTAACTTTTTCCTTCTAGATTTTACATATTCGTATGCTTTAACCCTTATGTTCATTTTGTATAGTATATCATACATACAACTTTATAAAAATGTACTACCACTATAAAATAATTTTTAACTTAGTTTTATTAAACGATTTTTATTACACGATTTTTTTTGATGTTTTTATAGCGTAAACTAGCTACCTATAAGCATTTTTTTTTTTTTTTTTGCTTTTCTTCAAAAAAAGCAATCTTGCCACGATAAGGGTTAATTAAGCCTCTGCAAGACTAACTTGTGTAGTTGTGGTACTCATCTCATCCTTGGTACAATAGAGTCTTTAAACTATGATCATTCAAGATTCAGGCCTACCATTAATGTTCACTGTTGTCTGATGGCAGAGTTGTGAAATGTAGAGATTTTTTTATATGATTGGAGCTACTGATATCATAGTGCTTCTTAAATTCAATAACTCCACCTTGACTTAATAGAAATTGTGCTATTCCATCGTTGCCATGAGTTCTTAAGCCGAAATGTGTATTTATTGGCTCGTTCAATTTTGAACAATAACCTACCTTTGAGTGTGTAGTTTCTGATTCGAAATTGCATTGCTCTTCATTTTCTGTGAGTCTTCCGCAACTTAATAAAAGATATAATTGTCATGAATGATAGTTCCACGAGATCTGAAACAACATCTATCACTGAAATGGATGTTTCTAACCCGATTTAACAATATTCCTTCCATATTTACCAAATTGAATGTTAGCCAACAGAAAATGTGCTCTGTCATCATTGCCATGAGTGTTCGAAACTAGAAATAGCTCTTTCAGATTGAAATAACGTATCATTGAGATGTTGTTCTTAATTCGACTTTTTATATCCTTCTTCGAATACGCCGACAAATCACAAAAGATTTAGCATTGGTTCCATCAATCCTGAAACAACTCTTATCATTGAGGCTATTGGTTTGATCACACCTGAAACAACACTTATTATTAAGGTTATTGGTTCTGTCACACTTAAAACAACACCTATCATTCAAGTTGTTGCCATTAATCCTGAAACAACCTCTATTATTGAGATTGTTGGTTCCATTAGTTCTGAAACAACGCCTGTTATTGAGGTTAGTTGGTTCCATTAATCCCAAAACAACACTTATCGTTAAGGTAGTCACACCTGAAACAATGCTTATCATTGAAATCGTTGGTTCTTTTAATCCTGAAACAACGCTTATCATTGAAATCGTTGGTTCTTTTAATCCTGAAACAACACCTATCATTGAGCTTACTGGTTCCATCAGTTCTGCAAAACATCTGTCATTGAGGTTGTCTCTATTCCGACATTGCAGTGCTTTTCTCAGGCACACCAAGTTCACTATTACCTAACAGAAGCCGAGCTCTTCGTTGTTGCCATGAGTGTTTGAACCACGAATTAATTCACTGTCGGCTCATTCAAATGTGAAATAACATATTATTGAAGATGTGGTTTCTGATTCATTATTCCAAAATCTTCAGGCTCTCTGCGTTTACCATAACATGATAAAAGATGCAGTTGCCATAAATGTCGTTTCCATTGAGATCTAAAAAAAAACGCCTCTCATTCATATTGTTGCATATTTCTCACATTGGTACACTGCAATACTGTCTTCAGATTCACCAAGTTCACTGTTATCGAACAGAAGCGATGCTCTTTCGTTATTATCATAAAGGTTTACGCCAAGAAGATCAGTTGATTCAGATTGAAACAGCAACGTATCTTTGAGGTTATTGTTTTTGATTCATTTTTTTTAATACTCTTCAGGTTTTGAAAATACACTGAGAATTCTCAAAGGATATTAGCGTTGGTTGCATCAGACCTGAAACAACAACTATCAATGAGGTTGTTTCTAATCTGACATTGTAATGCTCTCTTCAGGTTCACCAAGTACACTATTACCTAACAGAAGCTGAGTTCTTTCGTTACTGCCATGAGTGTTTGAACCATGAATTCACTGTTGCCTCATTCGGATTTGAAATAACCTTCTATTAAAATTGTGGTTTCTGATTTGATATTTGAAAGCCATTCAGGCTCTCTAAGTTTATCGTGACATAATAAAAGATGTACTTGCCATGAGTATCAGTCCTCATCAGATCTGAAACAACGCCCATCATTCAGGATGTTTCTTACATTGAAGCATTGCAATACTCTCTTCAGATTCACCGAATTCACTGTTACCAAACAGAAGCGGTGCTGTTTCGTCGTTGCCTTGAGTGCCGGGCCCAATCAGATGAGGAACGACAACTTATCATTGGGGCTGCAAGCATAATTCATTTGAATCCGTGCCCATTTAACAGACCGGCTGTTGTGGCCGATAAAGCTTTCACGCGAGGAGCTGTCATGTTATCTGTCTCGGTAATTGCATTACGTTTAAAATAGTGCGTGGGAGAAACTTTTATCTGTGGAGAATCGGTCCGTCACGCCATTTTTTTCTCGTGTTAATAACTTCCGCTGATAACGCTACAGTTAATTGACGGTTGACAGTTAGATTGTTGTTCGAACAATTAATAGGTTTTGGCAGCAGGGCTTGATTAATTAACTTCGCCTGTGAGAGAAAACAGTGCATGTCAAAGTTTTAACTCGCGTGTCGACTGTTTTGGATCTGAGTAGTGGATTAGATCGAGAAGATTCGATTGGAACACGCCTTTCTGGCGATTTCGAATCAGACTACTAGTGGGTGGGAAGGAAAGGGGAGGGATGTAGGCTTGAGTGTGTTTTATAATTATCGTCCAGGAAATATGAATTGCTTCAGTTTTTAAAATGTTAGGGGGCATGTGTAAATAAGCGCATGCTGACACGAAAGTTTTCATGCTCAAATAAATAGACTAGCCTTTCATTTTTACTTTGCCATATACGTAGCATACAGGAAGTATAGTAATCGTCAAAAGATTCGAACTCGAGATTTTGATGAGATTCCAAGTTTCAAATCTCCTGAGTTAAAAAAACTCGTTAAAAAAAATTTCAGTCTGTAACAACAATAAAAAAAACCCACTTTTGAACTAGATAGGATGACGTTTGGTGTATAGTTTTTACATCAAATTTCTAAATTTCTATCACATTTTGAGCAAAATCCGCTCTGTCTGCCTGGGTGTTCGAAGCACAATAACTACCAGCAAAGAGAGCTAGATAGATAAATTTCGGAACACAGATTTAGCATCTACATTGTAGACACCCTTCAAATTTTGAGCCAAATGCAATAATGGGTTGAACATCTGTTGCTCTTCTCGATCACAAGTTTGTAAGCGCGAGAACTCAAAAACTCAATGATTTAAATGTATCCCGTTCGGTATGTGATTGTATGCTTCCTTTATTTTTTGTTTTACTAAAATCACAAGCACATTTATCATATTCATACAATGATTGGCGCAATATAGCCTAACTTGTGCCATAAAACAATGACTCACTCACTCACTGTCTTGGTATCTGATTTTGTGATTGCGATTATAGTTCTGTGTCAGATTTTGGTTCCAGTTGGTTCTTAAACACAATTTAAGTTTTCGGATATTATTGGCCAAATGCAGGGATTCATCGCCAAAAAAATCGCCAAGAATAAGACGATAGATTCAGTGAAAATGTCGAATTCACGCCAAAAGTTAATATTTCGTTACTATCATATGTCAATGCCATTTAAGGCGTTCTCGGCCTTACCCATAGTGCACAATTTTTTTCGAGGACTTGAAGATAACACCTTTATTAGAGAGTGTGCAAAAAAAATTTGGGGAGACATTTACCACCTAGTTTTTTTAATAGAATCGTGAATTTATTTTGAAAGCACCATATAAGAATGGACAAAGACAATAGTAAAGTCAATGTCGTCTTTTTCGCATTTGACCTTCCTTCTTTGATACCATCATTTCTACTTAGAGTAATATTTTATCCACAATGACTAATTTCATTTGATGGGAAACTTATTTTGAAATAATTGTTGAAAACAATTGGTGAAAATAATTGTTCTTACCAATCATTACTTTAAAAAATATAAATAAATCCATACGCCAATTTTAAAATGGCTTCGAAGCTCACTGACAGATACTATGTCATAAATGTTGTTTCATTTCAGCCGCGCTACGATGCGCTTCACTTCGTTTCATGCCGGAACAGCGCTGGAATACTAATGCCATGACAAATATTATTTTACTATCGGCTGCTAAAATATTCGCCGGAGGAAATGGACCGTTGATGTGACATTTTAAGTAGTCGGTCGTCGTGTATGTTGTGTTTCATTATTAATAATTATGATTAATTAAGTTAAATTACGTGTAGGTTGAATTAGGTTAAGTTGTAAATAGATTATGGCATATATAATGAGGAAATTTTTATAGAAAAAAAGTTTGTTTCATAAGCTTACTGGGTTGCAAAAATATTTGTTGTGAATTGGGACTTTGAGAACTTTGACTTATATTATTCTGTGCACTTGGATTTAGCTTTTTAATATAGTAAAAAGTATCGTTTATACATTTTAGACTTCTTGCTGTTACTTATTTTGAATTTTATATAAATTTAAATATTTTAAATCTCAAGTACAAATACAACTTGAACAACTCAAATACAACTCAATATTTTAAATCTCAAGTTCAAATACAACTTGAACAACTCAAATACAACTCAATATTTTAAATCTCAATTTCAAATACGACTTGAACAACTCAAATACAACTCAATATTTTAAATCTCAAGTTCAAATACAACTTGAACAACTCAAATACAACTCAATATTTTAAATCTCAAGTTCAAATACAACTTGAACAACTCAAATACAACTCAGTATTTTAAATCTCAAGTTCAAATACAACTTGAACAACTCAAATACAACTCAATATTTTAAATCTCTAGTTCATTTTTGGTGTGTGTGTGTGTTGATATAGACATGAGGAAATAAATTGTCAATTTATTGATCTAGTAAATTCAAAATGGGATGTAGATTTATTATGTGAATGCCAAGATCATATAGATAATATATCTTATTACTATCTTAAATCGTTTTTAATTTCTGGTATACGTAATATAGAGAATGATGGATAGTAATTGTCAAAAAACTGTTACGGAGATCGAACTCTAGATTTTGACAACTCTCCACGTTTCACATATTTGAAAAATGTCCACCTGTCTATCTGTCACAAAGATAACTCAAAAACAGTTTGAGCTATACAATTTATGTTTCTTGTATATAAATTTACAGTTTTCTGTCAAATTTTGAATAAAATTTGCTCAATGGGAGTTCGTCTGTCTGACTGTTCGAATATAATATCATAACTACAAAACAAAGAGAATTAGATAGATAAGATTCAGTACACAAATTTAACATCTATAGTATAGACACGTATCAAATTTTGAGCGAAATCCAACAGAGGATTGATTGTCTATCTGTCTGAGTTTTCAGAAACATAAATACGTAGTAATTCAAAAACGCCAAGGCTTAAATATATCAAATTTGGTATGGAAATCTGTAAATATAAGTGCAGTTTTTTGTCAAATATTTGTTTCAATCGGTTGAGGAAAACATATCTAAAGCACAAATTCGATTTCTGGATCCTATTAACGCATGTCAGGGATTAACTTCGCCAAAAAAATCGTCAAGAACGATCCGATAAATTCAGAAAAAATGCTAAATTCATATTAAAAATTAATATTTCGTAATTACTCTACGCCAGTGTAATGCAAGGCGTTCCCTGGTATAACAGGCTTATTAGAGAGTATGCGAGAAAGTTTTGAGAAGACCACACGCGCTGATTTAACTGTCGTATTCACATGCGGTAGGACAGCAGACCAACAAATATCCCATGAACCAGTTTCATTTAATATTTAATGCGGAGCTAAAATTTTAGTGTTAAAATCACTTACCAAATTTTATTCCTCTGTCTCGTATCTTTTTTTTCAATCGTGTTCACAGAAAAATAGACATTGTTTCAATTGCTCAAAAATAAACATTGCTTTTTTTTCTCTGTATTCAAGAGTTTTCAATTTTAATTTTTCGTTAAAATTTAGAATTCGAAGGTTTTTAAACTGCATTACTGTCAAAGACGAGAGAAGGAATTATAATTTTTAAAAAGCAATTTTTATTCTGCAGACTGATTTATATGTATATGAAGTAGCGATCAACAATGTAATTTAAAAGCCAATTCGAAGTTATATATGAACTATGCGTATGCATATTTTTGTTTCAATTTCACCAGAATTTAAGAAAAAAACTTTTAATCTAAAATATGAACGAAAATACTAATTTCTGACATGTAATTTTTTTGTATAAAAGATGCTGTATTGCATTACTGGAATTTTTTACTCCGTATTAAAATCTTAATTTTTCAAAAAAAAAAAAAAAAGATGTAGAATTTCTTATACGTTTCGTTAAAATTTGAATTTATTTCACTATGAATGTATATTAAAATTTGTCTCAGAATTGCAAGCGTTTAATATTTCTATAAAACTTTTTCTGTTCCATTACAGCTATTTATAATTTTAACTTATAAGATAAAATATGTCTTGTCATAATTATATCAGTATTTTCCGTTTTATGAAGCGACTTGATCATGTTACACAAATTTTTCTTTAGATTAAATTGTAAGAAATGAAAAGTGTTTTAAATTCAAATAAAGCAATTATATCCGTGCATATTTTTTTAATTACATCCTCAGCGAATATTCCTCAAAAGAATAAAAAGAACTGTATTTAAAGCTTGTATCTGTAAATAATTAAAAATGACTTCTACACAAAATGAAATAAGCATATTAAAATATGCGTTGTTCAAGCTTGTATTTATTTTATTTTCCTTTCTTTTCAAATGTTTTCATCTCTCTAACCTCTCAAAATTATTCTGACAGTTTATTTTTTATTTCCATTTATTTATTTAAAAAAAAAAGAGCATGCTGTTTAAGAAGCAGTTTGAAAAGGATTTGCTGTAACTCTGCTTGTTATGGATAAAAAAGAAGTCGTTATTCTTGCTTTAAAAAAAAACCTTTCTTTGTTAAATCGTGAAAATCGTTTTCTTTTTTTGTTTCATCTTTACATGTTTTCCTTTCTTTTTTCTTTTTTTTTTTTTTAAGCTGTGTAGTATTCCAGTATTTATCGATTCTTTCTCGTCTTTTATTCTTAAAAATTTTTCTTACAGAATTTTTAGCAGTGATTCGTGAAAAAGGTTTTAACCTGTTTACGAACTTTTTTCCTTTTCTTTTTTCCAGATTTCTTTGCTTGGTTTGAAACTAATGCATGTCAGATTCGTGCTAATGATATCGTCTGCGATATTTAATCTGCTGAAGAATCATATTTTTGAAAATAACTTGCTCATTAGTGTTTTCGATTTCCTATAATTTTTGCTTTGTTGCAGATGTCGAGCTCGTTAGAAAATTTATGCTTTCCTGCTTTTACATGTTCGAGAAATAATATTTTTCCTCCATTTTGATAATGAAGCTGACAGTTTTTGTCACTGAAATGTTGCCATTTTGTCCAATTTCGTGATTTTTTATGCTCATTATTATTTGTTGCAGCTGTAAGTGGTAATCAGTTCTCATCAATAAAATTTAATTACGTTAATCATGAATTATATTAGAGGTAATTTGTCATTTAATTTGAAGTGTAGTTTATCACGATATTTCATACAATTCTTAGTTACATTTTGAATGAATTTTTCTATTCAATAAATTGTAGAAATTTATTTTTGTGGAGCGTTAATATAAAGTCAGTTCATGTGATAATGTCCAGCCATTTGACAAATGCAATTGCTAACAAAGTTTTGTTTTCTCTTGTAAGAGATGTTACGGATTCCAAAATTAAATATTCGCGAAGTGCTTGTCGTGTGTCACGTGGACATATATAAATTGATGTATTATCATTTTTTATGAAGTTTAAAATCATAAGGATAAAAATATTTAGTATTAAGTTATTTCTTTATAAAAAAGAATTGATTTTTAATTAATTAATATTTGAAACTACTTTAATTTTGTTCTGATTTTTTATTAGTTCGTAAATGCAAACATAATTAAATTCTATAAAAAAAATTTCGGTGTCAGTTGGTTGCACACGATCCAGGCAAAGTAATATTTGAAATCAGTTTATCAGTGATAATATTTTAGGAAATTGTACTAGAAAGTCAGGAACAGAACATCTCTATTTTCAAAAACCGTTTTGAGATAAATCTAAATTAGTTTATAAAGTAAATTCTGTCTTCATGTTAATGTTTCTAACCATTGAAGAAGTTTGGAAGTGACGAAGACAATTATTATTTATAATGTTACAGAGATTTTTAAATGTAAGAATAATAATTAATTATTTTTCTTACATTTAAATACTCAATATTTTTCTTATTTCTAAGGAAGTTCATATATATTGAATGCATGCTGTGAAAATGCGAAATATTCTTGACATTAAAGGTATTATTAAAATTACAAGCTTTTTACTCTGTTGTGATTGTAAAATCTTTCATTTTTTTTTCTTTAATATATAACAAATATAGGTTTTGTCTTAATGATACTGCAAAATGCAAATTATATGGAACAACAACATTTAATTTCAACATAAAAACGATAATTTTTCAAAAAAAATGCTAAAAAATTATTAAGAAAATAAGTTTTAGATAATAAATTCTATAATAATAAAATAAAAGTAATTAAATACTTATATTTATATATTTTTTTCAAAACTCAAGCGATAATTTTTCAAGGAATAGGATAATTCTAGATATCATAAATTCTGAAATAATGAATTAAAAGTAATTGAGTGTTTATAATTTATAAATATGCTTTATATTTACGGCTGATTTGACACACAGATGATAATTTTTCATAAAATATAATTCTAACAATAATGAATTCTTACAGTAATAAATTAAAAGAAGTACTTATTTTCATAAATATAAGTATTTATGCTTCTTTTTGAGTCATTCTATAAATCTTGAGTCATGGAATAAAATTCCAAAAGAACCGGACTTCCAAGGTTTTTATCTAGTAAATGCACTTTTTATCCATATTTTGGTATTTTTTTTATCTTAATTAGTATTACTTTATTTTAATTTCTCTTCTAAAATAATGAATTAAAAGTAATTGAGTGTTTATAATTTATAAAGGTTCTTTATATTTAAGGCTGATTTAAAACACGCAGACGATAATTTTTCATAAAATATAATTCTAACAATAATGAACTCTTATAGTAATAAATTAAAAGTAATTAAGTGCTTATATTCATAAATATAAGTATTTATGTTTTCAGTCATTCCATGAATACTGAGTCATGAAATAAAATTCTAAAAGAATTGGACTTTCAAGGTTTCCATCTAGTAAATATAAAACTTTCGTGTTTTTACAAATTTTAGTATTACTTCTTCTTAATTATTCCTCATTTTAATTAAAATTTCTTTCCTCTTAAACTAATTTTTGCAATCCTTTATTATTTGTTGCGCAACAAATTGCTATTGTTCTTTACCAAGAGCATCTTTGCAAAATTTATCTTTCACAACTGATTGCCGTGTGCGTCACAGCTTAGCATTGAGGCATAGCCCTTTAATTAGGCATAGCCTTGTTGCGAAGTTTTTTTATATTCCGAGACGTGGAATTTTTCTTTCTTTTTCGCTCTTTTAGTGCTCAATAAAAGCGAATTTTAATTTGACAAGATTTTTCACTCGGATGCTTCTTATTTCCTTCTTTCATTTCGATAATGCGTGATAAAACCTTTTTGTAGTATTTTTTATCGACTCGTGCGCTTCGGAGTTTATTATCCAGGGATTATGTCGTTTTGAAAAAGCACACGCTTCACGGCGAGCAAAATCCTTGAATCTTTTTGTGGATGAATTGCTGTACATCCCACATCAATGAATATACTTCTACTCGTACATATTTCTTTAATGACAGCTGCGCGATACGTGCTAATTTGTTGGTATTGTTGTAGGAGGAATTTTTCCCTTGTTCCGTTTTCGCAACCACCTTGTTGGAGGTTGTCTGCACCAATTTGAGTTATTTCATCAGTGTTGTTAGTCTTTGTCTTAAAGTTGGAATTATTTATTTATTTCTATTTGAAAATATTTTAAAATATTCTAATTGGTTTAAAATTATTTGTGTATAGTTTTCACATTTCCTTCAAAGAATTTTTGTAGAGGAATCTTTTTTTAAATTGTGAGTAACAATCAAAAGAGTGGTCTCGTGACAAAGTTTATATCGAGGAATTTAATACCCCCCCTTTAGAATTTCCAATATCTACAAGCAAAAATATTAATATCAATTACTAAAAATTTTATTAAATTTCATTTTTTTATTAATTTACTTATATATATTTCCTTGCTATTTTGAAGCAATATGAGGACTTTTTGGGACGCGTACTTTTAATCGTGACAAATGATTACATTGTCACTTAACCCAGACATTTCTCTCCAAATTTCCGCACTACAGTAGTGGAAGGTCATTTGGCTTCGACTGATTTTGCCGGCATTAGATCCGCTTACACGATTAGATCAGGTCTCGAATTCGGAGCCTTATGTCTCCGAAGCCTACGGACTCATTAAATACAAGGACTTGGAGTCTTCAGTCTCCAAAATATTTGTGACTTAAACGTAATTGACCAATGGCATAACAAATATATAAATTAATTTCCATCGAGTTGATGTGTAGGAATTTAATAACCCCTTTCAAAAATTTCAATATCTAAAAGCAAAAATGTTAAGTAAATGGGCTTTAAAAATTTTAATAGCAATTATTAAAATTTTTATTAAATTCCATTTTTTAATTAATCTATTTATGTATTTACTTCACATTTTGGAGCAAAATGAGGACTGTTTCGGGACGGAGCGCATACTTTTAATCGTGAGAAAATGACTACAGTGACACTCGACCAGTCATCTCTTTCCAAATTTCCGCGCCACGCTAGCGGAAGGTCATTTGGCTCCAATTGATTGTACCTGAATTAGATCGGCTTACACGTTAGAACAGGTCTCGAATTCAGAACCTTATGTTTCCGAAGAAATTATCATCAAACTAACACAGAATCATTAAACTTGATGGACTTGAAGTTTATAGCCTCCAAAATATGTATGACTTAGATGGAATTGTGGACACAATAAACATTAAATTAATTTCCATCTAGTTGATGTTTATGTAATGATAGTAACTTTGCTATCAGTATTTAAAGATACTGGATTGCTTTTCTTCAACTGTATGGAAAATATGTGAAGATATATAAACGCTAAAAATGGGAAAACTGGGAATTTATGTAAACTTATTTATATAAATCTTTCTTGAAAGGTTTCATTTGCGTATCCCCCCCCTTCTGCCAAAACAATCTGGATAACTGAAATTTAGGTAATTGGAATTCATGTGTACACTGTGTACCCATTTGTATTATAAGAGCATATATTTGCGTGAATTTTCTTGTATATCATCACCAAAGCGTAGATATGCGTTGCTAGCTTTTTGTGTGTAGGAACAAAACACTACCACGTATAGCCACACAACACGCATGCGCATAGCCCGTAAACTTTCTGTAGTTTGTTCATCCCGCAAAGAGAAGGGAAAGCATTCATTTTTATCAATGCTATAAGTGCCTGGTAACTACATATATTGACCATTTCATGTAGTTTATAAAAACTATTGTTTAATTTCTCAAATTATTTTCAATGTCTAATTCTTTATTGAATTAAATAAAATTATAAACTCTTTGTGTACGCCATTTTGTTTTTCGTTTTTTATCATTTTGAAGGGTGTTTTTTACAATTAAAAAAAAATTGTAAAAGGGATTTCGGCCAAATTTTCTCTTTTTCGAATGACATAAGTGGGTTTAAATCTCTTAAGCATTCTGTTAAATTTTTTGACTGAAAATTAAAAAAAAAAAAAAAAGACAAAACCACTTACACTATTTCATTACGAAAAAGACCTTAAATTCTGACCTTTCTGAACGAAGACATTTGCATTTTATTACGAAAATTCATTTGTTCTTTTATTCTAATGAAGTGTCTTGTAAACTTCCTGACAAGTTTCCGTACGCGACTGAACTGAGATAAATAACCTTTGGGGGGTTCACGAAGTGTATTCTAAATTTTCGAAAGATGAACACCTGTGTGTGAAAATCACGTAGATACTCTCTCAAGCATTAACATGGAAGCCGAAGTAACACTGGAAACCCGTGTTATGGAACGTATGGCCAGTGTAACGTGAAGAACTAGTTTGCGCCTCGGAGGGGGATGACAGTCAGTGTGTAAATCGGTTAATTATGCAGCCGCCGGAAGCGCTCTTGTCTTTTGTATCGCGTGTTAATGAAGTTGGTAGTTTTAACAAAATTCCGCGAAAACCTGTTGGACAATCCTTGTTAATAATTTTTCTTCTTGGTGCCTAATTGGGTAATTTGAATTTTGGTCATATCAGATTCTGGAAGTTAATTTACTTTTAAAGTTTGTGAAATTTCGATAATTATTTTTAAATTTTGTATCTAGAAAGCAAATATCTGAATTCTTTGTTGTTATTGAAATTAGTGTGAACTTCGGATTTAACCAGTTAATTGTTTTTCATGGGTATACTCGTCATGGAAAAAGTGCAACATTTTGTGTTATGTCGAATTTATTCAATGACAATTATTATATTTATATAATAATTGTATTTATATTATATAATGTGTGTGTGTTTATGACAGTTTAGATACTCATTTACCGAAGCGTTCGAAACAGTTAACTAGTTAAACGGATTTGAGATAGTATCAGCAGTTTTTAGGTAGATGCCTTATACAAAGACTACCTATTACAATGGTAAAGTGATTAATCTGAATTTATTGAGACATGTTATAGCGCCCCCTAGTGGCGAAGTAAGGAAGTTACTAACAATGAAGGTATTTCTCAGGCATTATCATATCCGAGTTAAGTGACAGCGAAGTGAAATTTAAGCAATGAAAAAAGTGAATAAAAAATAATAATAGTAATAATAAATACGCGAAACGCACTTGGAAGTAGGGGGATTTGAGGAATACATTTTTCAAATTTTTGGATGAACCCTTTTCAAGTGATGGAAAATTCATAAATTTAATCGCAAATATCTCCACTAGTTTTACAGATAACTTGATGAAACTTTTTCTTGTGTGTGTGTGTGTGTGTGTGTGTGTGTGTGTGTGTGTGTGTTTAAAGGTAATTGGTCTTTTTGGTCGACCTATTTTATTTTTTTAAGTTATTTTTGTAAATACTTTATTTCTCCGCCTGGGGTGCTGCAAGCCATCTCAATAAATTCAACATAGTCACTTTATTATTGGTAGACGTTATTTCCATGGCTATGCGAGACGACGTTTTGAATTTAAGAGACTTTATCAATTACCCTGTATATACTTATAGCACGCTTTTAATTTTCAAATGCTATTTTTTTTTCACCATACACCATGATGATCTCTATACATCGTGAAGGATCGCCTACCCTCTACTTAATTTCATTTTCGAGGGAAATCTCAAAAAAAAAAAAAAAAAAAAATTCTCAGCGAAAACCTTGACAAAGTCTGTACCGATCTCGAAATTTTTTATTTCATGTGAAAGTTTTTGATCGCTAGATGTATCTCCTTCGTAGTAAAGTTTTGAGAGATATCACAATATACATTCTTAAAAGATTCCTCCGCTTTAATAATTGGACCGATTTCGCCAATCTGCAGTCACTAGTTAACTGAAAGAATAGTCTATGTTTATTGTAAATTTTAAAGTGTACTTGCTTTTGTTGTGATAATAACAAAATAATGATTGAAATGAAACCAAGGGACTTAGTTGTTAAAGAGGTTGATATGATTAGATTAATATTATTAACATGACTGGCTAAGACCTGGTCGTTCAAGGCGATTAGTAAAAAAATGATTTCACGCTATGAGGCACATATGCAATTACACACGAAAAGATTTTGATTTCAGTGCGTTTCTGGTTTTTGGATTATATCATTCTAATTTTTGTATTAACCTTTCTAGGGTGGATTCGCTCGTGTTCATGAGTGGACTGATCTCACCACTGGCCAAGTGTATGCGTGCAAGATCATCCCCAAGAGTAGGCTCACAAAGCCCCACCAAAAAGAAAAGGTAAACGATTTAATGATATTATTAAAAGCCTTTTTCTTAGTATTCATTGTAACTTTCATTCCTCAAAGTCTTGTTTTCGGCAATTTATGCTTTTACGATTTTGTTTTAGATCCCATATTTTTTATTTAAAAAAAATCTACTTTTTTGTACAATATTAAAAACCCTGATTGAATCTTAAAAATTTTATAAATAATAATAAACTATATAATAAAATAAAAATTAAATATAAAAAAATATTTTTACTTTTTTTAATTTTATTTTGAATATGTAGAACACTTTGAATGCAATGAATATTCTTATTTTTTTCAAATCGATACATAAACATAGTTTATTAACTGACTTCAACAAAATGTTTATGTTCAATCTAAAAAAATTATAAGAGGAAAATTAATTTTTAAAAAAATGTTTATCTTCCACTGATATCCAAAGTTTTTAGTCAATCTTGGAAATTTATGTTTTGTAAAGTAAACGAAGCGTAACAAAAAAATTCATTTTTAATGAAATCAACTCTGACAAATAAATTCGTATCCGCAATTCCGGCTGCGACCTTCTTCTAAACATCTGCTTTTTGTTTTTCCTTTCTGTAACACTTCACTTGTGTTGCCACGAAAAGTTTCGGAATTCTATGCAGGGGGGGGGGGTTACGCAAACTCTAATACAATTTTTATTGTTTTTAGAAGAAACTTTAGTTATATAAAGAAGCAAAATTTTAGAAACTAAGCTACACATTAAATTTATTTTTTGTTTACGAAGTATTTTTTTTTACTGGTTATAGTAGTTAAGAAATGATTTTTAAAATGTTTCTCATTTTTTTTTTGTTCGATTTAGATGTTAAATTTTATTTTCTGCATTTTTTTTTATTTATCATAATACCTTGGCTGGAGCAATGTACTGTAGCGTTTTGCTGTAACGCCGAATTTAGCACAAACATTGTTCAAAGAATTTTGCTTTAAAAAAATTTCTCTCGATTCTTTTTCAAAATTCGGGAAAATTTATTATTCTTTTTCTGTTGGTTATTATGCAGTATTAAACTTTCTATAAATTTATTTTGGTTAGAAGTAAAATCGCTATTCTTAGTGATCTGTGTAATCATTAAACTACATCAATGTTGTGCGCACAGTATTGCCACCATAGTTTAAGCGCAGACGATATAATAATATAAAATAATTTTGCTTCCAAAATCAGTGAGAGTAATTCTGTTACATTAATTTTTAAATCAATATTTTTATTTTGTATATTTTTTCTGCATATGATTTTATAAAATATTATTATTTATCTATTTTTGCGACTAGTAACATATTATGTATAATTTTTGCATTTAATTTTATAAGATATTATTATTTATCTGTTTGTGCGATTAATAACATATGTATATTTTTTGCATCTAATTTTATAAAATATTATTATTTATCTGTTTTTGCGACTAGTTATATATTATGTCTTTTTTTTACCTTTTATATTTTTCTATTAAAACGAATAAAATGCTAGTAGAGCTGAATCATGTTTGTCTCTGTAGATTTTACCTTTTTTTTTTTTTGCTAGTATATATTAAATAGAATAGCTTAGAACTGATCTAAATAATGAAAAAAAATTATTGTAGACTTCTAAGAATAAATTAAGCGTCATAGCTGTATTACTGTATGTATCTCGGAACATAAATTGTTCTTATTTTACCTCGTGTGCTTTAATTAAATTGACATAAGAATACTTACCGAATTCTTAGGTATCGCTGCTCTGTTGATTTGCTTGTAATTTGCAATTAACTACGACTGAATTATAATTATATTCGGTTAATCTTCACTTTCTTTCCTAATTTTTTTTTCATGTTTTTTTAAAAAAATTTTGTGGTTAATGATTTTTCAAAATGATTCCTTCGATTATAAACGATTACAACTATTTAATAAATTGTGATATAGAGTATTATTAGAGACACAGAATACTCGAGAGAAGCTTGAAGTGTGTCAGATAAACATTTGTGTTGTTTCGTATTCGAAATAACCAATCCTTTTGCCTTTTAATTATTTATTGCATAACACATGTTTCAAAATGCTGAAAGAACGGATTCAATGTATAAAAACATTAAACATATATAGGTAAAAATTCTAGAGGCTTTTAAAATTATTATTACCTACCGGCCATTTACCAATTCCAAATTCATTCGGCCATGAATTTTATTTAGCTTTTATTTACTTTTTCCCTTCTTAGGGATTACTGTGGCTTGAAGTCATCATAAACGGTCCATCTTGCATATTGCATTCTGAAGCTTATGAAAGGTTACTAAAAATCATCTTATTTTCAGTTCTTGAATTTTTTTATATTTTTTATTTATTTATTATTATTATTGTGGCGAAGAAGGGGCAAATGAAAATTTATTTACATTCCTTTGAAAAGAAATCAAATGGAGTTAGAACTATAGATCTGTGTCTGAAAGATGTTGAATTAAAAACGTAGGGATTTTCTTACCCCAATGCATGAGTGTTTCATCTTGCTGAAAAAATGAATTACTCGAATACATATCAAATTGAATATTGTTGAAACTTGTCTAGGTAAACATTTATCAAAACATTTCGTTAAAGGGAAAAAGTTTTTTCCGTTTAATTTTTCTTTTGATATTGCTTGCTATTTTAGTTTATGACATCTCGGCTACCTTTTTACTATGCATGTTCCGTAATGAATAAATTGTTGTGCTTTTTTCTAAACCAATCAGCAAATCTTGTCTTTCTGTCATTGTTCATTAAATAGTCATAACTGTTTATAAGCGAAATAATCAATTACCTTCTAAATTACCACTTGACATCTGTATTATTAATAGTTTTTGCTTTGTTTTCCTACGCTGTTCTTTAGTTCCCTTTGTTTTGCAGCAAAACACGGATAAGATAACCAATCGATTTTTCGATGTGTTTTAACAATTAAATACTGTAATATGTATCAGAAATGTTTTGCATCTTTTTAAAAAATAATTTTCCAACGAATATATGAATTAGCTTTGGAATAGTTTGTTAAACAAGTATAAAGTTTTTTCCTCTAGATTTCTATAATTTACACATTTTGGAACGCGCAGCCATTTTTGGAGGCTGACATTTCTTATTCACTGTAAACTCCTGTATAAAAATGAAAAGCGCAGAAAAATGATTAGGTGCTGCCAACTTTGATATCCTATTCTGTTGTCAGTTTTAAATAAATATGAAAAGAATATAAATTTATTAAAAACAGATTTTAGAAACACACTTTTATATTATAGTAAAAAATACTTTTTAAAACTTTATTTCAGAATTTTCCAATATAAATAATATAGAAATTGGAAATCAATTTATTTCCAAATTCATAACAAGGTGGAAATGCTCATATGGAATCAAGATTTATTTTAACCCTTTCTAGGGCCGTGTGAAGTATGCTTCCCACCAAATTTATCAATCTTTGTATGAAATTATGTAGGTTGGCATAAGTTCTGATAAATTTTTTTAGAAAAACAGAAACTTAGATGCTTCAGTTCTTTATCTCACACAAAATAATGTGTCTTGATTTGTTACTTAATTATTAATTAACCCAATTAATTAATTAATCAAATTAAATTTCTTTAATAAGCTAAATGAATCCCTTTTCTTATTCTAATTTCAAGCCTAAAAATATTTAAACATAATATGACTAGAAAAAAATGGACCTTTTAAAGGTTTAATCGACTGACAAAAAAACTAATATCTAAACATATTAAAATAGTTTATTATCGTTAAATATTTACAAATGAGTAAGATTTCCAAACTCCAACACATTAGCGAGAGATTAAGAAATCGATTACACAAAATTTTATCTTTGCAAAGATGGAACAATTGAACCTAAATAAAAGCATGTTGCAATTTGAATTTAAATAACGAATATAAGTATAGCAAATAAATTTGTATTCCAAACAGATATTTTTTAAAAAAATTCTTTTTTGGACGAAAATGGATTTTGTCAACGAAACCCATTTTCTTCCCTCTTCTTATACGAAAGAGTTGTACATATAAACATTTAAGAATCGTTTTCTTAATCAAATAGAAAATATTTCAAATATGGGGTGGATTAGAATTAAAAATGCAAACCCTTTTATGAAGTTTATTTTTTTAATTTCCTTCCATTTAGGGCGCTAAGGAAGCTTTTACGTTAATCACTTACTTCGCTCTTTTAGAAAAAAGAAATTTTTAGAGTCTGGAGGAGGCCAGGCTGCATTGTTAAGAATTCTAGGGCACTTTTCAAAGACAACCTAATTAATTTTATTTTTTTCTTACCAGATCTTGAGGGAGATCGATCTTCATCAGAAGCTCCAGCACAAGAATATAGTCCGTTTCCACCATTTCTTCGAAGACGAACACAACGTGTACATCATCTTGGAAAATTGCTCCAAAAAGGTATGATTGATTTGATATATTTTCGCTATTATTAAGACTGAACGATTTTAATTCCAGATGTAAATGTTTTTATTCTTTTTATCGTCTGAATTCTTTAAAAGATTATAACTAAAAAAAAATCGTCTGAAGTTTGTTCAAGCTTCCAACTTAAAACACCGATGTTGTGCTAAAAAAATCGTCTGAAATTTAATATTCCCAACTTTTATTTTAAAAAAATACTCAGATGTTATGCTCTGTTATTTTTGAAACGAAATTATTATTAATAACCTGCTTTTTCGTGGGATTGATGGTCAATAAAATTTCCAATTAAATATTTTTGTAACTTTGTCTTAATAGTTTTTTTCAGCAAAATATTTTTAAGCTTTTGATTTTCAGCTTAAATTTTGATAGATATATAATTTATATTATTTTAGAATACTTAATGACATTCTGTTCATTCTACTATGCATTTTCCTATTTTCTTTTCAATTCCTTTAAAATTAAAATTTAATTTAAAGCTGAAGTAGTTCAACTAATACAAAAACCTTTTTTGCAGAAATCAAACATGTCGTTTAAAAATTTGAGTATAGAAAATTAAATTGTTCAGTTTTAAAGTTTTATGTACTAGTGATTATTATTATTTATTTTAATTTATACAACATCTCAGAGAATTATTCAATAAAAAAATGTTCTCATTCATAAAAAAATAAAATCAGTTTTTTGTTTTGCTTTTAGAAATATTTAAATGCCGTAACTTAATGTATAATATTTTATTTTGTTCCTGCCTTTTGACAGTGTAATCTATTTTATAATTTAAAGTAATATAAAATTTGGATTTTTCTTCATGTAAGTAGTATTTTAAATATGAATTTAAATCTTAATTAAGATTCTTTTCGAAATTAAATATATTGTTTGCTTTCCTGAGATCTGCTTTGTCTATAATTATTTGTGTTAAGGATAAAAATTTAATTTGTTTTTTTGTACATTTCGTTATTTCTTATTTTATTATCGATAATAATTTGAATTGTAATATATATATATATATATATATATATATTACACTTTATATCATTTATATTTGTAATATTAATAATGATTTCTATCAATAGTTTTGATGTGATTCCAAAAGTTTTGTGTTTTATCATTTTTGATACATTTCATATTCATTCAGAATTCTTATTATTTTTCAGTTCTTGTTGCAAAATACGCTTAAAATAATTTTAAAAATTAATTAAAAAATTATAATTTAATGTTTTGTTTTTTTATTCGTAAAATATTTGCGAACTTAAAGAATCATTATGATGCATCAAAAGACTTGTAAGTGGCCGACAGTTGGTCCGTACTTTCGAAAAACTCGGAAGATTTCTTTCGTTTTTCGAAAGTTATTTCATTTCAAAAATGTTGAAAACGGCGTCTATTTTACTTAAGATGATGCCATTTTAATTTCTATTATGTGTCTTATTATATGTTTGAATCAGATTTTTAATTTGGCTGTTATATTTTAAAAAATAGTGATTTGCTATTTGATGTCTATAATTGTTTCTTTAATACCATTTCATGCCACATGTTTATATGAAATATTTTCCTTTGATTATTTCGGTTTAAACACACACATTTTACCCCTTACTGTATTTCGATTCAGTTTTTAAGATAAGTTGATTAAGATAAAAGAAAATTCTGACTACAAACAATTCCATCAATAAATAAAGATTATTTATTAATTGAGTTCTTTGCTTAAAATCAAACTTTAAACTGCTTTTCATAATTTTGATATAAATATATATATATTTTCACCATTTATGACATAATTTCTTTTTATGTTTTGTAACCCTCATTATTAAATTAAATTAAAAATTGTTGTTAAATATAAATCTATTTTTTTCTTCTAGTTAATTAAACAAGATAAATTGTTATAACATTTCTGAAACTATGCCATTTTTATGGTCAAGGAAATAAAGAAAATTTAAACAATTCTAAAACAGACGCAAAATATGCACATTTTTATAATTTATTCAATTTGCATTGGATGTCTATTTGGGAAGATTTTATATTTTGTTCGAACAAAAATTTAATATTTATTTTTGGTGGAAAAGTTGGTGGAAAATCGTCTGTCGTATTTAAATGAAATATCATTTCACAGTTCAATCATTTAAACTTATTTTGAATGCATAGCTCGAACGTTTAACATCTTTTGTTATGAATTTAAAAATGTTTTTAATTTTTTTTAATGATTTGAAGATTCCGAGATAAACTAATAAGCAAAACAAAGTCAGTCGTGGATATTTAAGTTGTCAGAAGAATGATTGAAATGTTTTTATTGCGTTGCATTTTCTGTAGAATTTTTTTTATCGTATATTCTTGAAAAATAAATCCCATCTGCAAAAAACGAGGAAGATGTTTATCTAAATTTTCCTAGAAACAAGTTCAAAAACTCTTTTTCTGAAAGCTAGATATATGATCTTGAATTCAAAACAGGATCTATACGAACAGGATGAGTTGGATTTCGAAGTTCTTGTAGTAAGAATTTCCATCACGATATAGTAAAGAGTATAAAAAAGAATTGTTCTGAATACATCGGAAAAGTTTGTCTAAACAAAGATAAATAGAATTTTGCGTTCAACGATATTTTAAAAATAACCCCTTTATGTTTGTATTCATTTTTTTTATTCTCTGCGTAGTAAAACATTTTCGTGTTTTTGATGATATGAAAGGCGCCTTGTGTTAGACAGTGAACATACATTTTCTCCTGAAATAAAATAGTTATGGGTTATTTGCAGGCAGTAAACATTTTTCTACCTGAAGAATTTTAGAGGATGGCTGAAAAGATTAGTTTTACTTGAAAGAATGAAAAGTTTAGATGTTATGTTTTGAATTTTTATGCGATGAAGAATTTAGCTCTAATAACTTTTTTCTATTATTTAAAAGGTAAATTTAAGAGTTTATTAAAGATAGAGGTTTATTGTTCTTTATATTGCTCATGCAGACGTTAACCTTAATATGTTTTTTATAACATCTTCATCATCAAATGGGTTTGAACCAATGAAAAGTTTTGTGCGTTTGATGTTTCTTAATATAATAGAAATGGAGGGGGGGGGGGTGATTATGGATTTTTGATGCCGCAAGGCAGGTGCAAAATTTGTTTCTTGATGATAATATAGTATACTAAATTTCATATAACTGTTATATTTACTAATTTTTCCAGAAATGTATCTAATTCATTGTGTTTTCGAATTATTTCGTTTAAAAAAAACTTGTAAATACATAGACCGATAGACTGCCGATAGTTTTCCATCGTTATTATTTTTTTTTTTGGGGGGGGGGTTAACTCTAAAAACGCGATGAACTAGACAGATAATATCTGTACTTGCTCTTTACACCAAAATTGTTTATATTTATCAAATTTTGAACCGAATATGTCAGCTTATACGCACTTGTGAATGTGAACATGATAATTCAGGAACGCAGGAAACTAGATGTATTAAATTTGTCATATGATTTTATAATCATAACTATAGATATATATCAAATTTTGAATGAAATTCGTCTCCTCATTGACCGCCTATCAGTCTGTCTGTTCTCATGTATATGAATGCGATAATTGAAAAACGCAAAGGCCTAGATGAATGAAATATGGAATGTGTCTAAACCCATAAATTTATTTCAAATTTTGGATATTATTTGTGGGAAATAGGACTCCAAAAAGCATATTACATACTCGGTTTTCTTAATTGTACTACGAAGCACAAAACGCTCATATTGTATGAATATAAGCCACGTATATATTACATTATTATACGTGACTCACATTTCTTCTAATTCGTCGTAGATTCAGACACTTGTAAGGAGAAACGGACTCGTCTATTTTGTTAGTATGCAAGAAAATTGGGGAGGCAGAGAGTCTCCTTCTTCGGTTCTTAATCAGTCATCGATTTCAGAACATAAGAATATTTTTGTTGTACATTTCAAGATTTCATTTCATTAAAACATAGAAATTTCTCTCTTCAAATTAACTTTTCGAAATTAGATTCATCTGGATTTTGTCTTTATCAATATTTTATTAGCTTGCAAAATAATACTGTTGTATTGAAATCATATATAACTGTTGTTTCTTTTATAGAATGTCAATTTTGCATGAGATTAAAATCAATATTTCAACATGTAGTGCCAGTGTTCTAATTATTGGAAAAGAAGTATTTAATTCACACCAATGTCTTAATAATGATAATATTAATAAATATTTTCTTAATGGAAATGCAGGAAATAATTTGCGATTTCAAATTAAAGTTTGTTTGTGAAGTTCTCAGAAGAATCTATAAACTAAAACTCGAAAGCGCCAACGAAATTGATTTTCGTTCAACATCATAATGCCAGATCTTTCATCTGTTGTAAATGAAATAAATCGTTTGCTAAGTTTGTTTGTGTGAATCATAGAATTGAGAAGCGATGATTTATCCAGGTGCATCTCATTTCCGGTCATTTATTATGATTCTGCTGTTTAAATAACTACAACTTTATGACTCAGCGTACTCATTAGAAATTGAAAATTGATTAGACATATTGTTGAAAATCTTGATTTAAATATTAGGAAAATTGAATTTTCTCGCCTTCTCTTAAGAATTAGACGCTGTTTTTTTTTTTTTTTTCTATGTTTGAGTTAAAGTTTTTGAGTGAATATTGTCAATTATTAAATCAGTATGTGCTCATTTTTTTATTATTTTATATGCATATATTTGAATATATGAAAGATTTATGGGTTTTTAAAAAATTATAATGTTAATAAATAGGCATAGTATCCATTAAATACAGCATGTACGCTGAAAAATTCTCTGAAAATGTTCTAAGAGCAGAAAGTTAAATAGGTATTTAATAAAATTAAAAAAAAAAAGTTTTTTAAAACTTTAACACTAAATCGCAACATCGGAGTACATTATTGCCCCAAAACGATTTCTTTTTACAACACTATAAAATAAAAATAAAAAATAAAAAGGTAAGCCTTGTAGTAGAATCCGTGCAATTTTTTTCTAGAATTTTATGCAATTTCTCAAATATATTTCACGACATTATTTTTCATTGTTTTAACTATACCATTTATATTCACGTGTACTATCAGGTTATTAAAGGCATTTTTATGTGTGCGTTATAAATACTATAATTAAAAATAAGTTATAAAAAATATAAAAGCAGAAATTCTATTTTAAAGCATTATCCTTCAATTACGTTTTGGCTATGGTTTCGAATATTTTTTACGTTTATTTTAAAATATTTTTTTACTCCTATTTTCTTGAGAGTTTTCGTCGGTTTGATAGTTTTAATTATTTATTTAGAAATTTATTTAATTTCCAAATTTGACTATTTCGATCTTTTATTGCTATTTCATTACAAAAAAAAAAAAAATATGTGATACTTAAAATTCCAAATGAATCTTATATTTTAAAATAACTGCTACTTTCACTTAATTGCAGATTTGAGAATCAGAAATCTTGTAATTTGATCCACGATTTAGATATTTCATGGAATTCAAAAAGAGTTAAGTTACAGAGAAGCATTTTGCAATAGCATTTTCTATAACACTTCAGACTCTACCATTTCTTTCTTCTAGGTACTTAATTTTCGCAGAAACATCTTACAATTTGAATAAATTTACTTAACCACTGAACTAGCATGTTTATGCATCACACATTCGTCGAGTTATCGTACCCCCTTCCTTTTCTTTTAACTTATAAAATACAACTAAGCCATTCATGCCTTTCATAATTCGATACAAAAATTACTTGGAATCTATCAACATCTCTAGTGTTCTGTGAGCTCTTAGTTAAATCAAAACAACACATTTTTCGTACAGAAAATGCGATCTAATCAGATAATAGAGGAAACAAAATAGTTCAGAATAGTTAACCAGATTTTTTTTTTCGATTTCTTTTTATTCGGTTTATTTCGGCAACAAACAGTGTACTAGAAAAAAAGAAGAAAGGACTTAATTTAATTCTCAGAATTTTTCAGTTTGAATAACATAGCGCTTTGAAATCAGCAGAAGTGGTTAACCCAAAGCTTTCTCGCTTACTCTCTAATAAATTTGTCTTCCCAGAGAAAGTCTTGCGTGGCACTGATGTACAATAGTTACGAAATATTAACTTTTGGCGTGAATTTTGAGCTTTTATTGAATCTATCGTGTCATCCTTGGCGAGTTTTTTGGCGATTAACCGCCGATATGCGGTGGATAGTTTCCGAAAGTCGAATTTGCGCCTTAGGCACATTTTTCTCAAGCGATTAAAACAAATAGTTGACACAAATTTTTTCGACCTCGGGGAGATATAAAACATGAGGATTCGTCAAAATCTTGAGTTTGAATTTTTTGACGGTTATAATATTTCCTTTATGCATCGTATACAATAAAGTGAAAAGTTAAAGGAGATCTGAGCATGTAGTCTAAAAAAATTGCAGCATTGTAATGTTTTGATTCATCTATCTTTATATTATTTAAATTTTAAATTTTAATTTATTATGCATCGTCAGCGATACAAAAGAGAATGTATTTAATATCGTTTTTACCATGCATAAGTATACTATAAAAGCAATTGCCAAAACAGTAAAAAGTATCTTCAAAATTCTTTCAATATTATATTAAAATCAGAAAAGAAATTGCATTAGAATAAAATCGACTTCACTGAAAAACTTATTATTATTTTAAAATTCTGTTAAAAAAGTTTTTATGCATTAACATTCTCCAAAATTATTAAGGGAAAAAAATCAGTTACTTTATAATTTAAAAAAAAAAATCTAATTAAAAAATGTGAAGAACCATTCTTAGTGAGGGGTTAATATTATAATATTATCTGTTAAAACTGGTTTAATTCTAAAGCAGTATATAGCATTTTTTAATTACGTTTGTGTCATGACTCAAATTGCAGATTGTAAGTATAATTATGCTCCAAAAAAACTTTTTTTTCTTTTATCCTTGAAAAATTCGAAAAATTTGAAACTTTAGGTTAGCTTAATAACTCAAATGGGTCTTCTATGGTCCAAATTGAATTATCGCAATTGAAAACATGTTACAGATTTTGTATTCGCCGTCGAAAACTATACATAAATGTGAAAAAAAAATTTAGAACGAAGGAAATAAAATGTATGAATTATGAGGAAAAAGTGGATATGTATTAACTATTTAGTTACTTTAATTTAAAAATAATTCATCACATAAACTTTTTCAAACAGTCAAATATACCCTTTTCATTCAATTATTTGTAATTCAAAACGTTTTCTAATATTTACTAGTTTTCCGTATTTTAATTAAACTACAAATTTCTAATAATATTAAATGTGTGAAGTGATAGCAACTCATTTAAAACGAATACTTTTTCGGAGAAAATCTCCCTTTTATGAAAGAATTATGAAGTGGAAATGTCAAGTTCCACAAAATTGAAAAGATGTTTGCGAAAGAATAAAAGAAATGGAAAACGGGAACAAAGAGCAAAGAGGATCAAACCAATTTAATTAAAATTGAGATTTACGTGACAGAAATTCCACTCCAAAAAAGTGCCCCCCTCGGAAATAAAAGCAGAAAGAAAGAAAGAAAATTGCAAATACTCTGTGAAAAATTCGATTCATTTGCAGCTTTTAACTTGAGTGAACTTGAAGGTAATTAAAGAAATAATGTGGATCGAGGTTTCGATTCTTTTCACTTTAAGTGAAAATAAAACAAAAGAACTTCTTTGTTTTATTTCCAATTCTGAGAGGAAAAAAAAAAAAAAAATTCCTGTTATTTTTTTGTTTATTTTTGACCGCTATTCAACCAGAACAAAAATGAAGAAACTACTAACATAGATGTTTACTTAAAAGAAAGTTTTTAGAAATTGGTTGACAGTTTATTTTTCTTTTCCTTTATCCTATTGAAAGCAGATGTCTTTTTTTTTCTATTTATTTATTTCAGACGATTTAAAAAAAAAATGTCTGCTTTTATACAACTAAAGAGAATAATGTACTGAAACTTTTGAAAGTTAATGAGTAACTAGGCTTGGTGTTACTAAAAATTACTCATATTTTTCAAAATATTTTTAATAATTATTTTGAGTTCTTTTTAATATTAAACTATGAAAGATTAGAATCTTGACTATAGAGCATTTTCTATAATATTGAAAAAAACAAACAAAAAAAAAACATGTTTCTCTAGTTACGTTTAACCGTTTTTTATCACCGCAACTTCTTTAAAGAATAAAATTTAAGTTTCTTTATGTATGTTAAAGTAAACTCAATTTTAAAAAAAATGATATTTGGCAAATTAAAATTTATCATAAGACTATAAATCAGTATTTGTAGGTATTTAATATGGGTATAAAATCGATTATGAACGTTACGACTGTTCAGATATAAAGTTTGATCTATAGAGTACTATTTAATAATACAGGAATGCCAGAATAAATTTATCTGATAAAACATATTAGAAAGTGTGCACAATCAAAAGATTCGTGTATATACTCGATTGCAGCCCTATTTTTGTAAACACATTGAACAATCTTTTTATTAATTAATTAATTCCTTTTTTTAAATAAGGATTATTGCTCATATCATAAAAAGAAATGTTGCATAATAAGCAAAAAATTTTTTAATATTTTAAAACTATTTTTTTTTGTTAATTAAAATATTTTAGATTTTACTATTTTAAAAAATAATTTTATCGTTTTCAAAATTTCAAGTACAATTTTTAAAAAATCAAATGAAGTTATAAATCATATGATGATGGCAAAATTTTTTAAGAAAAATAGCTGGTTAAACAATTTTCAGAAAGATTGCTGATAATAAATAAATTCACTTTTGTATTTTGTAAAATGAATTTTTGCGAAGATAAGGTTTTTGATGTTAAAATGATTTTGCATGAAATTTTAGCCCCCCCCCCTCTCCAAACACGCTCACTTTGTTATAAAATCTAATGTTGAATAAATGGAAACTTGAAAAACGCTGGACTCTGTAGAATATAGTTAATAATTTTAAAATACGTTTAATAACCCTGCTCGTTTTTTTTTTCATAATAAACATTACAAAGTTTATATTTTGCAGGATTACTAAAATAAAGATGTGATTGGTACTAAAGAGTCATAAAAATAAATAAATAAACATTACAAAGTTTATATTTTGCAAAACTAAATAAAAATAATAAGCCTAAAATAAATAATGAACATCCTGGTTACGTTCAACATGTATGTGAAGCCAAGAAGGTAAAAAAAAGAAGGGCCTCGTAAAGGCATCACAAATGTCAGTCTGTGTCTCCATCACATATTTTATGAGCGAAATTTAATTTGTAATTTGCTAAAAAATGAGAGAATAATTTTGTTTTAATTGTAGGTGAGCAACTGTTCTGTAACTGTATTAAGAATCTAGAACTTTAAGAGTTTTTTTACCTTCTAAAATTTTATTGGAATCATTTATTAATTTTAACGCGATGGTAATTTTTGTATTTGTAATTAGACTATTTATTTTGGTTATGTTTCAACAGCTATATTTTTGCAAAATACAGGGAGGGCTAAAAGTCCGCAAAAGCCTTAAAAATTCATAAAAACCGGAAAAAATAACCCAAACTAAAAATGGTTTGCAGGTTTAGCTTTGATAGGCCACGGAATTTTTTTTAAATAAGAAAAAAACGGCCGACAGATGGCGCTGGTACGAACGACTAAGTTGAAGATATGCAAATGAGACAGGCGATTACAAATACTTACGCTCTTGATTCAGGATTACATAACTTGCATGCCGGAGAGAATGAAAAGAATTTGCGAGGTGGGCTCTCTCCAAAATCGAATATGATCCCTCGTGGGTCTTTAAAATCTCGTGGACAGATAAAGCTCATTTTTCGCTTTCCATGGCGAATTAATACACATAACTGTCGCATTTGGGCGACGTCGAATCCATGAGTGTACACTGAGAAACCACTGCATTCCGCAGTGTGGTGTGGGTTCACAGGTTTCTTCATGATAGAACTTCTCTTCTTTGAACACAGTTTCCAATAAATGGGTGGAAAAAAGGTGAAAGTAGATGTTCAGTGTTATTTAACGCTTTAACTCGAAAAGGTTGTTTCATGTTTGCGTGAAAAAGAGTGCCTTCTGCTGTTACGTTTATGCAAGATGGAGCAGCAAGTCACACTGCCATTCCAGTCAAGGAATTCCTGATACAGACGTTCAGGGAAGAATCATTAGAAGACTTTACAAGTTTCCATGGTCTCCTCGGTCTCTAGATATGACACCAAGACTTTTGGTTATAGAGAATTTTGAAATCAATGTATCGATCTCGTCCATCCAATCTGTCGGAATTGAAGGATGCAATCCGCCGAGAGATGTCATGTATACATCTGGGCATGCTGCATGCTGCATGCTGCCGGACTACAGACGCCTGCAATGTGATATCACCTGTTGTAACGGACATGTGGAAAATATATGGCTATAATAAATGATTTTATATTTTTGTTATTTGCGTGTCTTTTCTTCACTTATGTACGAAACGCCACCTATTGGCTGTTTTTCTAATTGATTTTTTTCTTATATTAAAAAAAAAAAAATCCTCAACTTATCAATGCTAAATCTGTAAACCGTTTTTTATTTTGCTTAATTTTGCGGGTTTTATAAATTTTTAAAGTTTTGTGCGGACTTTTTGCCGACCTTGTAATAATAATAAAGATACTTTTTAGAGAAGGAAACAGAATCTTAATGATAAATTTGAAAAAGAAAATAGTGTCATTAAAAATCATCTGGCTAAAAAGAAATAATGCCCCTCCTCCCCACAAAAAAAAATGCGTGGGAAAAGTAGACAAAAATTCCACAGGTTAGATTACTATCATAACTGCATCATCTGTAGTCTCAAATAACATAAGTTTGAGACATAGATTAAAAAAATAATAAGAAGAATAAGATAATAGAAAAAAGAATAGTTTTTGTATTTGGATGTGTGTTGTGTGTATACTTTATACTGTATATAAAATTTAGATCAACTCTAGAACGGAATTAAGATCTTAAAAAAAGTAGCCCAAACTCTCCAGACTATAATCAGGGGGCAAAATTGGGGACGAAACTCACCGCGGGCAAAAAAATGGACGCAGGGAGAACCATTAAAAAATGAAAACAGAACATTCGTCCGGCCCCAGCACAGCTGTTGCTTCTTAAAAATAGGCCTTCAAAAATGGTGCCTCTAATGGAAAAAAAAATAATAATAAAAAGTTCTTGGGTCAGTCAAAACAAGTTATAAGACACATCTGCTGGACCTCCATTCATAAATTATTTTACACCCTCCCCTCCCTCTGACGATAGTTTGACCTTGAACTTCACGTCGGGAATATTAAGTTGGGGCTTCATATCGTAAGGAAAATAGTACTGTTTCCACGGTGCCTCTGGGGCGTCATTAAGAGGCCGAAGACAGTGAAAAGCTACCGAAAAAGCAAGATCCAGACGTATCCTATCAACGTCAAATTTCCAGTCTGGGAAAACCAAATCAGTATTTTGACATTCAAAGAAAAGAACAAGCAACAATTGTTTAGAATTTGAATAGTATTTTTGAATAATTTTCATACACGGTTTGATACAGCAGCTTATAACAACATAAAAGCTGTGAATATATCTGCGTTGTTTTTAAGATAACTCAGAAAATTCTTATTCTTTAATATTAAAATTAGCATAGAATGTATTGCCTTGATTTTATCATTTCAGAAAATAAATAAAAAAAGTGGCTTGTTTTGTTGAAGAAAAAAAAAAAAAACGCCGAATAATTTTTGCTACTTTTGTAGCAAATAAAGGAATTGTTTGTCCCAAATATTTAATAAAAAAATCTAGGCAATTTTATTCAAAGTTGAGTTGCTTTATTGATTCGAGAGTTGAAATACCCTTTTGACCTTGAGTTTCATATTAAGAATATAAATTTGGTGTTTATACTGAAATGAAATATTGTTTCCACTATGCCGGCGGTACGTCGTTAGGAAGCTTGAAAGGCAATAAAAGGATACTAAAAAGTTAAAGCATCTAGATATTCTTTTAAGGCTGATTTTCAATCTAATAGGATTTAATTCCGAGTTTTGGCCGCCGAAACTTTTTCTATTTCTTTTTGGTGGTGTTTTATAATTTCTAAAAATATATGTAGCATTATAATTTTTTTTAAAAGATTGCCCTATCGTATTATTAAATAATATTTAAACTATATTAAGATATTTTTGCTTTTTACTATCTTGTTTAAAATTAATTTCATTTAAAATGGTGAATTTGTATGAAGTATTAAAACTTAATTCTCTTAAAAATAATCTGAAATTAAATCTTTTATTATTTTAGTTTGTAAAGTTTGCTGCTTAAAATTGCTTGTATACAGATTAAAATGAAAATAAATTTTAAAAATATCTGGTTGTATAAGTTGGTCAAAGAAAAGGTCTGCTCCGAAATTTGCATTGCCTTGCCTATTTTCATATAAATTGCCAGCAATTTTGCCATCGTAGAAAATATTGAGTAAAATAAATATTCAACATTCGTACTGAATTTACTGGCAAGATTTGATTTTAAGAAAATAAATCAGGTTCTTCTATTTATATCAGCTAATATTTTTTTTTATGGTTGGTTGACCGAATTATGATTAGAACGCACTAAATTTTAAATGTCAAGAATTAAAATACTGTAATCTTTTTATATACATGAAAAATATAAAATAATGTTCTTAAAGCTGAATATTACTAATTACCTTATTTAACATCATAATAAACATAATTGCATATTCAAAATATTGCATGGATTACTGAATTAATTCACATTTAAAACATGAATTGATGTTATAAATTCCGTTTGTCACATTTTAATTTTGATTTGAAATAATGTATATAATTCAAGATAATTCTCGAAAAGAATTGAATATTGTTAATATCTTTTCATGTATATAAAAAAAAATTTCAAATTGATTACTTTAATGCTGATTGATATTTTCATACTTTATTTAACCGTGGCAGCAGTACCTGGGTATTTTTGCGCCATAAATAGTGAGCTTAAACAAATTAATTGCCATTTTGATCTAATGTAGACGATTAAGAACATAATCTGCGATATAAATCTTATTACTTTCTAATCTGCGGTTGAAAGCGCGGATTAAATCAGAAAGTTCACACTACAATGAAAGGATTGCTCTAACCAATGATAATAGTGCTCGCTGACATTTATCACGGCAAGCACTGTGATTGGCTGCATTTCTCAATCTGACGTCAGCTAAGTCAGAATTAGTAACAAAAAAAAAAAAAAAAAAAAAACTTTTAAGCAAACGATATATTTTAAAATGAAATGGTAATTATAATGCATTGAGAATTCTTAATTCAAATATGGGTCTATTCCTAATTTTCTTTGTTGAGTAAAAAGCGAATTTCGTTTTTGTGAAAAGAATAATCCGATTTACGTGGAAATGGGAATGGGAAATAAATATATAAATAAAAATTTAAAAAGTAAAAAAAAAGCAATATTTTCTTTCCTTCCTTTTTTTTTTTTTTTTTTTTTTTTTTCAACTACATTAAATGATTGTTGATTATTAAGAAATGACTGTTCGAGTTGGAATTGCTTTTTAACATTTTACTATCTGCCACGGTAATTATTAATTTTTTAAAGCCTGCGGCTAGATTTATATTGTTTAAATGAATTCCATTATAATTTTCGAATGATTAGCTATTTTCAAATACCAGCTTCTTAGAAATATTATAATCTTTGAAAAAATGGACAAAAATCTTTATTTAAAGTATGTAGTGATACAAAATCTTTAAGAAAGGATGTTGTTTAGTAGAAAGTGACAGATTGGTTTTAATTTATTTAATATATAACTCAAAGAATCCGAAATATTTTTCACATAAGTGAAATTGTAATTCCTTCCCCCCAAAAAATTACAATTATTCTTCTGTTACAAAAAGTAAGAATATTTATTTATTTTTTTGTTCATTCAAAGATTCAAGTGAAATTTTTATTTAGACGTTCTGATTTAAAGTTCGTAAAAATGATTGCAAATTTTGAAGACTGCTTCAGTATATTTCGGAATTTTATTTTGGCTATTATTTTTTTCTTGATAAATAATTAAACTACTAATTTTTTGTTAGTTGGAAAGTTTGCTTTCACGTATAGAAATAATTATTTCGTCTATTATGTTGCCATTTCGATTGAGTTAAAATATCGTAAATATTTTAAATCTTCTTATTTATTTGCTTCTAATTCATAGTTTTTGATTGAATATTCTATTATTCTCAAAATATTATTAATAAATTATGGAAAAAATTTATTTTTTGTGGTCTTTAAAAAATCGTTTGGTAAACGTTTTTTGAGAAGCGACGATAATTAAAAATCATTTGGTGCTTTTGATATTCTCAAATTAATTAAAGATAAAGTTTCAGACGATAAAAGGATTTTGCATTTCATATTTCCTTAATTCAAAAAAATTTTATGCAAAAAATATTATAACTATGCTTTTAAAGAAAACACTTATTTTCATATGTATTGGCATTCCGTTGAATATTTATTTTAACTGAATTTTTAATTCCCTCTTCATGCTATTTACACCACGTAAATGTCAATGTTTGTTTTGATATGCCATGAATATAACTTGGTTATTTATTTATAAGTACTTCGTATTTTACCCGTGAAAAAAACCTTGCCTATGGAAACGATCATAAAATAGAGCCTAATGATGATTTCGTTGTCAATATTTAAACAGTTAATTTTTTAGTAGAAAAACACATGAAAGCATCTTCACTCCGAACAATCCTTGTATATTAAGTAGTGATAAATAAAGGTATAAATAACTAAAAAATATTCATTGTTCGGTTAATGGTATGTTACAGATGTGGTTGTCAAAGTATAAACTGCGAAGTGAAAAAAAAAAAAAAAAACTACTGAGATTCTATTTGAAAACGATTAAGGATGATGCCTTAATTATTGTTCTGTATAGTCACCGACCTTGATTTCTTATGTCGTTTAGCTAAGACGAGAAGGAAACGATGGAAAAACCACAAATTAAGTAAGTTATGAAAGAATTCCAGTGAAACTTATTTATAGAAATCTTAGCTGAAAATGATTAACGATAAATGGTCAAAAGTTAATATTCTTAAACAAGGAAAGTACCGCGCCAAAGAGAGGGGTGGGGGATTTAACTATTAAAAAAATTTTTAGCCATCCGATTTACAGAACATCATTTATGCAATACTAATGCAAGGTCACTGTATTTTAGTTATTATTATTATTATTATTATACTAGAACAATGATAGGGAAAAATTCGATCCACCTAAAGATTCTGACTCGAACAGTTTTATTAGCCTTACAGGTGAATAACTTAAATATAATATAGTTATCAAAAATGCTATATTTACAGCTTTTAGAAAAGTCACAGCTTCAGTTACCTTATTAATATCAAATATTTTTTGAATATCGTTTCCGGATGTTGATTGAATAACAACCACTTCTAAAAAATTTCGGCAATTCCTGATCTAAAATCCTTCTTTAAAAAAAAAAACAATGTAGCATTTTTCTGTGAAATTTTGAAATAAATTGTCATAAAATTCATTTTGACAAAAAAAAAAAATGTAAAAGTAAAAACTAAATAATAGTATCTATGCATATATTAAAAATGTCTCTTTCGCGTTTTCATTTGCAGTAAGTTAACAGAAATATTCCATCAATTATTTATTTTTTTTTTGTTTACGACAATGCATTTTCGTGGTGCCATCTGCTGGTAAGTTTTGAAAGCTCAAGATCATTCGTGCTGAATTTATAATTTGAGCAAGCGCACCATCAAAAAATGTCTACTTTACAATAACTAATGAATAAAAAGCACTCAATAACTCTTATAATATTTACTAACAGATTTTATATTATTTTTGTAAAATAATTGTATTTGATAAATTTATTATCATGAAACATTAAAAAAAAAGAGTAAATGCATAGTAATTAGACTAAATCTTCTTTCGTTCTCTTTGCCAATATTTGAATAACTGTATTTTCTTTTATCATTTAATGATTAATTTTTCTGAATTTAAATTTCTAGTTCGTTTTAATTACAATTCATAATTGCATATTTAAATTTTTGAGCATTTTTAATTAACTGGATTTAATTCATATCTATAAAGATGGAATTTTGTAACATTTTTTTCACTTTTTTCTTAAATGCTAGATCTTTTGAAATTTTATATACTTGTTGTATAAGAAATTTCAAAATTGTATCACTAATCCTCTTAAATTTTAGGTATTATACCTATGTTCTCGGTGATAATATATGTACTCTTAGTATTTTCAGAAATGAATTTCCAGTGAATCGACTCAATTAATTATATTACAATAATAATTGAATCGATTCAAGAATTTAATTGTATCACAATTTGCAGTGAATCGATTCAATTAATTATATTATAATTTTTTATGCTACAATCAATTCATCGATTCAATTAATTATGTTAAAATTCTCGAATCGATTCAATTAATTATATTACAATTCTTGAATCGATTCAATTAATTATATTACAATTCTTTACAAGTGCCTTCACCAAGTAGTACAAATAAGGGGATGGGAAAGGATTTCAAGATTCTATAATGTTTACAATGATAAATTATAAATGAAAACCCCCTTCCCAAATAATTAAAATACAAAATATACTTTTTAATATGCTAATTAAAAATGTTTTAATTTTTTTAATATGCTAATTAAAAAATGTTTTAATTTTTTTAAAAGATAATTTAAAGTTTCGTTGCTTGGAGATTTAATTTAATGAAATCTTGCAATATTTTTCTAATTGTGGTTTTTGCTGTTTTCAGTCTTTGGTCCACATTTTGAGAAACCGAAGGATTCTAACCGAGCCGGAAGTTCGTTACTTCATGCTCCAGCTGGCGGAAGGGGTGCAGTACACCCACTCCCAAGGCATAATCCATCGGGATCTCAAACTGGGCAACATGCTGCTTTCGGAAGAAATGGAAGTCAAAATTGGAGACTTTGGACTAGCGACACACGTTTCAAACCTAGACAAGTGTGGGAAGAAATTGTGAGTTTTCCATCTGTTCTTCGGAAACTTAATTTGTTTTTAAATAAAATAACTAAATAAAAATTGAAATGTACTGTCGTAAATTTCATGTTATCATGTGAGAACACATGACTATCAAATTACCAATGCGTCTATATTTAGAAAAACGATGCTCCCCCCCCCACACTATTTCAAAATCGTTTGAGCTCCAAAACTTATATATATATAAAATATAACTTTCGATACCTCTCCTTGCTGTTTCGTGCTCGTTCCCATTTTTCTTCTGTGTGCTATTTCGAACAATAAATTCTTACGACTCTGCCTTTTATTGGCCAGACAAGAGAATCGGGTACATGGCGGACATTCGCGCCAAGTTGTAACTTCTTGTTTGCAATAAGTCGCCAAATGAGACAATTTTCATCATTTTCTAATAACTCTAAGAGCTAAAAATTAATGCCTCAATAGTGATTTCTGCCCACGCATTGTGTAGCTTTAAAAAACCTCTAACCAAAGCAACATCATGTTCTCACATGATAATAAAAATAAAAAGAAAACATTCCTTATTAGTCTCGTAGATCTTGAATATGGCGAGAAATGTTTTTTATTTAATAACGAAAAATATTTTTGTATCGTTTGTATGTTTTTATTGATTCCCAACTTTTTAAGCTGTTATAGGAAATTTTTTTTTAATTTTATGCGTAATTTAAGAAAATAATTGTTTTATAATATAGGGATTTTAAACATGATTTTCAATTAATAATTATTATATGATTAGTAAACTTATAATTTCATTAAGTTGTTTTTTAAATATTTTTTTATGAATTGTATTTTGATTATTCATTTGTTTGCATTTTGATCCTAAATGTGCACTTTGTATTTTGATCTTAATATATTTTTTAACCTTTAGCACTGTCTGTGGAACTCCAAATTACATTGCACCAGAAGTATTGAACATGCAAGGGCATAGTTTTTCAGCGGATGTTTGGGCTATGGGTTGTATAATGTAAGTCTTTTGTACTTTATAATAATGTAATGTAAAATATACCTTAATGTAATTATAATATGTAATGTATAACGCAAGTCTTTTAATTATTCAAGTCATTAAAATATGTATGTCATTAAGACATTTTAATAGTGTAATGTATAATGTAAGTCTTTTAATTATTCAAGTCATTAAAATATGTATGTCATTAAGACATTTTAATAGTGTAATGTATAATGTAAGTCTTTTAATTATTCAAGTCATTATAATATGTATGTCATTAAAACATTTTAATAGTGTAATGTATAATGTAAGTCTTTTAATTATTCAAGTCATTATAATATGTATGTCATTAAGACATTTTAATAGTGTAATGTATAATGTAAGTCTTTTAATTATTCAAGTCATTATAATATGTATGTCATTAAGACATTTTAATAGTGTAATGTATAATGTAAGTCTTTTAATTATTCAAGTCCTTATAATATGTATGATAGTAAGTCATTATAATATGCAATGTATAATGTAAGTCTTTTGTATTTTATAAATTACTAGCCGCCTTTGGCGACCAGCCGGTTTGCCAATCTTAATGTTCGTTAAAATTTTAATAATTAAATATTTTATGCAATTTCTACTTTAATAGCTTCTTCATCAAAATATTTTAAAACTTCAAATTTTGATTATCATATAATTCATTCATAATATTATAAAGGCCTTCAGTCATAACGTAATATGTATCTCTCTCATTTTCTGTTAGCACCCGTAGAATTTATGCTTTAAATTAAAGTGGAAAGAATTTATCTTCAATTATTATAATAATATTTTTTACTGAAGCAAAGCATTTTTTCATAATCTGATTACTGAAAATAGAGTCACTCAGCGTTTAAACTTTATGAGCACTAAAGAATATCTTTTTAAATTTATGTAATATCTCAAGAGTTGGTCAACAAAATTTTCTTAGATTCATTATGAGCAGATCGTTTAATTAACAATGTTTAAATTTAAATGCATCAAACACTAAGAAAATAAAACGAATCGTTTAAAATAAACGGTTGAAAACGGTAGAATTTATGCTTTAAATTAAAGTGGAAAGAATTTATCTTCAATTAATATAATAATATTTTTTACTGAAACAAAGCATTTTTTTATAATCTGATTACTGAAAATAGAGTCACTCAGCGTTTAAAATTTATGGGCACTAAAGAATATCTTTTTTAATTTATGTAATATCTCAAGAGTTGGTCAACAAAATTTTCTTAGATTCATTATGAGCAGATCGATTCATTAACAATGTTTAAATTTAAATGCATCAAACACTAAGAAAATAAAACGAATCGTTTAAAATAAGCGGTTGAAAACAGGTTTTAAAAAAACTACTTAAAAAACGATGTACTTAAAACTATAAGCATATACAAAAAATATATAACTAACATAAATACAATTTACTTACAAAAGCATGCAACTAACCCAAAAATAATTTAAATCATCCATTGATAACGGTTGTCATGGCAACAATCAGAACAGAATGCGCATGCGTGAATTTTCTTCGCCGGTTACGTAACGCAAATACGTGATTTTTTCTACGCTAGTTGGGGTAACGCTATGCGGATTAGAAATTTTTAATTTCCTTTATTCTGTTTTATTTTAATTCAAAAGTACTTCAGAATGAATCTGAAAGATCGATTCATTAACAATGTTTAATTTTAAATGCATCAAACATTAAGAAAATAAACAGAACCGATTGAAATAATCCGCCGAAAAATTTTAACCCTAGCCTCATTACTGTTGGAAAAAAAAAAACTGAAGCCTTTCTCGTTTGGCGCTGGGGATAATGGAAGATTTTTTTGGCGGAAAAGTTGGCGTTGGGGAAAATGGAAGATTTTTTTGGCGGGAAAATTAGTTTTTAATTAATAATTAAAATTCTAATTAAAAATTCGAAAAAAGAAACCCCAGGTGCACATTTCCAACCTCCAAGGTATACATGTACCAAATTTGGTAGCTGTATGTCAAACGGTCGGGCCTGTAGAGCGCCAACACACACACACACACACACACACATTGAGCTTTATTATAAGTATAGATATAGATATAGATAAAAGGAAAATTTAAATGCTATTATTAACTTTTAAAAAACACAAAAATAAATGCGAGTAGAAATCGAAGTGCCTGAAGCATTCGCATCTTCTTTACAACTACTTTTAAATCTTTTTCCAGAAATAAGACTTTTTTTCTTTATTTTTTATAATCCACGTTTTAAATTATTAAAAATCAGTTCACATCTTTTAAATTTTTAAAAATTTGGTTTCTTTTTCCTTTGTTTTTCAATTTTTATATAGATTTACTATTAGCTACAATCATTTGCATAAGATGCGAATTGTAATTTTTTTTTTCTTTTGCCCTGTATGGGTCATTGAAAAGAATATATGATTGCTAATCGGAAAATTCACAATAAAGGTTATAAATTCACAATAAAAATAGTAAGAAAGAGAAAATAAAAGTAGTGAGAATTCACAGTAAAGGTAGTAAAGCACTGTTTATACGTTGAAGCTAAATGATGTATAAATGAAAAGGCGTATAATGGGACTTTGAATAAACAACTTTTATTATTAAAAATTCATTGCTAATTCATTTAAAAATGGAAATTATAAATTTTTAAAGAGTGTTTGTATGTAATTATATATTATTAAAAATAGTTATAAAATTTTAAAATGTATCATTTTTCATATAGATGAGAAAAATCATATCTTTATTGCATACTTTGAGTTCTAATTATTTGTGCATTTCTTATTTCTTACTTGCATTCAGGTAGAAGTTTAATTAAAATAGAATCTTTAATCATCATTTGTTGTGCTGGCATACTGAGGTATTATGATCATCAATATGAATAAAGTAAAGTTCACTGAATGTTTTTACATTAGTGCTTTGACACAAACGCATACGCAAATGCACACAATTCGACACACACAAGTTGTTTTAAAGTCTATTATATCTTCAATGGAAAATGAAATATTTTTTTTCTTCACATTTTTACCTTTTTGTATAAGTAAGAAACAAAGATAAAGTATTGTAACAGCCAAAAAATTCGAATTCGATATTTTGATGGATTTCTACGCTTCAAATCACGCTGAATCCGAAAAATAAATACATTTTTTAGAATTATGACTGTCTGTGAAAGCGATGACATAAAACCGCTTTAAACTAGACGAATGAAATCTGGTATCTTGTCTCTACTCTTTAATTATGTTGATTTATATCAAATTCTGAATTAAATCCATTCAGATAAGATCTGTCTGTCTGAGAGCAAGTGAACAGGATGACTGATTACATTTGAATACGATGGATAAAATTGGATACAGATGTTTAGCATTTATAATGTATCAAATTTGGAACCAAATCCGCTAAAGTTGTAACCATCTGTTCGATCAATAAGGATAACTTATAATCCATCAGCATTTATATTAAGAGCTCTGTTGACTCTTATTTAGATACTCATAATTCATTAACTTATTAAGAGCTTCACTGACTCACTGATTAGCATATTAAAAGCTCTACTGACTCTTATTTAGATACTGATAATCCATTATCATCTTAAAAGCTCTAATGACTCTTATTTAGATGAACACTACAATGAATTTTTGAAATAAAAGAAAATGATCTAATTAGAAAGTAGAGAAAACTACGTAGTTAAGAGGTTAATGGGTAAAGCAGCTTTATCGCCAGACCGTGAAAGTAATTGTCATTAGATTTTGAGAAGTGTGAGAACTGAAGAATCATGCGAGTCGAAAATAGAGTGAAATAACCTCTGTTGAAAAAAAATTCGGTTTTAACGGCATCCAAAAAGCGCCGAGAAAAAATTTCGTCAAATTATTAAAATATACTAAAGTGCATCATTATTTATTACGAAAAATTATGAACATACGAATCACATGCTATATAGTTCAACGATTGAAATCGCCAAATTGGCGACATTTTTTCTTGCCGGTTTTTGAACACCATTAAAACCGGCAAGTAGCATTTTTTTATGTAATAGAAACATATATAAAATTGAATGTTCGTTTCCTTAGCTGTTTGCTTGAGGTATATATAATTCCACACAAATTACCGAATTCGAACGGAATTCGACGCACATGTTTCTTAGTAATAAGAAGAATTAAGTACTCTTTTTAAAAGTTTCAGGGGTTGAAAAAGGGGTTAAACGATTTTATTTTTTGCTTTATAATTTCAGAAGTTTATAATAGTTATAATCTCATAAATATTTTTAACACTAATCTTAACATTTTAAAAATTAGCTTTTTATTAACGTGTTATTTTCATTTAGATTTTCTTTGAGTTTCTAATCAATTTTTCACAATTAATTTCAGAAAAAAAAATTGTATCAGTTGGTGACGAAATCTATCTAAATTGAAATCTAGCTATCGAATTGAATCAATCTAAATTTGGTGGCGAAATCTGTTTGCTGTTCGATAACATCTTACTATTCATGCACTTTCGCCTGTTAAAGGATGTTTTCTTCAGGAATTTTCATTTTTTTTTCTCTTTTATTACATAAAATAAAATCAAAATATTTAAATTCTTGCAATTTCCTAAATTAATGATTAATTAGAAATCATTAATAAAGGTTTGAGATCCTAAAACGAACTAAGAAGTTAAATAGAGCGAAAAGATATTAGTGTTTTCTTCTTTCTTTCACTCATACAGAATAAGAAATCGTTTTTGGAACCGCTAGTATAACAGCTAGTATAAGAATATAATTACTGGACATATCTGAAATTGATTCATAGGCGTGAATTACTTTTTTCATATCTTTCTCCCACCGGGGGGGGGGGCATCTGAGATTTAAATAGGAGAAATGCCGGCATGATGGTTAGTTCTCACCACCAGGTGGGTATAGAAATGATGTGGGGTCGACTACCCCATACAGATGACTTTCCCCAGAAAGGGTTTTGCCGTGGCCTGTGATAGCCCTTAAAACTCAACTTTTATTCCCGCCAATGCTTTCGCGGTGTTCTGGTTATTAGTCGGGTTTTATCCGTGTGCTTCAGGGTAGTCAGCGTGTGATATCTTTCGCAAAAAATAATTCAATTCAAATATTATGTGTTCAGTACAATGATGGTTGTGTTTATTTTTCAGGTATGCTATGCTCGTCGGGCAACCCCCTTTCGAGACTTCCACCCTGAACGAGACCTACTACCGCATCACAACGAACAAATACAACATTCCCAGCTCCGTGTCCGAGCCCGCTCGCCATCTGATTATGAAGATGCTTCAGCTGAAGCCATCCGACAGGCCGTCGCTGGATGAAATATTAAATCACAAGTTCTTCCACTCCGGCTATTTGCCCGTTTCTCTACCGACCTCTTGTTGTGTTACTGTTCCTAAACTTCCCATTGGTCCGTTGCTGAGAAGGTACTAAATTCAATTTCTTAGTTGTCCAATTACTCTTCTTTTCAGGATCCCGAGAATTCAATTGAGTAAATTCAATTTGTAAAGTGTCCAATGACTCCTCATTTCAGGGTTTTGAAAATTCATTTAATTAAGTTGGGAAAATTGTAAACTGCCCAATTACTCTTCGTTTCAAAATCTCGAGAATTCAGGTGACTAAATTCTATTTTTAAATGCCCAATGACTCCTCATTTCAGGATTTCTTGCATTTAATAAATTACATTCAATTTGTAAATTGCACACTGACTCTTCGTTTTGGGATCTCGGGAATTCAACTGACTAAATTCAGTTTGTAAACTGTCCAATGACTCTTCATTTCAGGATTTTGTGAAATTCATTTAATTAAATTGGACAAATTGTAAACTGCCCAATTACTCCTCGTTTCAAAATCTCGAGAATTCAGCTGACTAAATTCTATTTTTAAACTGTCCAATGACTCCTCATTTCAGGATTTCTTGCATTTAATAAATTACATTCAATTTGTAAACTGTACACTGACTCTTCGTTTTGGGATCTCGGGAATTCAACTGACTAAATTCAGTTTGTAAACTGTCCAATTGCTCTTCATTTCAGGATTTCGAGAATTAAATTAAATTTAATTTCTAAACTGTCCAATTACTCTTCGTTTTAAGTTCCCAATAATTCAACTATGTTTCTTTCCTATGCTTCAGTTGTAAACTGTTCAATTACTTATCATTTTAGGATTTCGAGATTTCAATTAATTCAATTCAATTTGTAAATTGTCAAATTACTCTTAATTTCAGGATCCTTAAAATTCTATTTGCGAACTCTCCAATCACATTATATTTTAGAATTCCTTGACTAACATTTTTGGATGAATTTAACTCTGCAAAGAGATACTATGCAATATAATGTGTGCCTTTCCGGAATTTGTTAGACCTTGGTCTTGACTTCTGTCCCATTAGACGTATTTTCTGTGATCTCGCCTCTATTTTGGCGAAATAAACGCTTTCTGGCGCATGCCAAAAGTGCAGAGGTTCTTCTTTTCTGAGAATTGATTGTAAGTTTTAATATAAGAGAAATGTCTTTACTATTTTCTGTTTTTTTAATTAATCTTTTAAAAAGAGAACTAAGAGTTTGTTTGAATTGAAATTACATGTTTTACATCTAATTATCAGTTAAATTTCGATTGATGGAAATTTAGAATTCATTTTTCCCCACATATTTTTTTAAACTTTTTTTTTTCTCAATTTGTATCATTTGTGTTTACAATTACTATATTTTTTCTGCTTATATTTTGCTTTTTGTTTGGTGATTTCAGTTTTTATTGATGTTTTTTTATATTTTGTTGCTGTAACATTTGTGTTTTATTTTTGTATAACGAATGAAAATACTTTGCATAATAGGTCATATGTAATTTAAAATAAAAAAAGTGCAAGACATTAAAGGCCTTGATATCATTGCTTCGTTGCATTTTCAAAAAGAAATTTCTTCAGTTATTTCAGTTGAGAAAACTATTACTCTCTATATATTATTACTCTAAAACTATTACCATTAATATACTTCTGCATTATTTAAGAATAAGTAACGAACTTCTCAGACACTTTTATGATTCAAAAATAAAATGTATCCTGAATCTCTATTTTAGAGAGGTTCTTCTTTTTTAAATTTTGAATGCTGTAAATTCATCAGGATGTTAATATTTTGAATTTTGAATTTTTTTTTCTGATTTTAATACCCAGTTATAATTAAAATATGTAGTGCTGGCAATCTATAATATTTAGAATTTCAAAAAGTTGTTAAATGTTTACTAAAAATCTAAATATCATTCAAATTCTGCTTTTATAAATTAAACGTTGCTAAAATCTTTCTTTTTATTTCTCTTAAGTTCTCAAAGCTTTCTATTTTTCTTTCAGAGCATCAAGCGAACAAGATTTAGAAAAAATTGCCAATGGAGTCATCAATTTACAACTTAGTCCTAAAACAGACATACCAAAGGTTGGCATTGTCCTTTTTTTAAAGTTTTCATTGTATTGATTTAACTTCATTTTTTTATAGTTAAATATAAGGCTTTAGGAGCCAAATTGAACCAACTAAATTTGGTCAGGCATCTGATTGAAATTTCAAAATAAGCTTTGTTATAAAACCAGAGGAAATCCAAAGAATTTTTGTTATATTACATGGCAAAAGTTATGAATAACTTCTAGAACTTATAAAGCATGATCCCTAGCTTAGTTGAATGGATATTATGAATTTTTTAAGGTTCTCAATATTTTATATAATAATTTAACATTTAGTAATATTGTATTAAAACATCTTGTAGTGGATTGTTATGAGCGAGGACAGAACTTGGGACCTTGTGGTTCACAGCCGAGTAACAAGACCACAATACAAAAGCAATTGTTCGTGTTTCATAGCTGTTATCTGGCTTATAAGCTTTTCACCACAATCTCCATATAACCCTGGCCTCCCTCAAAATTCAATTCCATACTATCCTGTTCCTGTGTTGTATACCTAAGATTTTCTAATTTATCACCTTAATAGTTTTAAGTCTTTTTCCAGGCAGTCAGTCTATCTAAATTTTGGTCATGTTTTTCTGGTATCAAATGGTTTAGCCAAAAATATCTTTTTAGTGGCTCGATTGTTATTAAGTGCCCTGCCCATTTAATCCTCTATATTGATATAAATTTAATAATATCTGGTATTTTTAAATATTATATAATTATTTCTTTTTAATATCAGAATTTTTGTTTATTGTATGGGCTTTTATTTCCTTGGAAACAACTTAATCTTTAAGAAATATACTAAAATGTCTAACGAAATGCAAAAATTAATTTTTTGTAAATTTTGGCACTAATTGCTTTTTTTATTAAATTTTAAAATTTTTAATTAAGTTTTAAAATATTTTAAACACATTTAAAATATTCCTTTAATACAATTTTTTATATGTGTGATTCCTGAAATTTTAATTACTTTTTGATAAATTTTAGTAATTTTTTTTTCAGAAAAGTTTTGAAATGTCATTTTAGAATATACCCTGTAAATAGTTGTTACCTAACTCTTTTGAATAAATTTTATTTTCCTGATTAAAAATTCTATATTAGATTTTATTATTTTGATATGATTTGAGTAAAACATATTTTGTGGATGCTTAAAATGCATTTTTAATCTATACTTTATTCATAATATATATATATATATATAAACATAATTTTTGAAGCATAGTCATGGCCAAAGACAGAGAAGACATTTTGAATTTTTTCACTTCGTTTTATTTCATCCTGGAAGGCATAATTTATGTTCAAGAGGAGCGGAAAAACACGTTCACTCACAGTGCGGCAGAAGAGTGTAAAAGAGAGAGTGAATATTTTCGCCAGTGTTTATATACTATGAGATTCTGATAGGGATTTCTTTACACGTGTCGATTTAGACAAGGGGAATTTAGGTATCTTTTAGAAAAATTTGTCCAGATTAGCAGTTTTTTTTTTTTTTTTATCCCTTTACTCAGAGCATGGGAACCACTGACTTGAGCATTTTTACAGAACTTTCTCTTAGAATGAAGTTAATAGGAGCTGAATTAAGATAGAACTTTGGAAATTAATTAGGATTAAATTAAATTTTAAAATATCATTACACACACACACACACATAATATAAAGCTTCATATTAGAAAAATTAATTGCCTTGCCATTTCTTAATCTGTGTTTTTTGAAATTTCAGATGCATGTCAAATCTGAAGAGAATTCTCCAAGGAAGGATCATTGTTTTCCTACAAGTTTCCGACAGAAGCTGACAAATGTGCTCTGTCCAGATAAAGGTAAAGGATTATATACATATATAATATTGGATTTTATATTCTGCATTTATTAAAATACAACTATTTCTCAAAGATTCTTATTTCTCTAAATATTTCCAGTGCATTTGACTTTTTTATATATTATATATTGTAGATTGCTATGTATAAATATAAACATGATCATTTCTGTTTTAAGAATAAGGTTTATAACTGATTACAGTCATAGCAAAATATATTTTTGTGCGTATGTGATTATTAATTAATTTCTCTCGAATCAAATTTATTTACAATAATAAAATTGGTATAAGACATTAAATAAATTTAATATTCATTCAAACGCATTATCAAATCACAACATTCATTTTTTCACAAATGATACAAAAGGATTTATATTTTTTTAACAATTAATTTGTTTTATTTCATTTATATAAATTTTTTTAACCAATGAAGAAGTCTAATGTATTCTAAAATTAAGCTATTGTGTAGATTTATGAAAGTTTTACTCATTTTTCAAAAAATATTTTTAAATATTTTTTTTCATTCATTAGAAATATTAAGATTGTTATTATATAAATTAATAATTTAGAATTATTGCAGCATTCGTGAAAATAATGATTAAAAATAAAAATGGAAATTCTCATGGTATTTAGTTATAAATTCATTTTTTTATTAATTAAGATGTAATAATTTTGCTTTTAATAATATCAATTTGTATAACTGTCAATTAATTTGTTTATTAATTTGCATAAATGATATTTACCCAGTTGTGAAGAAAACAAAGGAATGCTACTGCACTTCTACAATGCTTGACATGCTGTTAAATGTTCTGGATACAATGCATGAAAGTAAGAACATTTTTAATTTATTAAAATAATTAATCGTTTGATAGAAATCATGGTAAGCTCATACTATTATGTAAGGTAAGAATATTATTAAAATATATTATGTGTAAGTATTTTCATTGGTTTATTTAATTGTAAGGATTTTTTTCTTTGGGGAAATACATCCTAATTTAAGCCCTATTAGAATAATTTTTGAAAGAACGATTCTTAATCAATAAAATGTTTGATTTAAGGAATATTTTGGTTAGAAATTTAAGCACTTCAAACTCTTAGAAACTTTGAAAAAAAAAAAAAAAACATATTTGAAAATTCCTTTTGACCCTTCTTTCTATTTTGCTTATATTTGAATATTAAAGATATTAAATCTAAATCTGTGAAAGTAAAACATCTTTATAGAAGTTTAAGTAAATGAATTCTGAAATAATCGCAGAGATGGAGTGAGATTATATATTTTTTATTAGAGTTGATTTATTTTATAGCTGAGCATAAAGTAAAAACAAGGCATAATAATTATTATGCTTATTATTTAATTGTAATTTAATTAATAAATAATTTATTATTATTTAATTTTCCCTTAGAATAAGGGAATATTTTTATTTATTTAAAATTCTCTGTATATGTGTTTAATTTTAAATCTGCATTAATTAATCAGTTATTCTAATGCATTACATTTTCTTCTGTTCTATAGCAACCGAGAACAATCCTCCTCCTTTGAATTACAATGTGAGCCCCTTCATATCAAAGTGGGTTGATTATTCCAACAAGTATGGATTTGCATTCCAGCTCTCTGACCAGAGCTTCGGAGTGATGTTCAACGACTCCTCACGAATGAGCATGTCGGCCAACAGAACGTAAGTTCTTTCAAAAGTTTTCAGTTCGACGTTGGATTGTTTAAAATAAACATAATAATGCTTCTACTAGGAACATTTCATATACCTAACAACACAAAATTCCCATCAATGTTGTTATAATATATTCCTGATATTGTATTGCATTCAAAATGTCGAATATTATGGAGATATCGTACAGTATCTTGTGCTGATTCTTGATATTGTATTGCATTCAGAGTATCGAATATTATGGAGATATCGTACAGTATCTTGTGCTGATTCTTGATATTGTATTGCAGAGTATCGAACATCTTGGAGATATCGTACAGTATTATCTTGTGCTCATTGTTGATATCGTATAGCATTCAAAATATCGAACATTGTGAAGATCGTATTGCATTCAGAATAGTGAACAGCGTGCAGTATCTTGTGCTAATTCTCACCATTGTGCTACATTCAGAATTTAGAACATCGTGGAGATATCGTACAGTACCTAGTGCTAATTCTCGATATTGTTTTGAGTTCTTAATATGAAACATCGTGGAGATACCATACAATATCTTGTGCTGATTCTCCATATTGCATTCAGAATATCGAACATCATTTAGATATCGTACAATATCTTGTGTTAATTATCGATAAGGTACATTTGTTTTATCGAACATCGTAGAGATGTTGTACTGTATCTTGTGCTAATTCTCGATATTGTATTGTCTTCTAAATATCGTACATCATGGAAATATCGTACAGTATCTTGTGCTGATTCTTGATATTGTATTACATTCAGAGTATCGAACATCGCGGAGATGCCGTACAGTATTATCTTGTGGTCATAGTTAATATTGTATAGCATTCAGAATATCGAACATTGTGATGATCGTATTGCATTCAGAATAGCAAACAGCGTGCAGTATCTTGAGCTAATTCTCAACATTGTATTGCATGCAGAATATCGAACGTCGTGGAGATATCGTACAATATCTTGTGTTAATTCTCGCTATTGTATTGTCTTCTGAATATTTCTAATATTTCTTTTCATTCCCTTCCAATCCTCCTCTAAGTAGTATACATGCTTTACAGTAGACACTGTTTAATGTAATATGGGTTAACATTATCATTCGTTTTATGCTATCAAAACTCTCTGGTTTTGCACGGATTCATGCAAACGTGCACAAAAATAAGTGTTATCAGGTTTGAAGTAGTAAATCGGTCAATAATAGGGTATCTAATCCTGTTTTAAGTTTTTTCTAAATTATTAATCTATTTAATTGGGAACAAAACTTCGCTTAGTTAACTTTATAATGAAATTATACATTCATTTTCTTGTCTTACTGCAACGGGTGGTAGTCTATTTAAGTAGATATATAGAGTCAGCAATTGCATTCCATTTTTAACCAGATATTCATGGAATTGCTTGTCATCCCTAGAAGTCATTCTTCCCATGGGATGGTAATCACATTCTTTTGTCTGAACTAGAGTGATCTGGATTTATTTAAACCGATAGTTTTGCTGCCAGATCTGACTGGCAGTATATTGGACTTCCTTAATCATTGTAGCCTGTGAATGAAATGCAAAAGCAGAATGGAAAGAAAAGAACGATTTGAGAATTAAAGACAAAATTGAAGTTCATTATAGTTATTTAAGCTTATCTATAATGACAATGCAATGCTGTTTTACAGTTAAAAATTTCATGCAGTCTTTTCGTAAAACTTTTTTTAAAAAATCGTCAGTTTTTTGTGAGCCAGACTAGGCAATAAGCATTGAGAGTTTCGACAAGAAAGAGGCTGTTCAAGAAACCCAACAAAGAATGCTTACTACACATATGCTTTAGTTAAAATTATTTTGTTTAAGCTTGTATGTATTTTTATATGAGAATTATTCTACTTAAAATTTTTATCTTAATGAAGAACTACAACAAAGTTTTTATTCAAATAGAAGGAGCAATCTAGCATTTCCAATTTTTCTTTGTTTTATAATTATTCCTTGTTTTTTTTGTTTTCTTATGAGAATATTGTAAGATATCAAGATAAATTATATTATAAATTGGTTTTAATTTTCTTACTGTTTTTATTTTAATTGAATGTAAATTTGTATAAAAAATGAAATTTGGTTAGTTATATCATAGTATTTATTTCATCTTTTATAATTTATATATAACTTATTTCCTGCCAATACATTTAAAATTTCATTTTTTTTTATTTCAAAATAAAAATTTAGCTTACTATCACAAACTATTTTGTTATATAAAATATAACTTAACTGAATATCATTATAGTTTGCTTTATTGTCATTTATCTGAATAATATGCTTTTTAAAAAAAGGAGTTATTTTTTTAATATATTTTTTTTGTGTGTGTGTTTTTTGAATTTCTGTTAATTGTTCCAGGTTTTCTTAGTTCTAAAAAATTGTTTTCAATAATACATTTTTTGTCTTGTAGGCGAATCGAATTCCATGATACGAATGGAAAGAGCAACACTTACAGTCATTCCAATCTTCCAAGTCATTTAGAGGCAAAATATACATTGTTTCAATATTTTGCCACCTATATGGATGAAAACCTCAGCGACGTAAGCAACTTTATTATATATATATCTATATATTTTTTGCGACCATTTTCTAACACAATTGTCCATACAATTATTCTAATCAACTCAATATCTTATTTATATAAGCCATGCATATTAATATAACGTAAAATCTTCAACCTGTTATTTTTATTTATTCTTCTAATACCAAAGCGCCCAAAACGCTTATTTAGAAAAAGTACAGCGATCGCCCAAAACGACCCTGTGAAATTTTCACTACAACCTTATTTTTATAATATAATTGATTGAATACCCAGAAAGTGTTTGGGGGAGAATGAGATATCTTAGCATTTTCAAAGGAATTCCCAACACTTATTTGCTTTCTTTTTATCTATAAGTTCTTTTGATAATTGTTCCTTTGTATATCAAACCTTTTAGAGTATGAACTGCTATTGTAGTTTTGAAGGAATAGAAGATTTCTCTTATTATTGAAAGAGGAGTTCGGGCATTTTAGTGTTCGTGTCCCTGACAATGAAATCAGAGGGTTAAAAATTCAGATTTGGAATTATTTTCTGTAAGTCAATTTTAGAAAGATATACTATAATGGAGGAACTTGAAATATATATGTTATAGTGTATAATCTTATAGAAATTAGTTTTATTGTCATTTTGAATTAAATGTTGAAAATAAAAAAAAAATTAATTCGAATCAAAAATAAAAATCCTTAAAAAATTTGTTTAATATTGGTATCAAACGGTAGGAGGAAAATTATTTATATAAATGCATTTACTGTTTTCCTGTATTTATTATCAAATAAACGTTCAAGAAATTGGAGATTTGACATTGTAATATTTTTTATGATTTGCATTTTAAATTGGACATGACTATGTGATTGACCATTTTATGGATATTGCGTGGTTCTGACGAGTTGGAGGCTGCTTTTAGATAGCCGAGTGCATTTACTAAGAGGGCGAAAATTTGAATTGGATTGCTGAGAAAGAGAATCGGAATGAATGCAGTTGTGTTGAACATTTCCCCCCAATTATCGATTTATCTTCCGTCATATGTTATGAAAGATTGGGACATAGTCATATTTGGCAAACTTTGACTTATTCCCCGCTCTAACTGTTCAAAATAAACTCGCATATATCATATTCGGAAGATCGTCGGGACCAGGAGGTATTCGATACATGATCATAAACTCTGCTTTAATTCATAATTTACAAAATTTAATCAACTCCAAATATTGTGCGATCCTAAAAGTGCATATATTTTGTTTAATATTAAGCAATGTTCGCAATATTGTACAACATTGTATGATATTAAGCAATGTTCGCAATATTGAACAACATTGTATGATATTAAGCAATGTTCGCAATATTGAACAACATTGTATGATATTAAGCAATGTTCGCAATATTGAACAACATTGTATGATATTAAGCAATGTTCGCAATATTGAACAACATTGTATGATATTAAGCAATGTTCGCAATATTGAACAACATTGTATGATATTAAGCAATGTTCGCAATATTGTATGATATTAAGCAATGTTCGCAATATGGAACAACATTGTATGATATTAAGCAATGTTCGCAATATGGAACAACATTGTATGATATTAAGCAATGTTCGCAATATTGAACAACATTGTATGATATTAAGCAATGTTCGCAATATTGAACAACATTGTATGATATTAAGCAATGTTCGCAATATTGAACAACATTGTATGATATTAAGCAATGTTCGCAATATTGTATGATATTAAGCAATGTTCGCAATATTGAACAACATTGTATGATATTAAGCAATGTTCGCAATATGGAACAACATTGTATGATATTAAGCAATGTTCGCAATATGGAACAACATTGTATGATATTAAGCAATGTTCGCAATATTGTATGATATTAAGCAATGTTCGCAATATTGTACAACATTGTATGATATTAAGCAATGTTCGCAATATTGAACAACATTGTATGATATTAAGCAATGTTCGCAATATTGTATGATATTAAGCAATGTTCGCAATATTGTATGATATTAAGCAATGTTCGCAATATTGTACAACATTGTATGATATTAAGCAATGTTCGCAATATTGTACAACATTGTATGATATTAAGCAATGTTCGCAATATTGTATGATATTAAGAAATGTTCGCAATATTGTATGATATTAAACAATTTTCACAATATTGTATGATATTAAACAATATTCGGAATATGGTATAATATTGTTAAACAGTGAATAATATAATATCGTACCATGTTGTGCAACAAATAATTCTACATGACGATAGAATCCTCATAATGTAATCATTATTTTTTTTAATATTTAGAATCATTCATTGATTTTTTCACTTAGTGAAAAAAATTATTTCTTCATTTGTATAAGTTGGAGCTGATTCATGTGTGTATTTAATAATTTGCGGCAATACAAAATATTATTTATCTAGTTGTTAAACTTTTTAGCTTGAATAAGTATAAATTGTTTAATTTTTTCTTCTTGTTGTTGAGCAGGGTGGCGAGTTGCAGTGTCATGATCTAGTCCGTAAAAAAATCCCCTTCATGAGGAGATGGCTGCGAACTGCCAACGCTGTGGTGATGCAGCTGAGTTCCGGAACCCTGCAGGTAATTGAACTTGGGAAATAAACCTACTGATGTGACTTTCACGGTCTCGTATATATATCCTGTTTCATTTTCCCATATTATAATCAGAAAAAATGTGAAGAATCTCTATGTTTATATTTTTCTAGAGTCCAAAAAAACTTATTTTACTTTCTCATTTACTTAGTATAGAGAAAGTATTATAATCGTCAAAAAATTCGAACTCGAGATTCTGATGAATGATTCGACGAATCGTCCTAATCTTGAAAAACACATTTTTGACATTGTGTTTCTCTGTGAACGCAATAGCTCAAATACACTTTGAACTAGACTAATATTTGGTATATGTCAATACATCAAGATAATGCAAAATTTTATATTTATATTCTATCAAATTTTGAGTTATCAAAATTTTATTTTATAACAAATTCAATATACTCATACTTTTAGGCAAATTTCTGGATTTCGAAAACATTTCAGTATCAATTTAGAAAAATTACTTAATCACCTGGACATTGTAGTGAAAGCTTATAAGCCAGTTAACAGCTACGCTACATGAGCAATTGCTTTTGTATTGTGGTCATGTTACTGGGCTGCAAACTACAAGGTCCCAGGTTCTATCCATACTCATCTCAATCCGTTATATTGTTGACCTCGGAAGATGAACCTTCAACCACTCAACCTTCGTACAGCTGTCGTGGCGCCATCTACCCACAGCAACCCAAAGTCGTCCGATTCACTTGACGCAACAAAGCAACCACTCACCCACACACGCTAGCCATAATGCTTGGCGCTTCTTAAATGCTGAAATGGGTACAGGCGCATTAGAATCAACAGCTAAATTCATCACCACTCAATAGCCATATCGTTCTTCTTACCTCTGACTCACTGGAGGGAGAGTTTGTGGTGAAAGCCTATAAGGCAGTTAACAGCTACGAAACACGAGCAATTGCTTTTGTATTGTGGTCATGTTATTGGGCTGCGAACCACAATCCGCCACAACATTATGAAATATTATTTGGATATATTCTTTTTTTTTAGAATGAGAGAAATAATTCATTTTTGTAATTACACAATGCTATTATGTATTCATGTCTATTACATCTGTGAAAGTTATTATAATTCACAATCTTTATATAAAACATGTGAAAATAATCTTACCTTTATTTTTATTTTGGTGGTTATGAATTAAAGTACATTAAAAATCTGAATTTCATATTCTTGTAAACTGATTGTTTTACGAGCGAGGGAAAGTGGCGCCTAGGCTATACTTTTATTACTTATTTATTTTTTGCCTCCTCATATTATTTAAATTTAAAAATTGCTCTAAGACAGGCATTCTGACTATTTAACTCTGAAGCTACCATCAACTCCTCCCTTGTTCCCAGCCCTAGCCTCTAATGAAATGAGATCCTAATAAGCCTATTTCTGTTTTTGTATTTCATGATTGTGATGTTATGATTAGAGTTATTTTATTGTTATTAAGCTATCATGGGTGGCACAGAAATAATATTTTTAAAACTGAGAAAATTGGTATTTTTTTACGATTTTCAGTGATAAAGGCAGGAAACAAGTAGACTTTCCAAATTTCGTGTGATAGCGAGAAATTCTGGAATTGAATATAATTGTGATGTTTGGCCGCCATTGGCGACATCTGCGGAAACGATTGGCGAGATTCGCCGCCGCCATTAAGGGTTATTTTTATATACATATATATGATTTGATTAGAAGAGCTTGTGTGGCGGAGAAAGAAGGTTGTGTTTTTGATTTGAATTATATAGATAATTTTAAGAAAAGTCTGAATGCTGCGTTTTATTTGAGGTATGCGTTTTCTTTAAGAATATTCTCATGTCATTACAATAATATAATATAATAATCATACAAGTCGATCTTTTACATGTGTTAAATTTTAAACGGCGTCTTGTATAGCCAGAGAAGTAACGTGTAAATATACTAAAGCGACTATACTGAGTTTATTGAAACTTTACAGCACCTCTAATGACAAAATAAGGAAATTACAAAAAAATAACTAAAAAATACATCGACACGAAAGTCCAATCAGAAAAATATATGCTATACCATAATAAAAACTGAAGGGAAAGTTTCATGGAATCATCTGTAAAATTCGTGGAGATTTTTGCGATTAAAATTAAGAATGTTCCTTGGTTTGATAAAAGGAATCGTCCAAAAATTGAAAAATGTATTCTTTTTTATCATATGGTTTTTCTCAGTTAAACAATTGGAAAATGTTATACATTGGTAATACATTAAAAAATGTTCTCTTACAAACTTTCTTCTCTCGGAAAAACTATATGAAAATATCGAAAAATGTATTTCCGTTACATAATTTCATGAAGTTTTTCCCTTTGTTTCTTTTATGTTATAGAGTATATTTTTCTCATTGGATTTTTGATCAATCTTTTTATTTCCTGAGTTATTTTTGTGACTTTTCTATTTTGCCGCCAGTAACTTTGCAACTTCTCAATAAATGCAGCATACTCTCTTTATTATCGGTACATTTTTTTATACGAGACGCCATTTTGAATATAAAAGTATTTTACCGATATTATCTTATATATATATATGTGTGTGTGTGTGTGTGTGTGTGTGTGTGTGTTTAGTATCTTATATGTATATTTGTCTCTCTCTGTATAAGAATGAATTTTATGCCCCTTTTTTTTATACAAATCTACAGTGTTTGCTCTGACGTAACGAACTTTGGCATATGTGCTTTTCAAGATGAGAAGATGATCACTGTCAATATTTTAAGAAAAAATTAAAAACTTACCACACACACACACACTATTTTTAAACTAAAAGGAGAAAAAAATGGTACTATTTTCATTCCCATATGAAAATTTCTTTAATTTTAGTAAATTAAAAAAAATTATTATTATTATTTGATAAACAGAATAACAATAGTGTTTTTATTGTTAGGATGAAATCGAAACTGATCTTATTGTTTCATCACTTCCTTTATTTGCATGCATTTACCGAAGTAAAAATGAAAATATAAAATAATTACCTTCTTCGGACGTTTATTCCAAAGTCCATGAAATTGATTCAAATTTCAAATAATAACTATACAAGTGATCATTATTGTGTTGTAAAAAAATTTATTCTTAGCAATTCTGTTTTCGTATCTTCGTAGATCAATTTCTTCAAGGACCATACGAAGATTGTGATAAGTGGGGACGGGACGGTGATGTACATCGACGAAGAGAGGCATTCTTCTACTTACTCCTTCTCTTCCATCTGCCAGCAAGGATGCACGGCAATCCTGCGCTCGCGCCTCCAGTATGCAGCCTCCGTGCTGCAAGACTTTGCCAGGCTGGAAGGCGACTCCATATAAACCCGTGCTTCCTTTCTTTTTTCTCTTCATGGAGGAACAAAATTACACATTTAAATTTGCAGTTTTCAAATCATGTGAAATTTCTTTTACGTGTTCAGGGTGTCTGCCGGTGAATAAAATTCTCGAATTTCAGTTAAAGTCACGAAATTTATGAAAATCCCATATATTGTTCACTAAATTCTTAAAAAGTCACGAATTTTGATTTCAATCTCGAAAGTTTGGGAAAGTCACGAATTTTGATTTCAGTCTCGAAAGTTTGGGAAAGTCACGAATTTCGATTACAGTCACGAAACATTGGAAAAGTCGCGTATTTTGATTTCCGTTTGGAAATACAGGAAAAATCACGAATTTCGATTTCAGTCACGAAATTCTTGAAATGTCACTAATTTTTATTACAGTCACAAAGGACTGTTAAAGTCGCAATATTTTGATTTCAGTCACGAATGATTGAAAAAGTTACGCATTTCAATTTCAGTCACGAAAGTGAAAAAAAGTCAGAAAAGTAATGGGGAAAAATAAAAAACCCGTGACTATGAGTAAGAATTTTTTGCAGTTATCTTAAATTTTCTGAGAATAAATTTAATTAATGATAGATAAATTACATTGCATATATATGGTTTTCGTATTCTTAAACATGTTTTTCTTTAAGAATTAGCGAACCAGAAGTATTTGGAAGTATAATCCAGATGATAAACGTAAATAATCTCCAAAATTTTGTGAAGAGGTGAATACATTTTGTGGTCAAATGATTTTAGGCCTTATAAAAAAAATTATATTTTATGCTGTTTACACAATTTCGGAATAAGTTGGATTCCTTTCTCAAAACGTTTCCAAAAATTAGGTGACGAAATTTTTAAAAATATTATTTATTATTTATTTATTTATTTATTTAGAATATGAGATATGATTTTTTTTCTTATAACGTGGTTGACACCCTGTTGTTGGTTATTCTTTTTTTATATATATATATTTTTAACGGTGATAGTCAAAATTCTGTAATATTCTTGTTCTTCAAAATTCATATATTAAATATTTATTAAAAATAATTTATTTAGTCTTTAACAATTTATCATTATCAGAAGTCTTTTAAAAAGTCTTCCAGTATTTTCTGAAAATGCAATTTTAAGAAACATTTTAAATGTCAGAACAAATTTTCTTCCCTTTCAAAGTATTAAAAAAAAATATTAAATTCTACTTCCAAACAAAGTATTCTATGTTCTTGCAAAATATTAAACCTAAAATATTCTAAAGATTTTAATGAATTTTTGTATTTTTATCCATTTGAATTCCATGAATGTGCTTTTTATCAGAGCCAGTTGTTTTTTTGGTCCTGTCGGTGTAATAGTTGTTCAACAAATTCTTTTTAACTAAATAATTTTTTTTTCCTGTTCATGTCTGTTGTAAATTTCTAATAACGTGTGCCTAGCTCAACGGCCATGTTATGTTCTTCCATTTTTAGAGCTACTGTGTGCCAAATGTGATCCAATTATTCCATTTTTCATATTTTCCTCCTGTGCGAGGAAAGTATTTTTATATAGTAATGTCATGTCATATCTGTGTAACATAAAAGACTGTCACATTGGCTAATTATTTAATTTGATAATGAAAAAAAAATATTCTTTTTGAAAGACTGATGTTTGTTTTATGTGTTATGGTTGTTCAAGTTTTTGATTATTTTTCCCCCTTCAAAGGAACAAAAAAAAAAATCGTGTAACTTATGTTAAACTTTACATTACTTAGCTTTTGATATGTTTTCCTGACAAAAGCGTGTTTTTTTTTTTGTGTGTGTGAAGTGGTTGTAACCTTTCAGTGTTAAATAAACGTTTGATGTGAATTTATGGTGTTTTATTTCTCTGCATGAACACATGTGAATACAATATACATTTTGTTGGAATTCACACACTTTTATTTAACTTGACTCGTTTAACCTGTTAACTGGTTTTGACGAGTATACTCGCCATGGAAAAAGTACACAATTTTGCATTATGACAAGTTTATTCAATGACAATTATAATATTTATATAATAAGTGCTGAATTATTATATATATATATATTATGGCAGTTTAGAGACACATTTTCCGAAGAGGTCGAAACAGTTAACAGGTTAATGTTTGAATTTTTTAACCCATTCTAGGGCCGTGGGAAGTATGCTTCCCACCAAATTTATCAATCTTTGTATGAATTTATGTAGGTTGGCATAAGTTCTGACAAATTTTATTTAGTAAGTCAGAAACTTAAATGCTTCAGTTCTTTATTTTACACAAAATGATGTTTCTTGATTTGATACTTAATTATTAATTAACCAAATTAATTAATTTAATTTAATTTATCTAGTAAACTAAGTGAATCCCTTTTCTTATTCTAATTCCAAGCCTAAAAATATTTTAACATAATATGACTAGAAAAAAATGGCCCTTTAAGGGGTTAAATCAGGTTGTCACTCACTGCTTGATGTGCTAGTGTACTGAGTTTTGTATAGTTGTGAAGGTTCTCGATGATGATGCCTTATTATAATATTTCGGAACTTTTTTATGAGTTAATCGAATAATTTTTTATAATGCCTTCTGGTAATGAATTTGTAAAAGTTTAATTGCGAGATTCCGTAATATAATAATATATAATAAAAAAATATCAGTAAATACTTCTGGTTCTAAACATGAAATGTGAATTACGGTAATATGAAATTTGCACATATCATTCTAAGGACCAATTCTAAGCCAACTGTTGTTTTCTAGCATTCAAAATCAGTTATCTTTTATGAAATTTAATTAAATATCGGCTTTTGAGCCAATTTGTGGCATTATTTTTTGAGTTTCCCACCGGTAACTTCTGAAATAAAAATCGCAAAAAAAGAAAAAGATTTATATACCATTTTTTTAAAGAACAAACAATTGCATTTTGAATCAAACCAATTGAATTACCATAAGTTTGTTTTGTATACTGTAATAAAATTCCAAAATTAATTTTAAACAAAATTTGTTACGAAATTTTCTATTGTTGTGATTAAATTTAAAATATTTTATTATTTTACTGTCTCTTATTTACATGTTTTTGTCACCGTTACAATTATGACAAATTAATACTGTTTTTGTACATTCTGCAGAATTCCCAAGGGCAAAATTTTAGTTTCTACTTGTATTGCTTAATATGAACACTTTTTAAAATATAACAATCCAAATATTTTAGTTCATTTGCTATGCAATGTTGTTTTTTTTTCATATTCTTTTTTTGAATTATCCTAATAAATGTGTACGGCCATTCGTGGTTGCTGAATTTTGTTCATACTTAAGAGAAAAGAGCAAGAAAAAGAAGATTATGTGATATTTTACTGTTAAGCTTGCAAACACTGAAAAAAAAGGAAATGGTACTTCGAATATGATAATGAAAGTCTTGAAATTATAGAATATCTTGTTAGCATAGCAATAAAGCGGGAGAATCCTGAGGATTGCCAGACTCGGAATAGTAAATTCCAAATATTGAACGAAAAAATAGAGGTGTTGAGATGCTTGCTGTCCGAGGGATCAGACGATATGGGACAGGAAAAACGAAAATAAAATAGTTATTTGTATATATATATATAATGCAACCGTAATTTTTGAAACAGAATTTTGGCTGAAGACAGGGGAAGGCACTTTTATTTTTTTAACTTCGTTTTATTTCATCCCTGGAGGCATGATTTATGTACAAGCATTAGCAACGAGCACATGAACACAGAACGAAATGAGGAAAAGATGATCCCTGTGAGATTTTATAGGTATTTCTCTACACGCATGGAATTAGATAAGAGAATTATAGGGATCTTTTAGAAGAATTTGTTTAAGTCGGCAATTTTTTATCCCTTCACTCGGAGTGTGGGAACAGCTGAAAGCATTTTTACAGAGATTCTGTTGCATTAATTAAATATAAAAGTGGAATGGGATCAGGAAATAAGGGAACATTTTAGAATGAAGTTAATATGTGCTGGATTGAGCTAAAAATTAGGAAATTAATTAAGTTTAAATTAGATTTTAAAATATCATTACATATATAGTTTACTAATTTAATAAATTCTTCATATTTGCAATCGAAAACAAAATTTGTGGCAAAAGTTTGAACGTGGATGCATATCTAAAAGCAGGAAGCTATTGACTCAGGCCTGGAGCCGGTTTAGCAAAGCAGGTTTATATAACTACTGTAGTATAAAATATATTAAAAACTACTTTTTTATTTCTTGATTTTTAAAGTATTTTAAATACACTTTTATCAATGTACTAAAATATTTTTTTAAAAAATGGAATTCGAAGTATCCATTATACATATTTGAGGTGCTGAAAGCATTAAGATAAGGAAATAAAGTCACAATTTTTGTTAAAAGAAGAAAAATTTTAAAATTCTTTAAAGATTAAAAAATAATACGAATGTGATTCAAATCTAAATTTACTCCGAGAATTCATCAGTGCATACTTAATATTTTAACGAGTTTTAGTTTGACCTCCAGATTTTTGATAATAAACCATTTTCAAAATTTAATACGCTGATAACAACATATTCTTTATATAAATACTAATCTCCTGATTTAAATTCATTTAGAGTAGAAATTCTTCTAAATTCTCTTGAATTTGACTGGAATTTGCGATTTTCTATAAATTATTTTGGGCTGTGAGTGAGATTATTTAAAATTTGCACTATTTACTTGCAAATTTGCACTGTTTATCTGATATTTATCTTTTAAAATTTATTACTATTTTGCCGTAAGTGGAAGAAAGGGAAAAAAGTGGTAGAATATGTTAAAAGACATTATATAATGAAATCTTTTTAGTAAAACTAAATGGAAGGAAACAATTGAAATGCTTATGACATCTCAAAAGATTATTAAAATAAAATTTTATTTAACTTTGAAAATGTTGATTTACTTATATTTAATTTCATTCTGGTGTAAAACTTTTCGCAGTATCCATGGCTGTGTTTAAAAGATTCGTAATAAGTGAAAAGTTTTCATCTTTTTGAACCCTGTTAAGTTCCGACGAATATATAAAGATATGGATCTTTACATATGTAAACAAAGCAAAATTTGATACATGATGTGTCAGCATATGATATTCTTTCTTTCCTTTAATTTAGTCATTATTAAATACCTACTTGAAGCCAATAAGTTCTTAAAGTGCGAAAGAGAAATTATAAAAAAATAGTGGTAAAAGCAGATCAAAATCTTGCTGTATCTCAAAATCGTCTGCTTTAAATTTTAAAAGAATTAATAAAAATCGGAGACGATTATATATTTAAAAAAAAAAGGATCCCTGGAAAAAAAGTTTGTTATTTAAAGTAGTATTGTTATTTATTAATTCTTTTAAATTATTGTTATTATCTTATTGTTATTATTTAAGGTAGTAAAATATTTCTTGTAAAATAATTTGCCTCCAAATTAAAAAAGAAAAACTTTCAAACTGCCAATTAAATTTAGGTAATTGAATGTTTACTTAAGATTTATACTTTAAGAACTTGACGATATTCTTTTGAATTCTTATGAATAAATGTGCAAATTATGATTGAAATCGATTCAGTCCTTTAGGAATCACGTTATATTATATTACGATGCAGCGCCAATAAGTGAAACGCATAATTTTGTGTACAGTAATAAAATACTTTTTGACTCAATTGCCATTTCTTTTGGGACATTTGTCCTAATGCTGGATCAGTTTAAAAATCCAGGTCTCGAAGAACATTGTCGGCTGGCCTGAAGTCAGAGTAAGAATCAAAATTTTGATCGCCAATGGATCTCTTTATGTATCTAAACAGTTGGAAATTTGAGGAGTCAGAGTTGTATGATGGGTACTCTAAACCGTCTCAACATAATTCTTACAACAAATGAGGCTTCTGTGAGGCTAGAATTTTCAAAATGATTCAGCGCCGTTACAGATATTTCAACATGAATGGTAGTAATGCCGATAAGTAATAAATTGGTAATACATTGTATAAGCATTGCATTTTCTGTGCTCAGAATTTTGTGCTTTTATGCGTATTGATATTGACTTGTACAAGTTAACCCTACGATGTATGATTTTTTTAATTTCCTCTGAAAAAAATATATTTCCTTTCTATAACGGTGTACATCAATAAAAAAAATTACTTAAAAAATAAACTAGATGTTTTACTATGTTTGTTTTTTTTTTGACAAAAACTTAATTGTGCCATTTGGCTACACTATGCAGCAACACCTGTTTTGTGCCTATTAATTAACTTCAGAACAAGAACAATCAAATTGAATGTTTAAAGGGCAAAAATTTTACATAAACCTCATTTATATTCAAGACAGACACATCGACGTCTAAAAACTCAAATTTAGCGGGAAATATGCGAAAGTTCAGTTATTGGAAGCTTATAATTGAGCAGTTGTTATTATCCAGGCATTACTGATAAAGCCGACCGAGAGCATATTCATTGGTATTTGGAAACTATTTTCGTTTCGATGACTATTTTCATCCAATCGAGTATAGCTGCTCGCGAGTTATAAACTTAATCTAATAGGTGTTCTAGATGTCCATAGTAAACTAGATGTTTTACTATGTTTTTTTGTTTTTTTTTGACAAAAACCTAATTGTGCCATTTGGCTACACTATGCAGCAACACCTGTTTTGTGCCTATTAATTAACTTTTCAAATGTTGTGTAAATATTTTTTTTTAACTTTTTAATGAGCTTTTATATACTTTTTTATATTTATTATTTTATGTTATACAATAAGATATGTTAAAACCATAAAAATATAATATGATATTTAAGTATAGCATTAACATATTCTTTTTAATACAATTCAAATTGTTAGTTTTGAATGAAAAATATATTTGAAATTTAAATCAGAACTAACAATTTTATTGTTACAAAAATCAAAGCAGTAATTTGGATAATTCAGTTTTACATAAAAATTAAGCAACCTGCATTTGTTGAAATTTATTTTAAGTGATAATTTTTAAAACAATTATTGTACTTATTCAAACTTAAGGGAACATTACATTGGTGCATTTTTTTCTAGTAAAACCTTTGCAAGTCGACATTTTATAACTGCATAATATGCTCCAGCCAATGGTCAATTTTGTCAGACTAAGCAGTTACTGGTAGGTTTCTTGGAACAACAGATTTCCCCTTTTTTAGTGTTGGATCTTTTTCTTCTCCATTTAAGGGACGACCACGTTTTGTTGATCGAGTTGGACCATAAAAGTACAAGGACTCAGCCAAATTTAGTCTAAACTGTAAAAGCTTCATTTCAACACCTGTGCTTCCAAGTTGATCCTTTACATGTTTGGATAATAACAAATATTTATGATAGACTAAATGATAAAAGAGACAAAAGAATCACTTTTTACCTCTCATAATTATTTTGTACCTTCCGATCAAGTTATCTAAAGAAGTGTCACACGAGGCCAACTATTGCACACAATAGAAGGAATATCACATGACCCGAATGGGACAATGGCAAGCGGTTTTCTAATTAGGACAACTACTTGCCATTTTGACATTGAGGTCACATGATCCTTTTGACCTTCTATTGGGCACAATAGTTGGCCTCGTGTGAACGCTACTTTAGAGATATGTTTTTATTTGTAGCTGCATGGTGTCGCCAAACGTCCTCTAATGAACTTCTCTCACTATGTAAGTAACTATGAAATCAAAGAAAACTAAAATGCACCAAAAATGTAAAAAGAAACAACAACAACAAAAAAAAAAACAATAGGTCTTTCAGCAAAAAAGAAAAAAAAAATGTTTTCAACATGAAAAAAAATGTTACCTTGATTATTTTTGTCATTTAAGTATGGCGTTCTTTGCTTCTAACGCATTTCTGCAGCTAAAGATACCTTACTTAAAATAGAACTACTATTGCCATCTATTGACGAATTTAAGAACTAATGACAGTAATGCAGCTCTTTCCCACATTTGCTGTATAATGTAGTCGTTTGGAAATATTTATTGGAGCTGCGATAGAAGAAAGAATATGCGTTGCTAAACGGCTACACATATTCTTTGTAGGCTTAAAATGCGCCATTTTGATGCAATATATATACGTTTTGCTTATCAGTGCGATAAACAAAGCTTTATAGTCATTTCACGAAAAAATCTTTTTAGAACTCTTCCATTCCAGATATCGCCTCACAGAATAACATGGCTATCAAAACTTCGTGTCTCACGAATCAACAGCTGAAAGACAGCAACTCACGTTTTCAAATCTGGCACACTGCCTCCAGTTTGTAAATCAGCTCCAAAAATCACATCGTACTTTGAGAGCAATAAAATAGTTCGTTTATACTTCGTGGTCGATGACATTTGACAGACAACATGGACGTGGCGGTTTGAATGACAAGGTTTGGCAAGCCACGCCGTTTCCTTAATCAAAGATCTCTTAGATGCTTTTTTCTGTGAATCTCCTTCGTAGCATAAAAGCGGTAAATAAATACGAGGAAAAAAGAAAGAGAAAGCTGTTTTGTGCTGCTATTAACACTGAGTTTATTTAAAATTCTAAAAGGTCATTCAAATAAACATCGCCGAATTACTACTGTTAATGAGACTTAAAATGATGTAAATAACATTTTCTAGTTAAACTGTGAGAAGCATCATTGTAAAAATTGTGCAAAGCAAAAAGAAAAAAAGGGAAGTTGCATTCCTTCCGCATTAAAACGTAAAACAGCAATAAAAAAAAAAATAAGCAGCGACGAATTGAATAGAATAACAAAGCTCTGAGATCTTAGTGTTGTAAATAACAATTATTGAACAAAGTATCTTTATGCAAAGCAAGCAAATTATGTGTTCTGAACTGTTATTTTGAGCTCACGATGTTTCATTTAAAGATAATTCATAAAACAAAATCTCATCTATGTTACTCGCCAACAATGACGAGTCTGACTCGCGCATCGAATTGCTGAATTTTTAATAACGTGAAAGTATTAAGTAATTTAGAAGCAATAATCAATTAAAAACGCTTTAATATCCCAAATGTTCTTATATTAAAATAGAAATTAAAATAATGATAAATGTCACAAATAGAATATGTCATTTAATTAGGAAGTTAAGTGAATTCGTAAGTCAAGTGGATAGCGTCAAATGCTAATTTTTAATGGATAGGATGCCTTTAAAAATCATATTTTCAATTAATCGGTTAAAGTTATTTTTTTAATAATCAAGCATTAAGCAACATCTTTTTTACATTCAAAGCATCATTTTTAGAACAAAATGTTTTTAACGAGAAATTGATTCTTATAATTCATTTGATTTTAATTATTTCTTTTAAACTTTATAATAAAATCTGTTGGGTTTATATTAAATCTAAAACAAACAATAAGAACGAAAGAAATATTTTGAAGCGAATTGTAAGTATGCTAACAGTAATGAAAGTTAAAGAAAGAATCACAATAGAACTTTGATAGTTTATCCGTTTCAATAAATATTTACTCCATTTGAATGAAAACTTAAACATTCAATGCCAAAACAAATCACATTTTTCTTTGAAACTGAATGATATTGAATAATTAACTCGAATTGGTACATTTATTTTAGAACTAGAATCACAAATAAATACACTTTTCTCGAAGAACAATAAAAATTCAGCTTGTTGGTGATAAGGAACCACTCACGTTCGAATAGACAAATCCCTTGAAAACTATACAGTTAGAATAAAAGCTTCTAAGAAAATAAAAAAGACATCTGAACTGCCAATTTGAAAATTATAAAATAAATTAGAACATTAAACAATCGTACACGCATTTACAGCAGACGATATTTGATTTTGACAGAAGAAAAACAAATAAAGATTTAGAATGTCGTTTGCGTACACTCGCATGAAAAATATAAATAAATACGAAAAGAAAATAATAAATTATTAAATATTGATGACAAAAAATATTTTCTAAATTACGAATATGTAATAGAAATATCTTAGAAAAGAGTTCGGAATTGTTCGGCATTCGTTTAAAAAAATCAGCAAGAATCATGGAACAGAAATTCTTGCTGTTTTAACTCAGAAATTATTCTTTGGACAATAAATATTTTAAATACGAATTGCTTTGAATAATTTTTGAGTTCATCATATTTCATTAAAAGACTGATCATAAAACAGAAACTCACCTATCGTTCTTCTTATTATAAAGAATCATTTTTTTAATATTGTGTCTTTAAATACATATAAATTAGAGTTATTTTCTGTTTTTACAATCAGAATGATGTATTTAAGGATTAAAAATTGATTGATTTTTTTTGATTATATGAATTAATCATCATATTTAATTCAGAGGTGATTCATTAAACAATAACTTATTTGATATTCTAAACATCAGTTGGATATTTATTGGATAAGGCTTCAAAAGTAATAATTTCGAGTTATTGACTTGATTTAACAATCAAATTTAATGCTGAATCGTAAAATAAAAACTCATTCATATTCTTGACATTGGACGCGATCTACAAATTATTTAGTATATCGTGAAGTAATTGTTTCAAATGATTCACTTAAGTATTGGAAATTTTAAATTACGAATTTTTATTTAATAATTAATTACCTAGATATAAAAGTTTATTAAGAGAGTGACACAAAATTCATATCCGCTCAGTTTTCCAATAATTTATACACTTTCTTTTTTTATATATACTGAGAAGTATCCGTCATGTTTTATAAATATTGTAAATATATTTAATGTTTAATATATTTTGATAGTTAGAATCACCACATCATAATCTAAATTGTAAAAAACGCCACCACATCATAATCTAAATTCAGAAAAAAAAATTAATTTGAAAGCAATGATTACATTATAAAGAGAAAAAATCTTTTATTAAAACGTACAAATGAGCCATATTCACACATATGTCATATAAATATTAAACACACGGACTATAAAAGCAGAAATAGAAATTTGAATTTACATTGTGTAAGTGATAAAGCTATACTAAAAACATGAAAAAAATTTTTAACTTAGTTTTTTTTTAATTAATTTTTCTTTTTACAATAATTATTGATAGTAAAATGTTTTGTTTTAATCTAAACACAGTAGCTGTAAAAGGGAAATAATATTGAATAGTAACAAAGCAATAACTTCCATACTTATATTCTAGCTAATTATATAAAGAAATACTGCATATGCATTATTTATGTATATTATTAAAAAATTAATATTTTGCAGATAAATGGAAATAAATTAATATTAAAAGAAATATTCTTGCATTTGCCCAAAAATGCTAATTTTTTAAAAAATATAATCGAATGAAATTCGCTTCAAAAATTAAGAGAAAAAGATAATATTGAATTGCAAAAATGATAATGCCAAATGATTTTATATCTACTTATTTCGTTAACTTTTGTAAAAGTGCAACATTAACAAAAAAAAAAAGATTCCCTCTTTTCGTCAATAGATGGCGCTACATGTTACAGATTCTGACAACGATTTTTAAGTCGGAATTCTAATTCAATTTGTTCAATAATTACAGTGATGTGGTGAGGGTAAGCGACTTTCGGAATATAGGAATTTTTTTCGGTTGTCCAAGTCATCTCTCATGACTTGAAAATAATTTTATCTTAACAGCCTCCCTAAATGATTCATTATGCTGATCAATATGTTGATGGAATCAAAATTTACAATGTACAACAATTTTATAAACAAAAAAATTCAAGTCATGAAAATCAAGAATAATCTTTTTTTACGAAACACTTAAATTGATGGAAAAAAAACATTCCGAAATGAATTTCACTAAATATAGTTATAATTTTTCAATATGAAGAAATAATTAGTTTCATTTATAAATACTTGTACAACGCAAAACATTAAAGTGTGACTGAAATATTTTGAAATAATTTCTCTATTAAAATAGAAAACAAAAAATAGTTTCTGTTATTCTCAAAATTAATTTAAAATATTTAAATGAAAATACAAATAATATATAATTTCGTTTTATTTTTCATATACCTAAATCATAAATGAAAAAAGTTTTTATTCTTAAAAATTTCATATTCAAGGACTTCTAAAAGACATAAATTATTTACGTAAAAATTACGTAAAACTGTAAATTTCTTTTAATATTTCGAAAAACAATACGGTAAAAATACACAAAATCTAATATCACATACATGTGGTATTTACAACACAACCTTACAGTTTGAATAGGGAGATTGAAGCACAAATATCCTACTTGAATTTATATACATTATCATTAAAAAAAATTTGTCGATTAACAAATTCAAATATAAATTAATAAATTTATATAAAAGCATTCATGATTTTATTTACAAATCTGCATTCTTCATAAAGACATACATTTATGAAATTCCTTTTCATTTTACATTATTTACAAAGTTCTAATTCCAGAAAACTCATCAATAAAAATGCAAATCATAAATTCTATAAACAAAATTCAATTCTTATACTTACAATTTGTACATTAGTAATGTACAATTTTAAATTTTTTTTTCATTTTTCACAACTTTTCTGATATTTGTCGCCATGGTGAATAAAACAAACTAATATTTTTCATACAACAAACAAATGTTCCAAAAATACATGAGAAGTTTAAATAACTATTACAGATAATGTTTATTCATTTTTGAACTTTTTAAAAGAAGAATTTTAAAAAAATCGTTTGGTTTAGAATACTTAATTTTTTTTACAGTAATTATTTGCTCCAACTATAAATTATCGTTTGAAATTATAAAGTTTTCTTTAATTACAGAATGGTAGATTTCAAATAAAATAGAAAGGATATAAAATTATGTTTTCGCTTTTTCGGAAAAGGAATATTCCAATTTTGTTGTTGGAATATGTTGTAAAAATCATGAAATTTGTATATTTAATTCATAATAAATATGATTTTCATTAATGAAGGAAAAGGAAAGAAAAATTGTAATCTTTTTGGGGGAAAATTAAAAATAAATATAAATATTTTTCGATAAAACTATGAAAATTTACAAGAAAAATCTATCAATACAAATAATTGTTAGAAAATCAATAATTCTTAGTTTCAACTATGTAAAAATATTCACCATCCAATTTAAACAGTCCTATTTAAGCCCCCCCCCCACTTTCCAAAATAAAACTGACTCAAATTTGGAAATTTCGGTTTGTCACACTCTTTTTCAATGGGCAAGTGGAGAGGGGAGGGATTGTCTTACCTCCTTTGCAACCGCCGAGAAACAGAAACTAATTTTGAAATCAAACTAATACTAGAAGGCTTAGAACAATGATTTTCCACTGCAAGTTTCAAAACAAGCGTATTTCAAAGGCTTAAACGGAAGCGGGACTCGGGGATTTATTCCTTGTGACTGTAAGAGAGTTCATTATGGTTCGCATCAAAGAATTCAGGATTATTTCAACCCATTTCAAGGCTGATCATTTATGTAAAATGACTTCCAGAAAAGCTCGTATTTTATTCAGAAAAATCTCGCTAGCGAAAAAACCTGATTTGGGATTTTTTTTTTTTTTTTTTTTTTTTGTCATTTTATATTCAAGCTAGAAGATGGTGCTGAAATCAAATATTTATTTTAAGGCTAGGAAGTGATTTTATGCATGGGATAGTTTCGGATGTTGATGGATTTATATTCCAATATATTTTCTTGCGCAAGTTTTGATATTTTTTAAATATTCAAGTATTTGTTGTGTTTTTTTTTTTGTTTTGTTTTGTTTTAGAGTTAATTTTGAATTTTTTTTTCCAATATATTTTCTTGCGCAAGTTTTGGTATTTTTTAAATATTCAAGTATTTGTTGTGTTTTTTTTTGTTTTGTTTTAGAGTTAATTTTGAATTATTTTTTTTATGTGCAATCAGAGAAACGATTCAATTTATTCACCATCAGATAGATTGTTCAACTATGCAGAGTTTCGCTAATTTTTGTGCTTTTAACCCTTTTTGCATGATTTTTCCTTTTGTGAAATAAATCAGGGTGTTATAATTCATGTTCTAGAATAAAGGGAAAATATTTAAAAAATCCTAGTATAAATACAAGGGGTGTTCAAATGAAAAGGTACAAAATGTCGTAACAACGTAACCGTTAACATATTTGCCTATGCCGCTATGGGAGAACGTAGCGAGGCCTCTAGGGATGGAGTTTCCGGTGTAGATCGGAGCATGCGCGGGCGTCCGCATGCGCAGGAGAGAGCAGAGGCTCTGCTAATTGTTGAATTCCTCGAGCACATAAGAACCATTAACTCCAATGTGTATTATGAGACACTCCGAAGACTACGCAGGTCCATCAAGAACAAAAGACCGGGGCTACTCGCGGAGGGTGTGGTTCTGCTCCATGATAACGCACGTCCACACGCGGAACTGGCCAAGTTCAAGTGGGAGTAGTTCAACCATCCACTCTACAACCCGGGCATATCGCCCTGCGATATTTATGTGTTTGATCCCCTGAAAAAAACATCTGAAAGGGAAGCGCTTCAATTCCAATGGCGAACTCAAGGACGCTGTGAAGGACTGGGTCTCTTCACGGTCACAGGAATTCTGGAAACAAGAAATCCTCCGGCTCGGGGATGTTCAAATGGGATCGTTGTGCTCAGGCCTATGGTGCATACTTTGAATAAAGTCTTCATTTATACCCACAGTGTCGTTTCGTACCTTTTCATTTTAACACCCCTTGTATATTATATGAAATAATTAATAAACAATATCCAGATAATGGAAATATCCATCATCAAGCAAATTTACATGTTAAACTCAGTAAAAGTTTTTCAATATCCCTCTCTTCCCCACTCATTATCGCTTTTATTAGTAAAAAAATCTCAGATTAATTATTAAAAATTTTCAAGAAATCGCACCTTTCTTCCAGTCACAACAAACAGCGGAATGACAAGTTCAAACCCGCTATAATGATTGTGACTTCTGATTTTTTTTTTTTTTTTTTTTTTTTTTACAACTACGTTCCTTATTACGCAACCGTGGTGAAAAAATTGCCAGCAACAAACAATTTACAAGTGCACTTGTTTTGAGTACAATTATTATTAATTGAGTACAAATGTTATGATGGAAATTCCCATCATCATACAAAGAAGGGTTAATTTCGAAGAGCAATACAGCTTTCTTTGGTTGAATCATAACCCTTACATTGATTTTGATATAGATAGGTTAAAGCTACAGTGATGTTAGTTATTTTATCACTTTTTCCAAAAAAAAAAAAAAATTAATTGTATAAATTCAATTGAATTCAACACTGTGCTAAATCTGGATCAAGAAAGCTCATTTCCTTAAATGATAATATTACCACATATTTGTCCACAAATTTATCATACTTTTTAGATTTTGTTAATATCTAGAAGAAGAAAAAAAGAAATGAAATTTAAGCTTCAGTAACTTTAACTTATCCATATAAGGTTTCAGTTTCTTACATACATTAACAAAAAAGAAAAAAATATATATAAACTAATCACTAGTATATCAAAATTATAATAAATATATTTTCATAAATTATTATATTTAGAAAAGAAATCTTTTACAAACATATAAATATAATTTTTTTAAAAAAAATTATACTAATACGTTTTTGTATTCATGTTCCAAACAAATAAAATTATTTTAAATCCGTGTATTAACTCTCTATTTACCGAATTATTTTATCATCAATCTTTCAATTTCATTTTTCTCCATCAGATAAGTTTTAGTGCAGAATAAACATAGGAAAGAGCACAAAATTTAAGAAATTAAAATAATTTAATTAATGTAATCAATAATCAAATATTTTAAATTTTGGTCATTAATTGATAAACATCGCTTGCTAACTGAACAATACTCTTCATGTTCTTACGAATTTGGTCAGAAAAAAATAATCATATTACGAAGCATTATCATGACCGTCGGGCTATAAAAGGTTAAATGCTCGCATTATGATGTTTTATTATATCTTATGGTCACAAAAGTACGACATTTGTTAACAAAATTGTGACGAAATTATGAATTAAAATAATTTAATTAATGCAATCAATAGCCAAATATTTTTAATTTCGGTCTTAAGCAGATGTCGATTGCTGCTATTGGCACAACACACTTCCTATTATTTTGAATTTTGTCAGATAAAATAGTCGTATTACGAAAATATCAGCATGATCATCAGAATATAAAAGGTTAAATGCAGGCATTTAAAACGTTTTATCCTTTCTTATGGTCACAAAAGTACGATATTTGTTAACAAATTGTGACGAAATTATGAATTAAAATAATTTAATTAATGCAATCAATAACCAAATATTTTTAATTTCAGTCTTAAGCAGATGTCGATTGCTTGCTATCGCAAAAACACACTTCATATTCTTTTGAATTTTGTTAGATAAAATAGTCATATTACGAAAATATCAGCATGACCATCAGGATGTAAAAGGTTAAATGCAGGCATTTAAAACATTTTATCATTTCTTATGTTCACAAAAGTAAGATATTTGTTAACAAAATTCTGCAATGCTTATGACGAAAAATCCATATACAACATTACTGTACAAAAACGTGCTTTTCTTGCAAATCAGTGGTTTAAGCATTTTAAATGCATATTGATAGTCAGATAGCCGGGTTTAAGCTTTTTCTTTCATAAGTCAGGCATACCAAAATCATTTACGCAAAAGATAACAACGTTAAAGTTGTACAGAAATAAATAATTCACATTCAAAGTCTTTTGTACATATTTCAAATCGAAACTTCCAGTCTTTGTATGTATCGCTGACTCCAAACACACGTAAGGCAAATGATCCATATCAGTTTGTCCATGATCGGTGTGTAAGCCTTATTTCTGGAGTTGCTTTCAGGCCAGGTGGGGAATTTTTTTCTAGAATTCTTTAGAATGGTGTCCGAAATACTGTCGAAATTTTTCATGGAAGACCTACGAAATAAAAAAAATTACAGAATTCAGAATAAAAATAGAACATCATTTAAAAATAAGTCATTTATAAGATCATTTTATGTATATAATTTATTTCGATAGCGCGAAAAAGCTATAAAGTAATTTTCGCTGTTTAGAGGCACCTGGAATGATTATAATTATTTTTACTTTCTCGTAGATGTAGTATCCATCTGACTCTCCGACCCGCCACCAAGGCACACGGATTTAAACCATAAAACTGAATGACCGAACCGCCGCAACAGCAACACTGGTGGAATTTGTGGTTGAGTCCTAAGGGTCATCACCGCCCTCCCCGAAGGAAGTACGTCCCGTCATCGATGGGAGGAGTCAGATCCCCTACCTATTTGTGTACCCTCCTGGATGGCGAGATCCAACCACCATGTCAGAAGCATCTCATCCTCATTTCGAAGTGCCCCCCGGGGGTTTCGTAGACGTGGTATGGAGAAAGTATATTAATCATCAAAACATTCGAACTCCAGGTTTTGACAAATCCCCACGTTTTAGACCTCACTGAGTTAGAAAACACATTTTTGGAAAAATGTCCGTCCGCCTGTCTGTGACAAAGGTAGCTCAAAAAAGGTTTGTGCTATTCTGTTGAAATATACGCTCTTTACACTAAATCTATAGATTTCTATCAAAGTTTTAACAAAATCCGCTCAGAGGTGAGGTTTATCTGTTTTATCTGTTCAACTGTTCGAATAACATGATCACTGCAAACGAAGAGAGCTAGATGGATAAAATTGGGTGCACAGATTTAACATCTACAGTGTAAATACCTGCCAAATTGTGAATCAAGTCCAACTCTCGGTTGACCATGTGTCAGTTTGTAGTTTCAGAAACAAGTAAACGCGATAGCTTAAAAACGCAGTGACGTAAGTATATCAAAATTGGTATGGGATTTTGTATCTGCAATTGTACTTCTGTGTCAAATTTTTGTTTCAGTCGCTTTATAAAAACGAGCATAAAATACAAATTTGATTGTTGGATACTATTAACGCATATCAGGGATTAATCGCCAAATAATCCGCCAAGAATCACACGATAGATTCAGTAAAAATGCTATATACATGCCAAAAGTTTATATTTCGTAAATATTGTACACCAATGCCGTGCAAGGCGTTCTCTGGCACGAAAAGTTTATCAGGGAGTAAGCGAGAAAATTTGGAGAAGATTCCCTCTCCCTCTGGATTTTCACTCAAATACCAATAAAATTTTGTATAATCCTTTTTCCCTTGCTTTCATTGAACTTTTAAGACACATTTTCGGTTCCGACAAGGTGAACGTTTCTCGTATTGGCTACTTTTGTTGCATTTTTTTCCCCCGTAAAATTTATTTATTTACACCTTTTATATAATTTTTATTGGAAATTTGGTTTCATTTCATTTCATGTATTTAACCATAGATGTTTCCAAACAGGGAAAATTAATTTATGCTGAATCTGAACATATCAAAACATTGAAGCTTTTTATGTTTAACCAATGAGAGTGAACTCACCTTTCTCGCATACACTCTAATAAAGGTGTCTTCCCACAGAACGCCTTCCATGGCATTGGTGTCCAATAGTTATGAAATATAAACTTTTGGCGTGAATTTAGCACTTTTACTGAATCTATCGTGTCAACCTTGGCATGTTTTTTTGGGGCGATTATTTCCTGATATGCAGTCAAAAGTATGCGAAAATCGAATTTGTGTTTTAAATGCATTTTTCCTATACAATGAAACAAAAACAAAAAATGGTACAAAGCTACTCTTGCAGACACAAAACCTCATGGAAAATATAATTAGACTATTTCAATAAAATTTTAAGGTTGTATCTTTTGAAACACTATCCGCTCCTTGCATATTTTGATTATGAGAAGGCGATGATCCAATCTCAGTTCCTTAACCCTAATTCCAGCAGATATTTCCCAAGAGTTGAAATAAATCCACCGTTTAAGTAATGCAATGTCATTTATCTCAGTATAACAGTGTGTATTGATTTATCACCATAATAATCAGCAGGGGTTGTCTCCCAAAACTTTCTAACATACTTTCTAATAAACTTGTCTTGGCCAGAGAACGTTTTGCATGGCGCTGTCGTTCCATAGTTACGAAATATTAACTTTCGGCGTGAGTTTTGTGTTTTTGTTGAATCCATCCTGCGATCCTTGGCGAGTCTTTTAGCGATGAATCCCTGGCATACGGTTAATAGTATCCAAAAATCGATTTTGTTTTATAGACACGATATTTCTCAATCTATTGAAACAAAAATTTGTCACAAAACTGCACTTATATTTACAGATTTCATTACCAAATATGATTATTAAATTCATTGCATTTTTGAACTATCGCATTTACTTATATCTGAAATTATAGACTGACAGACAGTCAACCCGAAGTTGGATTTGGTTCAAAAGTTGACCGATATCTACACTATAGACGTGCGGTACCTGTCTATAAATTTATGTACAGAATCTGATCTATATAGCTCTCTTAATTTTGTAGTTTTCTTATTAACTTATATTCGAACAGCCGGTCGGACGGACTTCCCTCGAACAGATTTTTCTATAAATTTGATAGAAATCTGCATATTTGGTGTAAAGACGGTATATCGAATTTCAACCATCTAGCTCAAAGTGTTTGTGAGTTATCTTTATCATAGAGAGATAGACGGACATTTTTGCGAACTTTAAAGAAAGGTCTGAAATAAGGAGATTCGTCAAAATCTCGAGTTCGAATTTTTTGACGATTGCTATACTTTCTCTATACTACGGAAACGAGAAAGTAAAAATACATTTCAGTCACATTTGTTTCCTTATAGAATTCTCCTTGCGAAGGGAGCCCTCATCCCCCAGTGTTACCCTTTTATCATTTAATCCCAACCAAATGGATTGCAACATAAAATCAAAACATTCATCCAAAAGCAGGAAACCGAAAAGAAAGACGCTCTAATGCAAGAGGGGAAACAATATTCCCAGAGGCCTTACTTGTCTTGATTGTCCAGTTTGACCCAGAGGTCATTGAATTGCCGGGGTTGGTGCTGTCTGCCCCTGGAGGGTGTAGGGGTGGATACACTTCTAAGCAACTGTACCCCGTGGTGGTGATGGTGGCCCCGTTTTCTGTAACGTCGTCGATCCCTATTCTCCCAGGGCTGGGGCGCCCCATGATTTGGAACAAAAGGTTGGTGGCTTCCTCTGTGGCGAGAATGATGATGAGGTTTGCGGAAGCTGGGGAGAGAGAAAGAAAAGGAACGTCAATAACAGATGGTCTCATCTGCTCTGAAACAATTACAAATAAATAGTGAAATAAAAGCAAAAATAAAGGCATTTTTTTTAATGAAAAATTGTTTAGCCCATTACGAAAATGTTTGCTATTTGGAGACCTTCTAAGCAAAGGTTGGGGTAAGCCCTTTTAGGGGCAATAAAAGCCCCATAAGGGACAATTAAAGGGTTGCATTTCAGCGCTACAGAAAATGACTGTACGTAAATTAGACTATTGTGATAGTGAATGTAGTATTTTAGTTTTTCGTTTACCATTCTTGAATGAAAACTGTAAATGTTGTTGAAATATTTCAGCAAGGCCATGACTAAAACGAGCTTAAAATGCAATTAAGCGAAGACAGTAATGTTAAATCGATTCACAAGAATAGATTATTGAAACAGTTTTTAAATACATTTAACTGTAAGAAGGAGTTTAAGTTAAGTAGGACGAGATGGGATGCTACAATAATTAGAATGATTTTGTCTGTAATGAGACAGTTTGCTATCACAAACCAATTAAACTGATTTGTTCTTATACAGCACTCATGTAGAGAGTAAGTTTCCCATCATGCCAACAGATGGCAGTTCACGTATTATGAAAAGCAATTGCGCATATCTGAATGGTCCAAACCATGAAGAGAGACAGTTTACACTTGTCAATAGGTCGATTTATCGAACTTGTAATTTTTGAAGTGGTCGTCTGTTATCCGTCCTCTCACTGATTGCAAGGACTATCCTGTCATGAAGTTTGTGAATTTGGACCAGGTGTCACGAGCAAACAATTGACTCAATTAATTTTTTAAAGCTTGTCAAAGCATCCAAGTAGAGGAATGTAATGCGCAGTCGTCCCTTATTAATGTTGCCCAGTTAGAGCTAGTGTGGCCGAATCTGTGGGGAACAATCGCCAAACGACGGCGGAATTCAGCAATCACCTATTCTACACAGATATCCTTATCTTGGTTCCTCTAAATTGCCATCAATTTCAAACAGAAATTCGAATGCCCAAAATTGTCAAATAATTCCGTTTTAGCGGAAAAAGGCAATACTCGTGTATTATCATTATTGTGTGACCACTCCCTCATTTTTAGTGGAGAAAAGAAGTAATTGTATGCTAACATTACTAACGTGTGATCACCCCTCTTCAAAGGTGAAAGAAAATACACATATGTGAGTATCACTAACGAGTGATCACCCTTCCTCTGCAACAAAGAAAGAAAATACACATATGTGAGTATCACTAACGAGTGATCACCCTTCCTCTGCAACAAAGAAAGAAAATACACATATGTGAGTATCACTAACGAGTGATCACCCTTCCTCTTCAAAGGTGAAAGAAAATACACATATGTGAGTATCACTAACGAGTGATCACCCTTCCTCTTCAAAGGTGAAAGAAAATACACATATGTGAGTATCACTAACGAGTGATCACCCTTCCTCTGCAACAAAGAAAGAAAATACACATATGTGAGTATCACTAACGAGTGATCACCCCTCTTCAAAGGTGAAAGAAAATACACATATGTGAGTATCACTAACGAGTGATCACCCTTCCTCTGCAACAAAGAAAGAAAATACACATATGTGAGTATCACTAACGAGTGATCACCCTTCCTCTGCAACAAAGAAAGAAAATACACATATGTGAGTATCACTAACGAGTGATCACCCTTCCTCTGCAACAAAGAAAGAAAATACACATATGTGAGTATCACTAACGTGTGATCACCCTTCCTCTGCAACAAAGAAAGAAAATACACATATGTGAGTATCACTAACGAGTGATCACCCTTCCTCTGCAACAAAGAAAGAAAATACACATATGTGAGTATCACTAACGAGTGATCACCCTTCCTCTGCAACAAAGAAAGAAAATACACATATGTGAGTATCACTAACGAGTGATCACCCTTCCTCTGCAACAAAGAAAGAAAATACACATATGTGAGTATCACTAACGAGTGATCACCCTTCCTCTGCAACAAAGAAAGAAAATACACATATATGAGTATCACTAACGAGTGATCACCCTTCCTCTGCAACAAAGAAAGAAAATACACATATGTGAGTATCACTAACGAGTGATCACCCTTCCTCTGCAACAAAGAAAGAAAATACACATATGTGAGTATCACTAACGAGTGATCACCCTTCCTCTGCAACAAAGAAAGAAAATACACATATATGAGTATCACTAACGAGTGATCACCCTTCCTCTGCAACAAAGAAAGAAAATACACATATGTGAGTATCACTAACGAGTGATCACCCTTCCTCTGCAACAAAGAAAGAAAATACACATATGTGAGTATCACTAACGAGTGATCACCCTTCCTCTGCAACAAAGAAAGAAACAACAACAACAAAAATGTGATCAGAAGAATGACTTGATTTCATCCTTTTCAATTATCAAACGCATAAGTGCAAAGTGAGTCGTCTTTGCGAATCTGACTCTTGAGCACTCACTACGCTTGCTATTCCTGGTGGAAGACTTCTACGACAGTAGAATTCACTAACTGATCCAGGCTGTCTTCATTTCATAACGCATAAGTTGCATTACTGAAAAGCACAACGCGTGTTGTATTGCCCCAATAAATGTTGCCATAGTCATTCCTTGTAGATTATTTTAATTCCTTTTTGCCCTTATTTAATAAGAAATTTATCATTTTTATTGATTTTATATATATTTGTAAATTTGGAAATATATCATAATCAGTATTTACGAAATATTATTATGATTATATTTCGATGTGAAAATTATTTTTACAGAATTCTTCCGATGAATTAATGTATGTTGAAAGAATTCTACAGCTTGGATAGAAGAAAAATGAAATTTACTTCACGAGAAAACACGAGGTACAAATAGCAGAAACAAAGCCGAGGCGTGTGTAAAGAAGAACAGTTGTAGAAACTCACGACACAAGCAAACAAAAGGCAGTAGCACTCAAAGAAAACAAACTAAAAGAGTCTGCTCAGAGATCAATACTCCAAAGAGAGAATTATTTCACGTGAGATCGCCTTTAGAGTCTTTCAATGGCGTATGGAATTTTCTAGAAGAATCTTTGGATTTCTGCTCCTATTAGAAATAGCACCGTAGTCACCCTATTATCCGAAACTTTCATTTTTGTTGCCAATTAATTACATAAGTTGAAGGTGTCAATGACGTTATATACAGTCAGAATCGTCGTAAATATTTTTTCCAGTGATAAAACTAATATCGCAGAAAATCAGTATGATAGATTACCTCTTGACCAAAATAAGCAATTTATGTATCTTAATCCTAATATTAACAAAGACATGCGATTTATTGGTTTGAAGAGACAATGAAATTAGTTTGAATTTCATTATAACAACAAAAGAAACATTGTATCAGATCGTACATCAAATTAATAAAAAAAATGTGTTGAAATAAAAGAAAAGATTGTAGATATTAAATTGATTTCATTTATAAAGTAATTTTTTGAGTTTTAAGATAGTATTGAAATCATTTTTGTGATGTAATATTTTCAGAAAATCTAAATTAAAACATCAAAACTTATTTATTTTTAAATGATTAGAATTTTAATTAACATTTGGGCAATAAAGAATGGACAAAGAATACCATTTTGTATTGAAAAGCATGTGCGGCGCATTTCATCAAAATCAGATAAAAATTATAGGTTTGAACAAAAGAACATATAAATAATCATCCCTATTTATACAGATAACATTTTATATTTGACATTTAATTATAACAATTACATTAGAGTAAAACGTAGAGTAAAATAAAACATCTCCTATATGACATCACTGTATTTTGAAACAAACTCCATCCATTTTTATAAAAGTGTTCTTTCTAAAAGTAGATAATAAAAGCAGACATGAACATAAACATACTAATCTGTTCGAAACGGTGTTCTACGAATCCAAAACAAAAAGAAGAAATTTAACTACAATATGTCATTTATTAGCATCCAACAAACGTGCATAGAACAAAAAGATTTATTATTCCGATATAACTGAACACTGTAATCGATGTAAAGTCTGCTCTGTGCCTTGACCGCGGACGATCAACTGGTCCGACCTCCGAAATCGTGTGAAAGGCGGTAATTGTGTTCTAATTTCGAGAATTACGAATCGGCCTTGACATAAACACCGAAAGGAAGGGTTATCGAGAATGTACGAAACTGTTTACTAAACTTGCGATAACATTCACAGTTAGCGTGGTGAAAGGAAATTTAACTGCTCGTCGTTGAGCATATATCGCTGAGATATAAGAATTATAATATAAAAACTCGATAGTAAAGTCCGATGCTTGAAACAAAACAAGAAAGCAATTTGGGAGATGCAAAAGTATATATACCTATATAGAGATTTTTTTTTGAATACGTAGTAATGAAAAAGATTATCTAAAATAATGAATAAAGGCCTTTAATTCTATGAATCAAAACTGATCACTAAAAATGGAACAAAACAAATAAAGATCCATAAACAGAAAATAAAAAAAAATCATAAATTCTTAAGTCCAACTTATTCCTATGTTTTTCTGCTGATAGAATTAAACACAGTTACTATAAATGAATATTTTGTTTAGAATTGTCATAAAGTTAATATACTGCAAAAACCAACTATTTCTCTGCTAACAATAGATAATTAAAAAAAAAAAAATTGGAAGAAAATAATATTAATAACTTTAACTGGTCCGTTAGAGGAGAATATAATGAATCAGCTTAAATATAAAATAGTAAAAATTGCAGACCTTAGCTCATTGACTTTTGTTACAATCCAGCAAAAAATAATGCAAATAAAATAAAACATAAAGTTTACGATCCCATAAATAATTTTTATTTATACTTCGTTTTAATCATATACTGATAAATCAATCACTTTATGCAGTGAAAAAAAAACCCGCTTTGAGTTGTTTAACGCCAAAAGCATTGGATTTGCGCAACCGATAATGATATAAATGATGATTCAGTAAAAATGCTAAATTCAAGCCGAAAGTCAGTATTTCGTAACTTCTGTACACCGATGCAATGTAAGGCGTTCTCTGAGATAACGCATTTATTAGAAAGTATGCGAGAATGTTTAGAGGAGACCCTTCCGTTGATTTCGAAAGGAAATTTTGTGGTAATTCGAATGATCTAAATATAGAAAAGATCAGAAAGTGTTTATGACAGAAAAGTATCAGCCTCAAAAGCAGTCAATGGAAACCACATACAGAACATCAAAACTGAATATTTTGTAATTTCTTTTTTAATTTATTCTATTTCCTTGTTTTTCCTGAGAGTCCTTTAGTCATTGCCAATTTAAGTTTTCAATGTGAAAAGTATTAGTAAATCTAATTAAATTAATTTTAAATTACAGTTTTTATATATTTAAAGATGATACGTATATCTGAACATAATTATGGGAAGAAGGCGAAACAGGCAGGTCCACATTCAACATAATACCAAAAGTTTCTTTCTGCGCGACCAACTGAAACAGAGCGGATATCTTTTTCTTCACTGGACACGGCCCACTCCCGACATAGCTACACAGATTCCATCTGGCCAATTCTCCTTGCTGTAGCTGTGAGGATCTAGGATCCCCAATTCACTATGCCACCGAATGCTTACTGCTTCTCTCATGGCACATGAGAAAGCCAGAAACAAATCTCGAGGAAGAATGGTACAGGAGAGTTGCATCGAATACCCTTTCACGCGGCAAGAGTCACTCCATAGTAAATCATATTCATAAATACCAAGACCTCTTCAAGACTACACAATAACCGAGGCCAAAACGCTACTTGTCAAAATCAATAAAATTATTCATTCAAAAGTGCTCAAAAGTGCAATTCTCACGAAGGAAATAAAACACAGAACCCACACGGACGCTACAGATTTCTGACTCTGCAGTGATTGTTTATACATACCATACAGATGTTCTCAATGTAATTTATCATTTTTTTCCTTTACAGTTAGTAATCTCATTTCCCTGTCAGTTCAACTCAAAGTCACCATTTGTTTAAGTATTCTTGTCCCCACCATTTAGTTATTACTTCACCAAAAAAATGGAAATACAGTCGTGCAGGATTTGACACCGATGGGATTCTCTCTGGAGATCTCTGGATGGTTTGTCGTCTCTTTCTTTCTTTCAATATTTTTTTCCCTTCCTTCCATCTAGTGCTCATCCAACTGTTTAAATAACTTAGTGTTATAGGGACCGGGACACAGGATGGCGTTATGTTAAGTTATCTGAACACAATTTAGTTTTAAGTATTAATAATTAAATTATGTATAGTGAAACTCTGCATTTGAATGAAAGCTTTTTTACATAAAATAGTTGTAATACTATCACTAGACTGACTCAAAAAGGACCAATTATTTTGGTGTAATTTCTTGCCAAATTTTATTTTGTTAATTCTTCATAAAACCCTAAAAGTCGTTTTTACCGTTGCCATCTAAATTGGCGGGGTTTTGGTGAGATTTTACACAACTGGCAAGATGTTGGCGTGCTTGGTGAGAAACTGAACACAAATCTTCTCAACTAATTCAACTAACAGCAGTTATTAACGAATGATTTATCAGCATATTTGAGATTTTTCTTATCAGATTCTTATTGATTTTTTTTTCAATTATGTATCATAATTTAATAACACGCACACAAAAAATCAGTATTGGCCAAGCAAATCACATTTGCAAATTTCAAGCTATTCTATCAAAAAAAAAAGTATCTATAAAATCTTTTATTATCAAATCACGATTTCAACAGCTTTCTCCATATAATACACGAAGCTGTCAAAACAAACTGCCTTTTTTCTTCTTCTTCTTTTCGGTTTCTTTTATTTTTAAGAGTGGGGGGGGGACGTAATTGACGATGGGCAGGTGAAATCGTCAAATCCACTGCGGTTTTATGCATAATTATTATTCCGCAGCTGATTAGTAATAATTACAGCTTTCGCAGCGGGCTATTTTGCATGAAACTATAATGAAGCGTTTCAGTTCTTTTTATAGCAGCAGTACGATCAGACAGACGCCGTTCAGCCTTTCAGATGTAGGTTTTATTGAAAATTATAAAAAAATATAATTGTTTTCTTTTCAAAGCACTTGAATACAATGTTAGAAAAATACGTAATTAGTTTGCATAGAGTTTCTTAATTCTAATCTTGACAAATAGTATTTATTCAGTATGAGTTTTCAGTTTTTTAATTTAAAAAATTCGACAATAAAACAGCAGAAGTATTCTCCTTTCAATTTTTCTTATATTTGCACAATACGTACTATTTTGTGTTTATTTTAGTCGTAAGCAGAAAAAAATCACGTGAATGTCAAATTTCATTGACTTCGGCCATTTCGATTTTTCATATACATATTGTTATGAATTTATGATATTGTTTTCTTGCGCAGTTTGTTTCATAGAAATAAAATGAGCTTTAACAGATCTCTGATGATACTAAATGGATGCCGAGCTAATGACCTTTCCAATAGACTAGACGCAAATTTTGTGACAAAGACGAAGAATACTTGTGCTTTATTGACTTCCAGGAGTATCCTGTTCTTGTACACGCTTCGTCTGTTTTGCCAACTATATATTCGTGTAGAATAAAACCTCGTTATCGCTTTCTCAAACTAGTGGATCGGATCGATTCTTTCGGGTCAGTATACAAACTGATCAAAATCAAAACACCTCTACTCTGAACTCTCTATTCAGCGAACTACTCAGTGTAAAAGCTCCAAAATTGCCGAACATACTATTCAAGACATGAGGAATAGTATGTTCGGATTATGCGAAAAAAATAGTTCCAGAAACACCGATAGATGGCGCTGTGCAACAAAAAAATAGGCTGAAAAGACTCAAAATACACATTTGTGACACATTTTATTCGAACGAATCAAACATTTAATCACAAGGACCTTATCGATTGCTTACCAGCTTATTCAACTGCGGATTCTAATTGGTCGATTGAGATGCTTCTCACCAGACGTCCTCGATAAACAAGATTTTTTAAGTATCCCCAAAGCCAAAAATAGCAGGAATTAAGATGTGTAGAACGAGATGGTTAGGTTGCCGGCAATGCACGGCTAATTACTCTATCATTAGTAAAAATGTTGCCAAAGAAACTGCTGCACACAGAGTCAGTCCAATGTGCGAAGGTGCTTCATCTTTCAGAAAGGTAATTGAATCAAGACATTAGTGTTGTTGCATTCGGGGTACAGCAAAATTTTCGAGAATGTGTTGGTACCTACTGGTCATTTGCGCAAATTCTCAAGTCGACGAAATTCTCGAAGTGTAGCTTTAGCATTTCCTTTGTTATCATAAAATAACTTAAAGGCAAAGCGTGTAGGCATCGCTGACAAGAATGACATTTTCTCAGCTTTATCCCTTTTATGTCTAGAACAGCAGCAGCAAACGGAGGATTTATGCAAACTTTTATGCTTATAATTTCAGTTTTTTCACTTTTTTTTTTTATCAATAGAAACTATAAAAGGAAAAATTCCATACCACATGTTTTTTTGTGTGATTATTTGTACCTTTTTAGTATGTTTTCTGTTGTACAGCGCCATCTATCAGTGTTCTGGAACAAATTTTTTCTTCCAATCCGTCTCTCCAAGTCTTGAATAATATGTTCAACAATTTCGAAGCCTTTACACTAAGTAGCTTGCTAGTATATAGAGAGTTCAGAGGAGGGGTGTTTTAATTTTGATCAGCTTGTATATAAAAAAATAGATTGACCGATAAACAATTTTATTGTTGATAGATTTGATTCAAAACTTTCAAGAGTTTTTAATTTAGGCACTATTAATGCCATATGATAAAATTTTAATTTATTTTGTTTTTGATTTATAGCATTCAAATACGTATTTAAAGACAGACAGTTTCGGAATTTTTTTTTTCTTTCTTTCTTATTATATTGAGAAAGTAGCATAAAGTAGTATTATTAAATCAATAATTTAATGAAGACGTTCGATTATTATCTAATTGCATACAGAGAAAAAAGTTTTAGGTGAACATACAACATTTTTTTTCTATTATTAAAATGTATTTCAGAGGAAAGAAACACAATAATAATTATTTTCCTAAATATTTTTTTTTAATTCTTTTTCCCGTACAAAGCAATTAATTTTCAACAAAAAGTGCTTCTTTCTCGCTCGCTCTTTTAAATTAGCTTTATTTTAGCTTACATTTTTTAAAAAAAATTCCCTATATTTTGAAATTTTAAGGCAGCATTTATTACATTCAAAGTAATTACATTCCATATAATTCTTAGCAGTTCTTATGATTATGTTTCTTTTATATTTAAAACTGATACTAAATCGGATATAGTAAATTTAATTGTATATATCTAGCTGTGATAAGTCTGATTTTGGGCAAAAACGTGAATTAAAAAAACAAACAAACACAGACTAGAAAGTGTAACATGCATTTTATGATGGAGGTTAAGTCTGAGAAAAAAATTAACATAATTCCTTGTTAGCTTTTGATGGAGAAAGTTTGATGTTTTTATTATTTTTTCGTACGCAAAATATAAAAATCGTAAAAAAAATTCGAAATCGAGATTTTGATGAATCTCCACGTTTTAGATCTCCCTGAATTTGAAAAATACATTTATGGAAAATATCCGTCTGTCTAACTGTCCGTGACAAACACGCTTTGAGCTAGACGGATGAAATTTTATACGGTCCTTGCACCAAATTCGTAGATTTCTATCTGATTTTGTGCAAAATCTGTTCAGAGGACGTTTGTCAGGCTGTTCGAACATAAGTTAACAGGATAACTAAAAACGAAGAGAGCTAGATAGATGAAATTCGGAACACAAATTTAACATCTTTAGTGTAGAGGCTTACCACATTTTGAGCGAAATCCAACAACAGGTTGACCATCTGTCGGTTTGTACTTCCATATATAACAGCTATAACTCAAAAACACAATGCCTTAAATGTATCAAATTTGGTTTGCGATTTTATGACTACAAGTGCAGTTTTGTGCCAAATTTTTGTTTCAGTCACGAGGAAAGAACGCCTCTAAAATCCAAATTCGATTTTTGGATACTTTTCACTCGATTATATTAAATATCAACTAAGAGAAAATCAGAGGAAGTTCGAAAAACTTCGTGAAAAACTCTAGAATTCGAATTAAAAATGTTCGACTGAATCGAATTTCGAATATATTAAATATCATTTTAGAGAAAGTTAGAAAAAAGTTTGGAAATATTTATTTAATGCTCTAGAATTCGAATTAAAAACATTCGAGCTTACCAAGTTTTAACGATATTAGATATCGTCTAAGAAAATGTTTATAAATATTAGTGGTAAGCTCTGGAAATAAAATTAAAAACATTCGAGTGAATCAAGTTCCGACTATATTAAATATCATCTAAAAAAAGTCGGAAAAAAGTTTAGAAATATTCATGGAAAGCTCTAGAATTCGAATTAAAAACATTCGAGCTAACCAAGTTTTAACGATATTAAATATCGTCTAAGAAAATGTTTATAAATATTAGTGGTAAGCTCTGGAAATCAGATTAAAAACATTCGAGTGAATCAAGTTCCGACTATATTAAATATCATCTAAAAAAAGTCGGAAAAAAGTTTGGAACTATTCCTGGAAAGCTCTAGAATTCAAATTAAAAACATTCGAGCTAAACAAGTTTTAACGATATTAGATATCGTCTAAGAAAATGTTTAGAAATATTAGTGGAACGCTCTGGAAATCAAATTAAAAATATTCGAGTGAATCAAGTTCCGACTATATTAAATATCATCTAAAAAAAAGTCGGAAAAAAGTTTAGAAATATTCATGGAAAGCTCTAGAATTCGAATTAAAAACAGTCAAGTGAATCGAGTCTGACTATACTAAATATAGGCTAAGAGAAAACTGGTAAAAGTTTGGAAAAATTCGTAGAAAACTCTTATAAGAGCAATGACATAACAAGAATAAATAATGTTCGAAGTATATTGGGATTTTTTTTTCTTTCCCGCTTTTGTTGTCACCAATACCATTGAAAGTGTAAATGTCATACGGGATATTGTATTATTGTATTTTGTTGTTGTTGTTTCTTATGGCACTTGCCATGGATAAGCCCGCTGTTACGAAGACAGATTTTAAGCCGGTGGGGAAGCGTCTCTTGTTTTTTTAGCAGAGCCAACTAGGGCCAAGAGTACGACTTTGCTACTCACGCATCACTCACGAACAACGGAAGGACAACCATGGACCCGGGACCATCGAACCCGGGATGCCCAGATCACGGGGAAAAATCGCTACCCCTATGCCAGGACGTCGTCTTGTATTTTTCTTTCTTTCATTATATAATCTGGCTTTAAAAATGGCATAAATGTACACTAATGTTTTATTTCAATAATCCGTGGGCCGTCAATATATCCCTTGAGCATTCGTTTCTCCGCTACTGGATGAGATCAAATGAACCAAACCCTGCAAAAAGTCCATCTCGGCGGCACTGGAAACCACAACTCCATTATAAATGCTCTCAATAAAAACCCTCTAGACTTCAACGATACGCGGTGCACACCTCCTATTACAAAATGAGTCTTGAACGACACTCCCTGACAGACCTTTCGCACACCCCTTCCCTTCCTCTTCAGCACTCCCTAACCAGCCATTTCAGTTAATTAGCAAACACCAGCATGACAAACTGTGCCGAAAGGATAATTCACTCCAATCCGCACGATCAAAAAGATCCAGAAGAAATCCTTGAAGAAGTAACAACTAAGTGACGCAACGGAACCGACGGTGAGAGATCAAAGGATGCCGCCCGCTCCCCTCTAGCACGGGAGGAGGGATGACCCCCTGAGGTGACCTCCCTTTGAAAAGTCGTCAGGTGAGTTTCACGCGTATTTTAGAGCGGCGAGCTTCAAAGAGCCATTGTGGCAAAGGCTTTCCCTTTTTTTTCTATGCTTCTCGCTTTTTCGATCTAGCCCCCGGAGATCTGAGAGATTAATATTTTTTCCATTATTATTTATTTATTTTATTTTTTGCAAGCTCAATCGGGGATGCATCTCACATTGGATTTGCCCTCCTTTGGTGGGAACGAGTAATCCTTTAGTAACTTATTTGAAAGTTACTTTTGCTTTTTAACAAAGACAGAACTGAATTAAGATGGATGCAGTTACACAAATGATAATGAACTGCCATTTTAAGGATAACAGATTTAATGTTGAAAACTGTGCCCGAATAAATGTACATTGTTATTCAAAGTCGACCCACATATGGTCCATTATATAATACCTATTTATATTGCAGTGATTTCTTTTGGAGAAATGTAGCTTTAACATAACTTAATTTATTATTTTAAAACATTAATTAATTCTCGAAAAAGGTGGCTTTAGTCTAGCTTAACACAATATTTCTAAAGAAATGATAGTTTTAGAAAAAAATACAGCTTTAGTTTAACTTAAGATATTGCTTCTAATATATTAATTAGTTTAGGAAAAATAGAATGTTAGTATAGCTTAAGATGTTATTTACAATTCATTAGTTTTGGGAAAATGCATCTTTAATAAAGCTTATTACATCATGAATAGAATATGTTTTTTTTTAATATAGCTATCAAATATTAACATGTTCAAAGTGTAAAACTAATTTAAAAACTAGTTTTTAAAAACATACAGCTTTAGTTTAGCTTAAGCTGTTGCTCCTAATATATAAATTAGTTTGGGGAAAGTCAAAGTTTTGTATACCTTAAGATGCATCTAATAATTAATTAGTTTAAGAAAGATGAAATGTTAGTATAGCTTAAGATGTTACTTTCAATTCATTAGTTTTGGAAAAATGCAAATTTGACATAGCTTAATACCTTATTTATAATGCAATATAATAAACTATGAGCTCGTGTCATTTTAAATGCTATTAAAAATGCAATAATTAATTTCGAAAATGTTCATCTTTAATGTAGATTAATATGCTAATTTTAATAAAATAATTATTTTTGGAATAGTCTTAAATCTTTTCTCTATATTGCTTTGCGGAAACTGCTATAGCTTGATTTCGTTTATATATTGGTTATCTTTTGCGTAAATGTATCTAATAGATTGCGAGCTTGTAATTACATGACAAATATGAAATGCATACGTCAGTTAAATAAATATTACACAGAATGACGTAGCACTCATATATTTAATATCTCATATTTTTCAGAATTTTCATGAATAGGAAAAAAGAATTATTGCTAATTTTTTTACTTTTTCGTATACGAAGTATAGAGGAAATATTGTGATTGCCAAAAAATGTGTACTCAAAATTTCGACGTATTTCCACATTTCTGACCTTTATGAAATAAATAAATAATAATAATAATAAAAACAGCACATTTATGATATTATGTGTGACTAAGATAGCTCAAAAAACGTTTTGAGCTAGGTGGATGAAATTTGGATTATGGCCTTTGAACCAATTTTGTAAATTTCCATGATTTAAAAAAAAAAAAAAAAAAAAAAAAAACATTCAAAGAAACTGTCTGTCTAGCTGTTTGAATATAAGTTATTACGATAATTACAAAACATAGAGAGCTAGATGGATAAAATGTGACACACAAATTTAGCATTTATAGTGCAAACACCTATCAATTTTTGAGCGAAATTCAATGTACTTTCAGAAGCATGTAAAACGATAACTTAAATATATCAAATCTGATATGGATTTTATGATTGCAGCTGTATTTTATTCCAAAGTTTAATCTCAATTGGTTAAGGGGGGAAAAACTGGGGGGGGCACCTCGAAATGAGGATGAAATGCTTCCAGTATGGTGGTTGGATCTCGCCACCTTGGAGGGTACACAAAAAGGTGGGAGATGTGGCTCCTCCCATCGATGACGGGACGTACTTCCTTCCGGAAGGGTGTACCGTGGTCGGTGATGGCCCTTAGGACTCAACAACAGTTCCCACCAGTGTTGCTGTTGCGGCGGTCCGGTCATTCAACCTTATGATTTAAATACGTGTGCCTTCGTGGCGGGTCGGAGTGTCAGTGATATGACTTATTAGAGAATATGCGTGAGATACCACTCCCTCTTATACGGTTGATTATTATAATGCGAAAGGTAATGAACGATTTTTGTACTTGAAACATTTCTCAAATTCGTAATTTAGAATTCTAAGTTACTAAAACCATAAACTGTGAAAAAAATTTTAAAAATTGTGAGCCTATAATTATTATATTAAATACTGTTCAATATGCGTAAAAGTTTTTACAAAATATATCGGATTATATATTAGTTAATACTGTTATACAAATATATCATTAAAGAACAGTTAATCAAAAAACATTTAAACTGAATGTTTGTCTTTTGGAGCCTCGTATTCAGATCTACAGTCTTAAATGAATTCGAACGAAATTTCGAATTTTATTAATTTTTGATTATTAACGGAGCTATTAATAATGCCTATTACCTTCTAAAAGAAGTGAAAAGAGAGTAAAATGTGCTTATATTTTCCCGTCATAATTTCAAAATTTACAATCGTTATTTTTACACCATCTTAAAATTAAAAAAAAAAAATGTTGAACAAATATTAATCTGTTTTGTAAATGATTTTAAAAAAAATAGTCATATTTTATATTTCCCAATGCTTTAATCATTTTTAAAGCAATAGGTAGGCAGTTTGTTATAATGATCTAGTTGCAGGAAAAAATTTCTAAAATAAATAAATAAATAAAATAAAATCTACGATCGCAAATTTTAAGTTATCATGTGAGAACTGTATTATTTTTCTTAATTAATTTAAGTCATTAACCAGTATAAACCGGTTTGAAACAATCACGAGACTTTCTCTCTCTCTCTCTCTCTCTCTATATATATATATATATATATAATTTTTTTAAACTTTCATTTTCAATTTTTCTAGATGGCAAACAAATTTTGGAACTCGATCCATTTTGAGACGAAATAACGGCTATGATGTTATAATTCTACGTCAACCTTTTAAAAATGTATCTGCTGTCAAAGAAGCATACGTAATAATAAAGCAATGCTGGTAAAAGTAGGTGAAATTTTTAAAAATGCATTTGCTGTCAAGGAAGCATACGACATAATAAAGTAATACTGGTAAAAGCAGATCAACCTTTTAAAAACGCATCTGCTTTCAAAAAAGCATACATAATAATAATACCATATTTGTAAAAGCAGGTAAAAAAAATAAAAAAAATATGCGATTAAAGATGGTGATGAAAATTGCCATTTATGCTTTATTCATTGCCTACGCGATCTCGAGCTTCAAAACCCCCTAACCAAAACAACATCATGTTCTCACATAATAATAAAAAAAAATCAACTTTTCAGTAATATGAATTGTTTTTTCATATGATTTTATCGATTTTTAAAAGTTAATTGAAACACAATTTTTATCTTTTTTTTTTTTATTTTCTTCTATACAAAGTATTGTAATCGTCAAAAAATAAGAAATATAGATTTTGATAAATCTTCAAAGTACAAAACCTCCTCGAATCTGAAAAGCACATTCGGGGGGGGGGGGGGCGCATTCCGACTTTATGTCTGTATACCTGTCTGTCTGGGAGCACAGTAACTCAAAAACGCTTTGCGCTAAACAAATGAAATTTGGTATTTACTCCAGATTTGTGGATATCTATCAAATTTTGAAAGAAATTCATTCACAGAAAGTTTGCCTGTCTGGCTGTTCGATTGCAAATGGGATCAATAATTTCAAAACACCGAGAGTTACATATATAAAATTTGGTATACAGATGTAGCAACTAGAATATAGATGCTTTTCAAATTTTGAAAAAAATCTGTCGAAGGGTGACCGTCTGTCAATCTGTACTTTCGCAAGTGTGTAAACACAATAATGTATAAACGGAATGATTTAAATCGATGAAATTCGGTATATTATCTTGTGAGTACAATTGTAGCTTTTTGTCAAATTTTGAAAGGGTGTTTGAAGGGTTTTGAAAGGGTGTTCAAAATACATATTCTTACGAAAAATTCTTCAAAAAATGTTAAATTCTAAGATATTTCGCAATTATTGTCCATTAATGGCTTGCAAGGCATTTCCACGTGCAGTAATTTACATTTGATATACACACGCAGTAATTTACATAAAATACCACTTTTTAAAACTGTTGCATTTTTGTTTCAACTCTTGGCCTAATTTTGTCACGTATTTTATTATTTATAATATTTTAATATATTCCTTTGTCATACCATATGACTTTTTTACTGTTTTCTAGTTTGAATTCATTTGAATAAAATTTTATTTCATTTGCTAATTTTGCCAGTTTTATAAATTTTATCGCATTAACTTAAAGCCATAATTTTATAGACTTATCAACGGCATTTTATTTTAGCTTATCGTTTTCTGACTATAGAGATTTTGGTATTTTTAACTCTGTGATATCTATAATACATTCATCTTTTTTTTTCTTCTTCTTTTTTCCTGTTAACCATTGTTGCCATATCATCAAGCTAAAAATCTAAATATTGTGTATTGAATATTTGATTAAAGGATATGGAAAATTTGAATATCAAAGCTACCGAAATAGAACGGATATCAAACTGAATCGTAAAAACGGTACCAATCCAAATAATTTCCATAAAAATATAAAAAATAAACACAATAAAAATACTTTTTAAATAATATTTATTTAAATGCACATTTGTATACTTCAATGAGCATTTTACTCTCTAAAAATTATTTATTAACATGTTATTACAATTAATTCCTAGAATTACAACTCTGTATTTTAATAGCAGCTCCTATTAAAATGCCTACACATGCTGTTACATCGGGTATTAAATCGAGAAATTAGAAAGGGCGTTTAAACATTTTTCAGACGATTTAGTTTCCGTTTACTTGATGTTTAATTTGTAAATTTTTAAAAAATGTGGAATCCGATAGTTTTGTTTAAGGACTATAAATCTGCATCAAGATTTCTACGACAGATAGTCTCTTCGTAAAATTTCAGGGGATGTCAGTTTTCATTCATCATCCATTATTTCCAAGAATTCATCAATTGTAATGGGTTTGTGCTTCGAAAGCAACAGAAAATTGGCAATTAATGGCTTTTGATGCGTCACTTTTTCGCTTGTAAGGTTATAAGAAAATGATAAAGAAGGTTGTCACATTTAGCGATTTATTGCCAACAAAAAGTTTCAACTTGGCAAAAATATCCGCTATGTAACCGATTCTCCTGTCTGGCCAATAAAGGGCAGGATCGTAAGAACGCGAAATAGCAAGAGTAGGTATTGACAGTTATATATATATATATATATATATATATATATATATATATATATATATACTAGCCGCCGTTGGCGACCAGCCGGTTCGCCAATCTTAATGTTCGTTAAAATTTTAATAATTAAATATTTTATGCAATTCCTACTTTAATAGCTTCTTCATCAAAATAGTTTAAAACTTCAAATTTTGATAGTCATATAATTCTCTCATAATATTATTAACGCCTTCAGTCATAACGTAATATGTATCTCTCTAATTTTCTGTTAGTTCCTGTAGAATTTATACTATAAATTAAAGTGGAAAGAATTAATCTGCAATTAATATAATAATATTTTTTACTGAAACGAAGTATTTTTTTGTAATATGATTACTGAAAACAGTCACTGAGCGTTTAAACTTTATAGGCACTAAAGAATATCTTTCCTAATTTATGTAATATTTCAAGAATTTGTCAACAAAATATTCTCAGAATTATTATGACCAGAACGATTAATTAACAATGTTTAATTTTAAATGCATTAAACACTAAGAAAATAAAACGAATCGCTTAAAATAATCGGTTGAAAACAGGTTAAAAAAAACTGAAAAAACGATGTACTTAAAACTATAAGCGTATACAAAAAATATATAACTAACATAAATACAATTTAATTACAAAAACATGCAACTAACCTAAAAATAATTTAAATCATCCTTTGATAATGGTTGTCATGTCAACAATCAGAACACAATGTGCATGCGTGAATTTTAAACGCCAGTTAGGATAACGCAAATGCGTGAGTTTTTCTACGCCAGTTGGGGTAACGCTATGCAGATTAGAAATTTTTAATTTCCTTTATTCTGTTTTATTTTAATTCAAAAGTACTTAAGAATGAATCTGAAAGATCGATTAATTAACAATGTTTAATTTTAAATGCATCAAACATTAAGAAAATAAATAGAATCGTTTTAAATAATCAGCCAAAAAATCTTAAGCCTAGCCCATGACTGCTGGGAGAAAAAAAAACTGAAGCCTTACTCATTTGGCGGTGGGGAAAATGAAAAGATCTTTTTGGCGGGAAAGTTAGTTTTTAATTAATAATTAAAATTCTAATTGAAAATTCAAAAAAAGAGCTATCCTATCTTTTAAGTTAGATCAAACTGCACACGGTGTGCAAATTTGATTAAAATCGGTTAAGTAGTTTAGGAGTCCATCGCGGACAAACAACGTGACACGTAATTTATATATATTAAGATATATAGTTTTCAATTTTTCTAATAGGCAAAAAAAGTGTTTGGGCTTGAACGATTTTGAGATTTTAAAAACATGTAAATGCGATAGCTAAATAATGCAATCAATTAAATTTATCAAATCTGGTTTGTGATTTTATGACTATTATTCACAAAATCTATATATACTATCAAATTTTCAATAGGTTGAGAAAAACGTGTCTAAAACATAAATTCGATTTTCGGTTACTATTAACCGAATGCCAGAAATTAGTTACTGAAAACCTCGCCAAGAATCACACGATAGATTCTGTAAAAAAATGCTAAATTCACGCCAAAGTTTAATATTTCCTAACTATTGTATCCCAATGCCTTACAAGGCATTCTTACACAAGGCGCTCAATTTTTTGTGGGGACTTGAAGAAACACCTTTATTAGAGATTATGCGAGAAAATTTTGAAGGTGCCATTATATTTATCAACTTAACTTGTAAACACAGAAGTTTTCCTTCAGTTTCCTTTTCCTTGAAGTTTAACTTCAAAAACAATGTTTTCCAGATTCCTAGATATCTAAAACATTAAAATTCAGAAGTCAAATTTTATTGTCGTTTACTAAAAATCCAAATAAATAAATTAATTTTCTCTTACTGCTTAAAAAAAGGAAGTAAAAATAGCAAAAACCAGAAAAATAATTCATTAAATTTCATTACGAATGGTTTTATAACAAAATTAAAAAGAAAACGCAACAAAAAATGGTGGATCATAAATATAAATTCCGGTATTAACAAATCAACGAGGCGATTATGAGGTCATAATATCAGCCTAGAAATGCGAAAACCAATCGTATTTTGGACTTAAAAAACAAAATAACGCACAAAATGAAAGTAGCTGCTACTATTAGATAAAATACCTATGCACAAAGAATTTTTATGCCGGGGAATTCAAAAGTTGCGTAAAGCGAAGAATTCCTTCCAAAGATTTTAATCCCGCAGCTTTGCTTCCAAATCATGTTTTTATCTTCCTTAAAGACCCAATTATCATTTTATAAACCACATTACTTCAAAACTTAACTTTTCGCGAACAGATGAAACAGGAATTGTGAGCAGAATTAATATAAATTCGAAGGACGAAAGTCACTGCTTATCTTTTAGCTATGTAAGCGAAGTCAACTGAATATCATTCGAATTCTCTTTCCTTAGTTAATATTCTGCACGGAAACAGATGAGTCGAAAAATCGTTCGTGCACGTTCCCGCCCGTATGCAGCAGCGAATAAAAATCGTCTGTTTCTTTTTCGGATATCTTCCGCTATCTTGTTTCTTTGACTCTCTAGTTTTTCTCTCGGTTTTATAAAGTTTAGTTTTAAATTCTTGCATAGATAATGTAGAGAACAATAAGAAATGGGGAGTGATTATTTATATAAATAGCAAGGTGATGACAATTGTATCTATATATTTAAATAATTGCTAAAACTAAAGGTCCAATTTTTTAGATCCAAAGAATTATTCCCATTTTAGGGAACATCATGGTGACAAGACGTTAGGGAGTTTATGCCACTTTTTGAAATTCAGATTGACGACTGCTACAAATAAAATAATATTTAAAAAATAACATTAAAAAAATTCGAACTCGAGATTCTACGAATCTCCATGTTTTAGACCTCAATGAGTTCGAAAAATACATTTTTGGAAAAGTACCCGTGTCTGTCTGCCAGTAGATAACTCAAAACCTTATTGTATATTATTAAGAATATAAATATTATTGTATATTATAAGAATATTAACAAGATAACTCAAAACCGCTTTGAACTAGACGGGTGGAATTTAGCATGCTGTCTTTACACCAAATTTTGATATTTCTATCAAATCTCGAGCAAAATCTGTTCAAAGAAAAAGTTCTTCTGCCTGGCTCTTCACATATAAGTTAACACGATAACAACAAAATGAAGAGAGCTCAAGGGATAAAATTCAGTACACAGATATAACATTCATATTGTAGAAATATATCAAATTTTGAGCCATATCTAACAAAGGGCTGAATGTCTGTCGGTCTATACTATCAGAAGCCTGTTAACGCGATAACTCAAATATTTTGGAAAATATCCGTCAGTCTGCTTGTAACAAAGATAACTCAACAATGTTCTGAGTTAGACGATTGAAATTTGATATATGATTTTTACACCAAATTTGCGTTCTATCAAATTTTGAATAAAATCTGTCCAGAGGAAGTCCATTTGTCCGGCTGTTCGAATATAAGTTAGCATGGTAACTACCAAACGAAGAGAGCCAAATAGATGAAGTTTGGTACTCAGATTTAACATCTATAGTGCAAACAACCTGTCAAATCTTAAGACAAATCAAACTGCGAGTTAACTGTCTGTCGGTCTGCATTTTCAGAAGTATGTAAACTTGATAACTCACAGTTACAATGACTTAAATACATCAAATCTTGTATGTAATTTTGTGACTACAGTTGTAGCTCTATGTCAAATTTTTGTTTCAGTCAGTTGAGAAAAAGGCGTCTAAAGCGCAAATTCGGTTTTAAGATACTATAAATCACATGTCAGTGATTGATTGCCAAAAAACTCGCCAAGGATCACAATACAGATTCAGTAAGCATACTACATAGGTTAATATTTCGTGTATTTGTTGTACGCCATATAAGACGTTTCCTGCATTACCCAAGGTAATTTTATTCAGAGTGTGGGGTATAATACCCCACACTCTGAAATGGAAGATTTTTTAATACTATTATCCACATGCTAAGAATAACTAATCGCCGAATAACTGGCCAATGATGTGATAGGATCACACGATATATTCAGTAAAAATGCTAAATTCACGCCAAAGGTTTACACGTCCCTTGGGTTGCGAGTTCGAACCCCGCCGGCCCAAGACTCTCTGTGTGTGTGGTGGCTGGCCCACGTATAAATCTGTCGTAGTCACAAAGTCCTCCATGTCGAGAGTAATACCACTGAGGGTACTCTGATTCAGGTCTAAATTATGATCTATGGATGAGTGAATGAAATGCATGAAGGAAGTCCGCCCCGTAAAAAGGGTTGTGACGTGTGTGTAGCTAAGTCGTACTCTTGGCCATAGAAGACGCTACTGAAAAAACAAGAGATGCACCCTTAACTTAAAATCACTGACTTCTAAAGTCAGTGGCCTTGTCTATGACAAGTGCCATTAGAAACAACAACAACGCCTGAAATGCAAATTCACCTTCATTAGAGAGTATGCGAGAAAGTTTTGAAGGGACCACACTGGATGGTTTAAAAAACTTTAGAACACCACTCTAACTTAAAGTACAAATTAAAGCCTTGATTGAAGCTTGAGATTTAGATTGATAGAATTTTAATTCTATATACGGTCCCTTGTTTTCTCATTAAACAAATAAACAAAATGCGAGAGAAATCATCTGCTGATTCTCTGATTTCTGAAACAGCTGGCACAAAACGGAACTTTAGTTCTCTAATTCCCGCCAACTTGCACGTTTTCTTCGATCCGGCCTCTCGCTTTTTCCGCCGATTTCCAGAGTCACGTATTTAATAACATACATTTTTGGCTCGTCTTTATTGACGGATGCTTCCGATAAAGAAATATCGATGAGATTGGGTTCCTTTTATTTTGTTACAAGCTACAATTTTCTACATGTTGATAATGAAGATATCACTAGTCCTTTTTTTATATCTTTGTTTTTCTTGCCATGTTTGTTTTAGACCAATGGATGTTATCGGAATAATAATAAGTTTTTTTTTTTCAATAAAGATAACAATTTTGTGTTTTTGTAATGAAATAAATCAATAAAATAACTGTCATTAAATATATTAAGAAAAGAGTCCCTATGTGAGATAAATAATAATTTTTTGAATTTTCTTTTTCTCTTCTTTCCTTTCCTTTTATTTATTTATTGTAACAAAAACGTAAGTTTGAGGCCTGATAGTATTCCGAAAATTACTGCTTTTCTAAATTTCGTTTACGATAAACTTAATTCTATTGGAAAAAATAATCATTTACTGTGGGACGTAAACAATTAAAGATTTGATTTGCATAAAAATTCGAATGACAAAATAAATAAATGAACGGAGCTAAAAATAAGAACAGTCAAAGAAACGAGTTTTTCAAATTAAAAAAGGCATGAATGAATTATTTATAATCTTTAGCTTCTTCAATAAATGCAATAATAACAATTCATCATTCAAATAAATTTAAAAATTTGAATTAATTAATTTTAAAAAATTAAATAATTAAAATTATTTATTTATTTAAATTTGAATAAAGAAATTATTTATTTTGATAAGAAAACAGTACACTAGTGCAATAAATAAAACAATACTACAGTAAAATTTTAAAATCTACATTATATCTGACATTTTAAGAATAAAATATTGTTTTAAGACATACATTTTATAGCTTATTTTTGATTGATTGCTGTATAAAGTAGTGAAGCTCTTATGTGAATTAAGGAGTGAACAAAAATTATTCTTTTAGCATCAGAGAGAACACAAGGCAAAGACGGGTTTTATCAACTAAAGAAAATTCAGAAACAAAAGCAAAATTTTATAGCTTTCATTTTTCGCATTGAATTAATCAAAATAAATTCAATTATAGATAATATGTTCATATTATATTCATTAGAAAGGCAAAGGACTTGAGAAAAAGAATTCGAATTACCAATGAATTAGAATTAAAAAATTTCCAGTCAGCCAAATTCTATCGCATATATATTTTAAAGAGAAACAATTTTATCTCCTTGATTTATTACGTTTAATTTGAATAATCTAAATAATTAATAACCATTTTTTCAGGCGATTTTATATAAAACGAAAACAAAATTTTAAAGCGAAAAGATGTAAACGTAGAAAAATAAAATAAAATAATAAATTTTTTCTCCTAAATGAAAATCATAATTTATCTTTAATGAACAATCTTATCATTTCAGAATTTCTAAAAAAAAAAAAAAAAATGGAAATACTTCATTGAGATACTGCATGTTTTATTCAATAATAAAGAATATATAGAATCAATAGTCTAATTATAGATATTCAGTTGACCGAAAAAAAGTGCTCTTTTGAAATAATCTCACGTTGAAGTGATCTAAATATTGAGTCAATTATATTGATAAAAATTTTATCCGATGTAACATTTTATTTCGATAAACAATTGCTGAAACAAGATTAAGGTCGGAAAGTTAAGGAAGAAATCTACAAATAATAAAAGAATTGAAGAAAAAGACTGACAGAAATAAATCTGAGAACAAAAAAGAAAAAAGTGATAAATATCTCAATTGTTTAAAATCAACTGCTGGGAAACTCCTGACATTTTTAGAAAACACACCATCAAAAGAACTGCGGGGAAAAAAATTTAAGACATGAAAATCTCATTCTTTTTTTTTTTTTTTTTTTTTTTTTTAACTAAGTATAGTTTTTTTTTTAAATCCTTCTGTGGTGAAATATTTTGAATTTATAGAATCAACAATCGTTTTATTTAGAGCAACGATGATTCAAATAAATCGTCTGCCGGTAATTCTTCTGTGAAAGAAAGAAACAGTTATGAAATTGTGTGACCGAAACAAATCAAATGCCTGAATCATCAGATGAAACAAAAAATAATTATTTCACGATTACCCCCCTCCCGCCCAGTAAGAGGTCATGGGAACACAGCCATTTTTTTTCTCGTTATTGTAGTTACGAAAAGTGCTTAAAGGATTGCAGAACATTATTTATCATTAAATATATCAATTGTCTTATTACAGATAATGTCGATAATTATTTACAGATGATGATATATAATTTGGGTGATTATTTTCAAACGATAACCTAAATTCTTGTACATTTTGGCAAATTCTGTTGATGCTTAACTGTTCGGGTGAGGGGTGAGGGGTAAACAACAACAATGGGAGTTTATTTCACTTGACTTTATGGTAAACTTATACAACATATAATTTTAATACTATTCTATAAGTTTATGAAGTTTTTGTTATGCTTATAGAATAATAAGTTGTCAAATGTTTAACAATAATGAAATTATAAAACATTTGATATTAATATATGGACTCTATATGATATCAATTCAAAACTAGACAAAGTTATTATATGATAAACTTTATGTACATATAACAAATTCTATTCTCATGTGTAATCACGTAGTTTCTCCGAATTAAGCAATGACAAAAGGAAAGTTAAGCAGCAAAAATAAATTTTTAAAAATCAGAAAAACACTCGGGAGGATGGGGGGGAGGGAGTTCTGAGGAAATGTTTTCGGTTTTAGGACGTGAACCGTGTGTGTGAGTGTGTGTATTATATGTATGTAATCTAAAGATATTTTAACAGATAAGTGGCCGAATAGAGCGAATTTTTGAAATTTTAATATCAGAAGCATAATTTGTATAAGATACATAATTTCATTCCGGAAGCATAATTTGTACAAGTAACAAACTATCCTAAAAGATGTGTCAGTCTACATCGCGACACAAGAGCAAAAGAGACCGAATTTTTCCCTTTCAATAATTTTATAATGAGATTTTGATAGGGATTTCTTTTACACTTGTTGATTTAAGAAAGGGAATCTTAGATATTTTTAAAAGAATATTGTAAGCATTAGGGATTTTTATTCTTTCAGTCGGAGCGTGAGAAAATGCTGAGATCATCAGTTAATTAATTAATTAAAAAATTGAATTGGACCAGGGACTAAGAGAACATTTTAGAAGGAGGTTAATATGGGTTAAATTAAGATAAGAAATTGGAAATTAACAAAGGTTTAAATTAAATTTTAAAAGATCATTACACACACACACACACACACACACAAGACCCAAAGAGTTCAAAACTGTGACAATTTATTAAAATCATGACTTAAAATTTTTTTTGATACTAATAACTAAACTAATAAAAGTTAACAAGGAGTATGTGGTTTATCAAAGTAAGTGATAAAACAGGGAGAAGCATAAATAAGAGATAACTACTGCTGCCCACCGAATAATGTGGGGATTTTCGGAGCGTCATGACGTCATAAACAATGTAGCTTCGAGCACCATCCCATTGTGGGTCTTGACAAATGATCCGTCAAGTTCAGAAAGGGGGTATTTTCTTCATCCATTAGATGGCACGTGACCCCTCGGTACATTCTTCTGGAAGGGGTATTCGAACAACCGACCATCCCTCATCCTACAGACATCCGTTCTAAATAATAGATGTATAAGTATCCATACCAAGAGGGCAACGATAGGAAGAGGAGTAAGATGTAGAAATTGCTTCATGATAATGAAAAAGCGAAACATTTTGGCAGAGCGGAAATATCTACATATAAATTACATTTCAATCGTATTATAAAGCTTAAGACATTATTATCAGTCAAGTGACTGAGGGTGTTGAAAGCTGCAATTTATTTATAACTCTCTGATAAATTTATAAATTTGGCTTTATCTCTACTAATAATAAAGGGGAGTGTATGTCTATGTGTATGTGCATATTTATGGCTGTTGGCATTGTATAGATCATAATCTTGAACCGTAAACGACACGATTTGGTAAAAATGAGCTTTCGAGAGTGGAAGCGTACACCTAAGAGAAATTTCTTTAACATTTAAGTTAATGAAAAATTCAGCAAGAATTTTTGGCTTTTTTTTATCAATAAAAAATTCGATATATTATGGTCTAAAAATATTTTATACGGCATTTAAAAGATTTTTTCTTTAAAACTTAAATCAAAATACTTTTTTTAATGATAATTTTTTATGGTAATTCTTTTGTTTTTACAGCCTTTGGATTTGCTTGGCGATTTTTAGATTACGCCAAAATCACCAAAATAATGGATTTGATAGACTATTTTTGGATTACGCCAAGATCGCCAGGAATGCAATAAGATGATTATATTCCTTCGTTTACTTGAAGATGTTCAGATTACGCCTAAATTGGCTATATAAGGGTTTACTTGACTATTTTCTGATTACGCCCAAGTTCGCCTAGCTGCATTACGCATAAGATGATTGCATTTTTGAGGATTTTCAAATTACATCAAGATATTGGCGAGCTTGGTTGACCATCGATTGACGATGATTTGAATTTTTTGACTATTTATCATTAGGGGCAATAAAAACAAACAAGAACCTTTTTTTAAATTATCGAATAATTCTTTCCTAAAATTTAAGAATTAAAAAATAGTTTTTGCATGATATTTAACAATATACTTCATTGTTGTAATGAAATGCGAGCGTTTTCTTTCATTTTCAAACATTTATCTTTTTTTTTTTTTTTTTCCAAACATTACCTTGCCTACTGCTTTCAATATTTTAATTTCAAATTCTAGTTATTGTCTTAATTTACAAGCTCTTATTTAATGTATTTTCTTTATAACGAACGTATTTTGTGGTGACTAAATATGGAGTTGTTAATTTAGAAGATTTTGCGCTGTTTCCCTTGAGATGATACAAAAATACGAATTGCATGATGTCAAACTTCTATTCCTTGAAGATTTACAACGTCTTTTAGGCACTCTTCAGACAACATTTGGGCTTCACCACCTCGAAATGATTCCAAGTTCTCCAACATCCCCGTTTCCAAACATGCCGCAATTGAAACTGAATGCCCAGATTGTGGAGGCAAGGCATTCTCCGCTATCCCTCACTCTACAGTGACAAGGCATGACGAACAGCAGTCAGCTACTGATTTCCGGAACGCGCTGCCGTTGATGAGCTATACAAAAAATGCACTTCTTAATGACTGCTGAAACACTGCCGAGGGAGTAAAAAAAGCGCCACATGATGGCAGAATGGGCCAAGGGACTGACACGCGAAAAACGGTGATGGATGAACCTCGACAGGCTGATTGCCAAAAAACGCCTATAATCTCGCCAAAACAGAAAGAAGGCTCCAGGCAAACGCCGCTGGAAAAGCTCGTGTCTTGTTCAGTACTCCCCCCCCCCCAAAGTGTGGTTGGATAATAAATTCTGTCTTCAAGTAGTTGCAAACAACAGGCCTAAAGTCAACTGCGATGATGAAAGGTTCTATTAATATTGCCTTAAATACCTGAAAGTTTTGTAGAATCTTTTTCTTTCGTTTTTCAGTTTCAAGAGCACATACTATTTAATTGCTCCTCTTTTTTATAATACATCTCACTGTTTACCTTTACGATTAAATCTCAACGACTATAAGGGGCAGTAATTCTTAGCAATTAGTCCTCGAATAGTATGAGAAGAATTTATATATTATAAAGGTTTTGTTTGACATAGAACAATTTGCCGCCAACAGCTGTATGACAATAGTACTCTGTAAATGCAATGTATAAAACTCCATCTGAAAGATTATTGATCTAACTTCTCCGTCCACAGCCATTCCCCATGGCAGCCCATTAAAAGAACTTTCTCGCATTCTCTCTAATAAACTTGTCATGCCAGAGAAAGCTTTGCATAGATTGATGTACAATAATAACGAAACATTTACCTTTGGCTCAAATTAAGCATTTTTACTGTATCTATCGTGTCATTATTAGCGAATTATTTGGCGATTAATCCCAGCCATAAGTAATAGTATCCAAAAATCAAATTAATGTTTTAAGCACGTTTTTATCAATCGATTGAAACAAAAATTTGACACAAAACTGCACTTGTAATCACAAAATTTCATACCAAATGTTGATGATATAGATGTTGAATACATGTATAGAATTTTATCTATCTAGCTCTCTTCATTTTATAATTAGCATCTTAACTTATACTCGAACAACAGAATAGACGATTTTCCTCTGAGCAGTTTTTACTCAAAATTTGACAGAAATTTGAAAATTTGGCTTAAAAATGGCATACCAAATGTCATCCGACTAATTTAAACTATTTTGGAGTCAACTTTCTCACCAACAGATAAATAGACGGACATTTTCTAAAAAATTGGTTTTTCGAACTCAGTTAGGTCTAAAACGTGGAGACTCGTCAAAATCACGAATATTTTGATGATTACTTTCTCTTTACTATATATAGGAGAAAGTAAAAAATGATGACGTAGAATTCTGATTCTTTTTGCTGTTGGAATTTACAGAACTCATATGTTGTAAAAACAATCCTATTCGTCCAGATTTTATTTCATATAATTTTAAATACTTCCACCGTTTTCTATTCAAAGATATTTTTTTTTAAGCAACAGCATCAGATTTTCTCTTTTTATTCTTCTTTAGATCCATCAGGAGCGACCTACTAGTACCTTGACCCACTACCTACACTTTAGGAATTGATATGGGCCCTGGTGTTATAGTAATAACTGCAATATGAAATAATAACTTCAACTTATACACACGTTATCAATGATGTAATGCATTATGCTCGTAGTGGGCTGAAATGTAAGCGCCCTTTAATAAAAATATTTCCAAATTTTTCATTATATTTTTAATTTATTAAAAATCAATCGAAATTTTAATTTTTTCCCTCAAAATCTTCAGGAAATATTATCGTCCAAAAACCATGTTCACACTGCTTTAAAATTAAAAGCGCTTGATTTTCGTTTATGTCAGCATAATTTCTACAAGGTTTTATTCTCTTATGTTTCATCCATTTTTTTTAAAAAAATTTTAAGTTTGATTGTTTTAATGATTGGATTTATACTCACACATGCTGGGTATGTAATTAAATGTTTCTTTTGAGTGCGTATTATCGCTGCTATAATTAAAAATAAATTTTCAAAAATAGTATAAAAACAGACAAATCAAGTCTAAAACAATATCATTCTGCCTATGTTTCGGATAGAGGTTCGAATCTCTTTAAAAATTATGAGGAAGGAATAGAAAAAAAAATCGTAACAATAGACATACTTGTAACTATTTTTGGTTCATGCAGGGGGTATACTGATTTCAGTCGCTGGGGTATTTGTCCGGGAAGTAGTTTGGTCCTTCAAAAAGGTTTTAAATTGCGTATAACCCGTGAAGTAGTATACCCTTTACAGTCCCCCTCCCCCTCCCTATAACGGAAATGAATAGGGAAACCGACAGAAATATGTAGGTCTATTTCCTGAACCTGTAATGGGGGGAATTTGAAGAACTCTCGAATCCACCCCGACTCTCAGGAATTCCCAAACAACCCCTCCAGAAACTACTCCAACTCAATTTGAAGTTCATGCTCCTAAGTTTTTCTCTCTCTCTTTCCTGTTATATATGCATTCAGTGGCAAAAAAATCCAAAATTCACACAAAAAAAGAACATTTAAGAGGATGTAGAGGATTACGTGGCACTCATCCAGAAAAGGATTTTAAAAAGTGAAAAAAAAAATCCAAGCTGACTGCAATATGAACGACGATTAATGATTAAGGTATTAATATTCTATTAGAGCAGAGAAAATATTCAATATCACTTGAGAATAGAGTAGAAAGATGTGAGCATGCATACAGCATTGGGAGCAATGATAAATGCCCGATGAAAAATAACTATAATTTGAAAGATCAGAATGATTGCTATAATTGTAAAGAATTAATAATGTTAAGCGAACGATTACCTTAAATTAAGAATTATTAACATTAAGCAAACAATTGCCTTAAATTAAGAATTATTAACATTAAGCGAACGATTGCCATATAGTGAAGAACCAATAATTATAAGTGATGATTGCCATATAGAGAAGAACCAATAATTATAAATGATGATTGCCATAAATAAAGAATTAATAATATCAAGCGAACGATTGAAGAACCAATAATTATGTGGTGATTGCAATAATAGTGAAGAATCAACAATGATAAGTAAAACGATTGCTATATAGCAAAAATTCAGCAATAATGAATGACGATTGTTATGTAGTGAAAAATCAATAGCAATGAGCAACGATTGAAAATAATGGAAAATCAATAATAAAGGGTGATGATTACAATAACAGAGAATCAATAATAATGAGAGATGACTGTAGTAATAGAGAAAAATAAATAATAATGAGCACGATTGCAATCATAGTGAAGAATCAATAATGACGAGCGATGATTGCAATAATAATATACAATCAGTAATAATGAGCGACGATTGCAATAATAGTGTAGAATCAATAACAATGAACAATGATTGCAACAATAATGGAAAATCAATAATAAAGAGAGATGACTGCAATAATATAGAATCAATAATAATGAGAGATGACTGTAATAATAGAGAAGAATAAATAATAATGAGCGTCGATTGCAATTATAGTGAAGAAGCAATAATGACGAGAGATAATTGTAATAATAATATAGAATCAGTAATAATGAGCGACGATTGCAATAATAGTTTAGAATCAATAACAATGAGTAGGATTGCAATATTAGTGAAGAATCAATAATAATGAGCGACGATTAGTGAAGATTCTTGTGAAAAAAATGATGTAAGTTTCGGAAATCTTCTTTCCCTTATATCAGGATCTTTGAAAGAATTGCTTCCCTTGGAACAGTTAAATAGTTAGTTCGATAGAATTGAAATTTTAACATGTTTTTTTAAACAAAATTGCATCATCTCACAAATGAATATTAAATTATATCATAAATATACCATTTTATCTGAAAGAATGGAAATATTACCTTATGATCAGCTAAATGACTTAGGCTGGTAGAATTGAATTTTTAGTACCATTTGAAAGCGATATCTATTAAATGAATATCATGCAAATATATCGTGCTTTTCTAAAAGAACGAAAATAATTTCATGGGACAAATTAGATTGATGATTTTGTATGTTTTAAAACAAAATCACGTTGCTTGATAAAATAATTAACCATGAAATCCATTCTGCAACATTCAAATATTAATGGGCATAACTACAAACATTTGTCAGTATTTCAATGCAAATAAATCTCCCGGTAAATATAATTGGATAAATAATTTTTAAAAATAAATATCTAGTTTAAAAACGTTTAATTTACTATTTTATATGGGGGGAGGGATCAAAAACAATGAATACCCACTCAAAAGGGACCCAATAGAAAACTTTTCATGTCTCAGAATTTCTTTCAGAGTCATATTTTCTGGAATACCACTTGTACAAAGAGATAGTACAGTAATCGACAAAAAAATTCGATCTCGAGATTTTTCAACCTCAGGATCGCTAAGTTTTGCAATATCTTAGTCCTAAAAACATTTTCAAACCATAAAATTTTAAATCTAAGCAATTTCTACTGAACTTAAAATGGAATTAGCCTTTTTCCTAATAAAAATTTTAGAATAACTTACCCATATCTTGTTGCTGAAATTCTAGAGTTCTAAATTAGATTTAAAAAACTAAATGATAAAAAAAAGTCTTTAAACTGTTTCTTACTATCCCGTAGATAAAAATTATCTGTTTCAAATGGCAATAAATGTAATATTGTACCATCTCACTCCCCTCCCCCCAAAAAAGTGATTAGTACAAATTTAACCTGTTTTAAACAGCCTTGGAAATGAAAATTTGGATAATCGTATAGAAATTATAGGCGCAAAAGTAACATCAAGAAAACAAATAACAATTATAATCAAATTATATTATTTACTTCGATTGAAGATGATATTATTCTGTAGCGAGTGCCCCTCAGATCGCAAAGTCCTCGACCCTTTTACCCGGCACTACATCATAACGATCTGGGGAGGAATAGAGGGTTAAGGTTAACGCGTCAGTACTCCAGACTTAAAACCGCGCTGCCAACTGCACCTGCCTTTTACAGAGGCCAAAAGGGATCTGCAACAACTACGTTTCTGATTAATTACTTTTTGTGTGGGAAAGAATGAGAAATTGTTCATTATTTATTACTAAATGCCTTCATAATCACATCTAATGCCCTTCTGAAGAAAACACTGAAAACACTTTAACCTTTCGGATCTGATTTCTTACTTCCTCATATACTAGATTTACAAAGAGAAAATATTATATTCGTCAGAAGAATTTCTTTGTTTATCAACATTTTAATTCTTTCTCAATAAGAAGAAATCGTTTTTGAAATGTCTGTTTTAGATTAATTTATTCAAACTGCAATCTATATTTCTGTCCATCTGTATTCATACAAAAACAGTAATTCAAAAAAGAAACTAACAAGGTGAGAGAAATGGGACATAAAGTTTTACTATAAATGTTCTGCTGTAAGATAAGTTTCATTTTAAACCAAATCGATATCGATAACTGTAGTATGCCAATATATAAGAAAACCACTTACGGAAAATTTGTCTGTAGATCCATGTATTCGTGAATATGACAATTATTATTATATAATCAGTCATTTTAAGATTAAAAAGGGCGTTTTCTTAAAATTAAAAATAAAGATTGATTTATTCAAAGTGTTTCCCGTTTAGAAACTGCAACATTCATTTTTCTTTCCGATAATACTATGAATTCCGTGAAGATAAAAGTTTGGTTATTTAGATGTAATCCGTCCATCAAGCGATTCTGTGTGAAATTTTTGATATCACTCCAGAAAGGATACTTTACATAAAGTGAAACAAATAGTAGTCTGAAGGAGCAATATCTAGCGAATATGTAGAGTGGAGCAAAACATCCCAGCGAAGGCATTGCCAAGTTTCTTTTATTGGTCTGACAATACTTGGACGAGCATTGTCGACTTAGAAAATAACCTTGTCATGTCTTTCGCCATATTCTCAACCCTTCTTTTTTTACAGCTCCGTTCACATTGACCAACTGTTGCTTATATTGTTCTTCATTGATAGTTTGATTGGGTAGCAACAGTTAATGCCCTGTGCATTGCTACATATGAAACCAAATCAAAATTTTTAAATAGCCAAAACCATTCTTTGCAAGTTGTTTTATATGGAACATGCTTAACACAAATATCCAACTACAACCGATATGTTTTTTTTTGTTTTTTTACACTTTTCTTTGCAATGAAATAATGTCACGTAGCTTCCCTGCGAAAATTGTTCGTTTGGCACTAAGTTCGACATGTTTTCTAAGCTAGAAGACTATATATATGTTTTAGATATTTACCAGAAGTCACACACTAGCTTTTAAAGCTGGTTGTTCAAATTATTCAAAAACAATTTTTCAGATTTATTGGCTGGCAAATTGTTCTTGTAACGCTATTATTACAAGTGGACGGTGTCACATTTATGTATGAAATTTAAAAAAAAAAAAAAAAAAAAAAATGCTGTGAGGTGGCATTTGATATTTTTATCACCTAATTGTTGATTTGTGACAAAATTTGGATTAAAATCGTCGAATGACTGATTTATTTATAGGTTTGTCTGTTAGTATGCAATCGAACATGACATTATATAAATGATTGTTAATATATTGTGAAAGTATATTAGAGAATAGTATGCAGGGAAGTGTTATAGTTTTATTTGGTTATATTTTGCTACTCAATTAGTCATTTGGATTTTTGGTATTATGTATTTTGATAGCAATTCATGTAATAACACTCAGTTGGTTATTCCAAAAATAAAGCAGTAGTTGCTTAACAATAGAATTTAGTTGATCATTCCAAAAATAAAGCAGTAGTTGCTCAGCAATACCATTCAGTTGGCCATCCAAAAATAAAGCAGTAGTTGCTTAGCAATAGCATTCAGTTGGACATTCCAAAAATAAAGCAGTAGTTGCTTAGCAATAGATTCAGTTGGTCATTCCCAAAATAAAGTAGTAGTTGCTTAGCAATAGCATTCAGTTGGTCTTTCGAAAAATAAAGCAGTAGTTAATTAGCAACAGCGTTCAGTCAGACATTCCAAAAATAAAATCATAGTTGCCTAACTGATCATATTTTTCTAATGTTTAAATATAATTCAAGATTGCAGATTTGGACATATTTGGTTACTACACCCACTAGTATTCAGTTAGATATTTCAAAAATGCAGTAGTAGTTGCCAATTATTTGCCATTTTTTTCTAGCATTTGTATAGTTGGATAGTAATTCACTCTCTAACACTCCGTTAGACATTTAAAATTGTAGCGGTAGTTACCAATATTGTGGTCTCTTTTTTTCTGCATTTATATATTTTGACAGTAGTTCACCCACTAACACTCAGTTAAACATTGCAAAAATATAATAGTAGTTGCTAATCGTGTGACCATATTTTTCCAGCATTTACCAAATAAAAATATATGCAATGTAAAAGGATAAGCTTTATATTATTTCTATGCAATCAACATTTTTCGAAGACAAATCCCCAAAGAACAAGAACCAAATACAAAGCTTTTTTTTTGTTGTTGTTACATCCTTTGTCGTCTGACAGCTCCAAGGGTGGCAAGGAGGGTAAAAAAATAATCACTTCTTTCTTTGGCTTTTCGGAAAACCTATTACTGCCGGGAGACCATATGGTCCATCTCTTGTCACCAATCTGCTTCTTCCTTTACGACAGAAGGTGCACATCCTCCCTTGCCATCAAGAGGATTGAGTTCTTGCTTTGTTCCACCCCGGATGAAAGGGAAGTCAACCGCGGAAGGTGGAGTCCGAACACCAGGAGGCGTCTTGCCCACACACAGGCAGGAGGATGCTCCCGTCAGAGTGGACTTGAGGTGGTTAAAAAGGAATCGGCTGCTTGATGTATTTGCCAAGCGAAAGAGGTTAGCCGCTGACATGGTGGGAGAATGGCATGACAAATCCTTAAAACCACAATACATAGAGGAAGAGGACAAAAAGAATCGTTTTAACTTTGGGTTGGGTGGGAAAACAAACTTCATGGCTCTGTGGACATTGAATGCCGGAATGTTTTCTTTAAAAATAAACAGAATGGAACTTGGCTCATTTGAGGTTGATACTACGTCCAGAATAAAATTTTGAATCATCATAAAATTTGAGTAAAGAAAAAAAATTGAATATGAAATAATTTTTAAAAATAATAATTAATAATTTTTTGAGAAAACAAGATAATTTATTTCATAGTTTGATAATAATTATATTTAACACCTTTTTATCTATTTTTAGAAGCAATATTTTCAATAAATAAATACGTTATATTAATAAACAAACAGTACTACTTTGAAGAATTATAGAATACGTTTAATGAACAGAGCACTATTTGAGCTAAATACTCTTCCTGCCGGCATCCTGGCATAGGGGTAGAGCGTCTTCCCCGTGACCTGGGTATCCTGGGTTCGAGTCCCGGTTCGGGCATGTTGTTCTTCCTATTCTATCTGTGAGATGTGTGAATGTGCCCCCCCCCCCCGTAAAAAGGGGTTGTGCAAGCGAATGTCATGTGTGAGTAGCTAAGACGTACTCTTGGCCCTAGTTGGCGCTACTAAAAACAAGAGATGCTCCCTCGGCTTAAAATCACCGACTTCGTCAGCGAGCTTGTCCATGGCAAGTGCCATTATAAACAACAACTCTTCCTTCCCATTTAAAAGCTTTTGCTTAAACAATGTCTGCAAATTTCAAGTTTATACGATTTTTTTATATCTTTAAATTTCTGAGAAAATAAAAGATATATTGCAATTTTACTACACTAATAAAACACTAATCCATTATCTACTAATTTTACACTGATGAAAGCGAATTTCATTTTTTTTCTTCTCATTTTCTACATTTTAGCTTTCAATGTATTTCAATATCCATTATCTACATATATGAAAATGAATGTTCGTTTTATACCTTTTATATAAAATTTAGTTATTGTCCGATCTGGAAAAATTTATCACATATGCTCTTCAAGTTAAAAAAAAAAAGTCACTGTGAAATTTTGAAAGTTCAAAAATTAATTAAAATATGTTATCAAAAGTTAAACAATTTTTTTGTCTTTCAGCTGTATCCTTCAAAAATATTATGCCACTAAAAGGATTCTTGCTTTTCTTACTTTATCCCCAAACTTATGCCGATTTCATTTCTATATAATTGTTTCTTCAATTTTATTAAGTGTTTTTTTTTAATTTAAAACAAAAACGTTACAATAATTTATGTTTTTACCTTTAAAGTGAAATCCAAATGGATTTTCATCAGTCCATTCAATTGCGTGCTTTTACTAGTATTAAAAATAAATTTAAAAACTTGCTTATTTTTAGCCTTTAACTCTGAAGTAAAATTTTGACTTTTGCTTTGATTTCTTAATATAGTACACTTTTTAATTTGCGCGCGTAGTAATTTGTAGCAATCTACAAATTAATATGCTATTAAATTCTTCTTACTTTTTTTGTCCTATTAAGTAACAAGATAAATATTAAATAAATGCATTCCATATTAAGAGTTTAACATCTAGGAAAGTCAACATTTCAAGCGAACAAGGTGTCTAATTATAAATATTAAGGGATCTTGCAATAATTTTTTTCAATTTCTGTCGTAGACAGTACCTATAGGAAAGAATTAAAATTTGATTGAAATTAATGGACATCAACTTATAATTAAGGTCTGAAAATATTCAAATATAGTTATGTCCTTAGAAAAATATATTCATGTGAAATTTCAGAAATTTTTTATAACTTGAAGCGAATGAAAATTGATTAAAAAATTAACCATTCAAAACTCTGAAGAGAGTTAAATTAAAGGAAGTGGCCTCCCGAAAGCTTTCTCCTATATTCTCTAAGAAATTAGTCGTGCCAGAGAAGGGTTGTTGTGACTGAAGACGATCTTTTATCTATAAACTATTTATTTTACATTATGTACAGGAACTATATCAAAAAAACGTAAACATGGATGAAATTCTACACTAATTTTTCTTCCGTTGCCAGTATCGCTAGCTGAATAACAAGTTACATAATTAGAAAAGACAACAGGAAGTGCGAAATATAAAATGAGTGGCAACAATGGTTTTTGCATGGCACTGGTGTACAATAGTTACAAAATATTAACTTTTGGTGTGAATTCAGCACTTTTAATGAATCTATCATGTTATCCATTCTTGGCGAAGTTTTTGGCGATAAATCCCTGGCATGTTTTAATACTATCCGCAATTCGAATTTGCGCTTCAGATAGATTTCCTCAATCAATTGAAACAAAAATTTGACACAAGACTGCAATGGAGTCACAAAATCCCATATCAAATATGATATATTTAAATCATTGCATTTTTGAATTATCGTGTTTTCACGTTTCTGAAAGTACAGACAGACAGTCAAACAGTTATTGTATTTGGTTAAAAATTCGGCAGATGTCTGCATTATAGATGCCGAATGTGTGTACCGAATCTTATCTATCTAGTTCTCTTCGTTTTATAGTTATCGTGTCAACTTATATTCGAACAGCCGGACAGACAATTTGCTTTGCATAGATTTTACACAAGATTTGACAGAAAATTTCAAATTTGGTGAAATTACCGTATTCCACATTTCAACCGTCTAGCTCAAAGCGTTTTCGAGTTATCTTTGTCATAGACAGACAGACGGACATTTTCCAAGAATGTGGTTTTCGAACTGAGGAAGGTCGGAAACGTGGAGATTCCACAAAATCTCGAGTTCGAATTTTTCGAAGTGTACTATATTTTCTTTATATAACGTACATGAGAAAGTAAAAACAATTGAGTGTTTTTTCCCCCCTTAGAAACATTCTCTCATATTCTTTAATAACAATCTTATCCTTTTTCTTCAGCATAAAAGTGTTGATATCGGATAAATTCACAAATATTTTGAATGATATAAATAAATAGAGTGACAGGAATATAGAACTCTGGAGTGAGTCTAGCATTTTTACTGAGTGTATTGCAAAAATATTTATTTTGGATGCCTTTTTGCCAGACGATTGGTACCAAAATTTTGGCACAAAACTACGTTGTAGTCACAAGGTAACGTAACGAATTTCCTTGATTTAAGTCATTACATTTGCATGTGTATGAAAGAAAGTACAGACTGATAAATGGTCGGCCGTTTGGCATATCTGGGTTACAATTTGGTAACGCCGGCGTCCTGGCATAGGGGTAGCGCGTCTTCCCCGTGATCTGGGCGTCCCGGGTTCGAGTCCCGGTTTGGGCATGGTTGTTCTTCTGTTGTTCTATCTGTGAGATGTGTGAATGTGCCCTCCTGTAAAAAGGGGTTGTGCAAGCGAATGAGTGATGCGTGAGTGGCAAAGTCGTACTCTTGGCCCTAGTTGGCGCTGCTATAAAAAATAAGAGACGTTCCCCCTCAGGCTTAAATCGCTGTCTTCGTAACAGTGGGCTTGTCAGTGGCAAGTGCCATAAGAAACAAACAAACAAACAACAAACAATTTGGTAACGAATTTCAACGAATTCCCTTGATTTAAGTCATTACATTTACATGTGTACGAATAAAAGTACAGACTGATAAACGGTCGGCCGTTTGGCATATCTGGGTTACAATTTGGTAACGAATTTCCTTGATTTAAGTCATTACATTTACATGTGTACAAAAGAAAGTACAGAGTGATAAACGATCAGCCGTTCGGCATAGTTGGGTTAAAATTTGGTAAGTATATATGTTCTAGTTACTAAACTTTATCACTCCATTGTACCAAATTGTATCTGTCTAACTGTTGTGTTTTGAAGTTATCCCACTAATTGTAATCGAACAGCCAGACAGACAAACTTTCTGTGAATGGATTTCATTCAAAATTTAACAGAGATTTACAAATTTGGCCTTTATTCCATAAACCAAATTTTAGGTGACTAGCTCTAAATGTTTTAGAACTAGCGTGTTCACAAATGGATTACTGTTATCATGCCAAAATGTCCAGATCATATCAATTCGGATTCAGGATGGTACGAAGTATAGAAATTCTTCAAAATCTCAAGATGACGATTGCTGTGCTTTCTCTATATTTCGTATACAAGAAAATGAAAATGAAAAAAAAAAAAAAAAAAAAAAAAAACATTTGAAATTGCAGAAACAAAAATCTAAAACTTTTTTTTTTCAAAAAAAAAAAAAAAAAAAAATGTAAGGATACCAGACATTTTTCCATTGGAAATTTTAAATAACATTTGGCATTAAAATAATTCTTTAGAAAATTCTAATTTTATCCTTGCCAGATCAAATTTCTAGTTTAAACTTTTTTTTTTTTGTCACAGAAAAAGAATGATATAAGTAAATAGAGTGATATAAGTGTTAATGATAAGTTTTATCTTTAAATACCAACCGTTCTCTAATTTTAAGATCAACTTTCTCGATTGCTTCGAAATACGAATTAAATAAAAGCCTTCCATTTCTAGTTAAGAAATACAATGTATCCCCTTCATTTCAAGATGCTAAACATTGCCAAGGCATCTTGACTAAATAAAATAAATTACTCCTTTTCTTTGTTTCCGACAGTGATATGCTGCAGGCAACTGCGTGAATAATCTGGGGGTGCGACACGGGAATGGAAAAAAGTGTTCTGTTCCTTTGACAGGTTGCGAGACCGAAAGAGAGGAGGGTTGATCCGTAACTGATGACCCCCCAAAGGAGCAGTCGGGCCAAAGGGATAGTTTCAGCTGCTAATTGGGGGTCGCGGGAAAAGTGTGAAATTCCTCTTTTCCCATTCGTCACTTTCTAACAAGGTGGTCGCTCTGACAGATAGATTTTTTTTTTTTTTTTTTTTTTTTTTTTGCATTTTTCGCCATTGAATCAAAAGCAGATAAGGTTGAGATCTGAATGATGCCGATGTGGGTTCTGTCTCGCGCTAATGAGGGATTCAAACGATGTCAGGAGGAATTTTAAGAAGAGATTAAGATAAAAAAATTTTGCTAGGTCAGGCCCTTAGAATTCACGCTGGTGGCAGTGTCGGTTTCTTGTAGTTAATTCACAGTTTGGCATTCGAAAGATGGTGCAGTGTAGGAATGCTTCTAAGGTATAAAATTATTCAATGCATTCGTTTAGAAATGTAATGAGTTTAGATGAAACTAAAGGGATTTTTTTTTTCTGTATTCCTTATTATATAAAAGTATGTAACTACGTTTGGGAGGATCTTTCTTGAAAAACGTTTAAAAACAGTTATAATTTTGTATGCATAAAAAATATTTCGAAAAACATGTATAAAATTAAAATATACCAATTAAGAGGCAAAAGTTTTCTTAAAATTTGGAGAAAAAAAAGTTTAAAAACAAAACAAAAGAGATATATATATATATATATATATATATATAGCAGATAGCTTAAGAAATATATTTTCTAGACTTGGAAGTGAAAAATAAGTTGTATTTTCATTCACACTTTAAAGATTGGGATTCGACTGATAAATAACACGAAAAATTTACAATCGTTTTCACTCTATGAAGCACTAAAAAAAACTATAAAATAAATCTAAATGATTAGATTATTTAATCTTTAGCCCAGAAACTGCAAAACATATTGGGAAATAATTATGTCAAATTTGAACAAAAATATGCATTAGATTTTAATTTATCAGATTTTTGTTTAAGAAAATTCTATTCAAGGATTAGAATTTGAGAAAATTCACAGCTTAAGATATTTTGCACATAAAGATGTAAAATACCATTAAAATGTATGTATAAAATACCGTTAAATGTATGCAAATGTTAAATGTAAATGCATACGTAGAAATCAATTTAATTTCCCAAAAAATATACTTAGAAATAAAATTAAAACGGTTTTATAATAAATGTTCAAATGTTAAGAATATTAAATAAAAAACTTTCATAATTTCGCAGAAAATTGACTTTTTAACGTATTTACCTATCTTAACCGATTTCTGGGTTTTAAAAATGTAAAACCCTTACGGACAGGGTTTTTTATTTAAATGACAACACCACGCGTCTTAATTGGTGCAATAGGGTAATTTTTTTTTTTTTTTTTTTTTTTAGTTTTAGTTGGGACGCTTTTTTAGTAACGTCCCATGGATAATTCTACACACTTTCATTCTTTTCTTAAATTAAAAAAAATATTGCTCTTGATAAGATTTAAAAATTGGAAAAATTTTTTTAGTGTGCAATTATAATTGTACTCATTCAGTTTTAGTAATATTATCATTCGGCTTTTTGATTTGAAATTCAATAAAGCCAGACTTCTTAACTCCATATTCTTTTAAATTTTTATATAAGAGTGTAAAACTATATTTTTTTTATAAAACAGTGTTTGGGATGCGGAAGAAAAATTAACTAACTAGTTGATTAACATTATTTAATTTTGATAGTTTTAAAAATAATTTTGATCTTAGTTTTTTTAGTTTAATTAATTAATTAAACTTTTATTTTTTGAATTAATATTTCATAGCAAATTTCTATCACATAAAATTATTTCAGAAACGCTAATAGGAATGCACTAACTAAAATGTTTAATTTTAAACTAACAATTTAAAAAGGAAATTTTCATTAAAAATATCATTTCCTGATTAAAATTCCTTTAGAAAAAAAAAATCTTTTAAATACAAAAGATGCAGGAAATATAAAAAAATTCGGAATTGATATGTTATGAACCAATGTTTAAATATTCAAAATTAGCTGAAAAGAAGATAAAATTTCTAATACGGTCTACTTTGCAGTATGGGATATTTTTTTTTCTTTTTGAATTGTACAAACTAGAAAAAAAAAAAAAAAAAAAAAAGCTAATCTTAATTTAAAATAATCATACTGAAATCTTGATTTAGATGTTTCAAACCATGATTACAATTTTTAAAATTGCAATCGAAAAACATTTCAAATAAACTTTTCGAAATTGTGAGTCAATACTAAACTCATTCAGTTGACTAATAATTAAAATAATTAAGGTTAATTTATCGCATTATCTTCGTTGTATAGAAGAAAAGCAGAATAGTGCAAGGATAACTTTCTGACTTATTGATAAGAAACATTTTTTTTTTCTCTCGCAATAAAATCCCACTAAAGTTTTTATATTGAAAAGGCAATAAAACGTATCCTATTCGTAAAGAATAATTTTAAATATATGTGTTAAAAAGGAAGAAATTTCACTTCAGATAAAAGATAAACAATAAAAAAATATTAGTTTCTATAATTGATAATTTGCTTTGGAAAGAAAAAAAATCAGTTTTATTATTTCTGTATTTCAGATATTTTATGTAATGGCATTCGGAATAAATAGTATGATACAAGCTGACCAAAAAATTTATTTAGAGGCTGAGAATCTGTATTTAAAAAAAAAAAAATATTACTTCATGTTTATATGATCTGCTGTATTTAATTTTGGAATCCATTAATTAATCAATCTTGCAGGCCTAAAAACAGCAATACATCCTAGTACAAAGTAAGGCAATATGTATTTACGTTTTTCATCTGGCTGTGACGTAATGAAAATCCCTTCCAATAGGAATTCAGCTAACGATCCATTGACAAATCTTCAAAACAAATGCATGATTTGTGTGTATTTTGAAGATACAGAAGTCACAACCTCTAACACTATCAATTGCAACTACAGATTAATCAAATAATTATGCAAACAGCTGCTTTCATATCGACCCAAAATACAAGAAAGTCACAACTGTTTAAGATAGATACTATGACAGCTTTTCGTAGAATTATTCGATTAAACCTTTATTTGCTATGAGAGGTCAAAATATGCATGGTCTGAAGGACATAATAGGATTCAATCCATGAGAATTTTGCATTTTGTTAAGAACAGACAAAACGGCAAAGAGAAAGAGAAACTTGATAGCTTTTCGCCGCTATACAGTGTCCTCCGTCAAAGGGTTTCAACAATACGGTGCTTAGTGGAACAATCTGCATCAAAATTTATCACCGTTGTTATCATTCCAAGCACCCTCCAGTATCTTGAACTCTAGTAAAAAAGAAACTGAGTTTGTTGTATAAATGATTAACTACCGAAATATCGCTTGCTGAAGTGGATAGTTATCATCTGGAGAATGCTGCAACTTCTCCTCTATCTTTGTGAAGAGAGCTTAAAAAAGACTTCAGACGTGGGTGGTGGGTAGGCCACCAACAAAGCGTCTCTATAAAATGGCGCCCAGATCCCTATCTGCGGTGCGATCACTGACATCTTTTGTGTCCCTACAGTTCCTGGACGAGGCCCTAGCAAGGGTTGGTAACACTGCTTCCGAGTCAAAGAGTCCGTACGCTCCAGAATCACTTCTTTAGACCTACCCCTCTGGTATGCGATCGGCACCTGACAATTGATGGGAATTTAACGTGGGAAACTCCTCAAGACTGTGAATCTTCGGAAATGAAAAAGAAAAAGGGCAGTAAAAATAGAACGAGGTGATCTTCTTTTAAGATATTGCGTTGATGTCCCTCCCGTTTTATAGTCGTCTTCTTGGACATCCTCCTCGAACGTTTTACATAGCGTACTTTTATTGGCGGTCGCGTTTGAATCGGATGCTCAACAGCAACATCAAAGCAACTCGTAATGGTATCTATAAGTTAGGGTCATTGAACTTTCAATGGTGAGATAATAAAACGATTTCGTCTTTTCAAAGCTCACACGCCAATGGAGTAATGAAACCGAAAGTGAATTACATCAATCATGGAGTTTATGGCTTTGTGTTGTTCTGGCGTGCTATTGTGCATTCAGAGGGTGGTCGGCGGGGAAGAAAAGATTTGATTTCTATTGTGAAGTCCTTGTCGCTTGTTAAATGGAATGTCCTTTAAAATGTATTTAGATTATGTAGTCGTTAACTTTTTTTTGTGCCTGCTATCAAGGACCTGAAGTGACCGGAAGTGAGTAGATTGTCGTAATTCGGTCTAGATGGCAACTTTTAGGAAGCATTTGACTGACTGTTAGACCGAAAAAGAATTATTTTCAGCGTTTTGTATAAAATATGAGGAGAAAACAGAACACTATATTTTTTTCTTACTTTAAAAGGTTAAAAGGTTGGCAAAAGGCAACAGGTTGGAATTGAATTAAGTTTATTTTAGTTTAGTTATATTAACGCCCCATCTTAAAGCAACACTAGGGCTATTTTGGGACGGACCTAGTAATTTTGAACCGCAATCAGATGTCGAGGACGACACCTGAGCTGCCCCCCCCCCTCCACATCACATCATACCCGCGGGAGGACGTTTGGCCGGGACGGATTTAATGTGCACCCAAACCCGCGTACACGAAGGTTCCTCGGTGGAATTTGGTCACGAGAATTGAATGAAGTCTCGAATTTTTTGATCGAATGACAGCGCAGTATTTTTTTTTTTTTCTTAAAGACTAATGAATGCAATAAATAGCAGGACCGGGATCTAAATAAGACCTTTGACCCATAATATAGGACATGTAGGATGAAAAAATTTCAATTAATAAAAGTAAATATTTCATACAGAATTTCAATAATGTTTGATATAAATTAGATACAGATATCAAAATATTATATTTTCTTATATTTTCAAAAGTGAATAATATTTTTAGCAATTTTTTTATGTAAAATTATTTTGCAATAAGTTTTGTTCTGTTATTAAATTTAAATGTTATAAAGAGAAGACACAGATTGATATTTTTATGTTTCGGCAGTGACATCAGATAAAAACAATTCCTCTCGACATGCTGGAAAGCAAAGGTAGATTCTTTTACATCTGAGCTATTAGCTGGCAACATAAATTGTTGATATTAGAAACAGTCAAAATTACGGCATGGAAATCAGTTTTCAGCCCCTAACTTATAAGATAGTGCAGCTATCGAAAAACTTCAAGTACAGAAGTTGTTTGTTATAAGAAAGATATTGCGAAATGAAAATTTCAACCCCCTAGCCTTTTCGTCCCCTTTGAGCTAGATGGACCATTTTCAAACTCGTCCGAGATTTTTACATAACAATATATTCTAAGTCAGTTAAAATCCAAACAAAATTACTCTTGTTATACTGTTCACAAGATAACATGAGCAAATTGTTATACTCATTGCATATATATATATATATATATATATATATATATATGTTACCGTTAAAGTATGAAATCCGTTATTTTATAGAATACCTAGTTATTCCATGAAATAACTGATCGTGTCCGTTAAAGTGCAAAACTCTCTTGTAATTCATGGTTTAACCAGTAATTTCATAGAATAACGATCTGCAGCCCGTTAAAGTGCAAAATAATCTATATCATATATCTCGCACGACAAATACATTTACCTTCCACCCCTACTGCACTTATGTTTTTGTTTGTTTGTTTTAGAAATAAAAAATGTTTTTGTTTTAGAAATAATGTTCTTTGTAATTCCAAGTGTCATTTTAGTAATCCTTGTTGTAACAAATGATTTTATGGTACGTTTCCGTAAATACCATTTATACGCTGCATAAATTAGATAAATTGCTTCTTTTTCATTTTAATTGTCTGTCATTAGTTTAATTTCATTTTAGATAAATTGTTTATTTTACACTTTAACTGTCTCTCATTAGTTAATTTATAGAATACCTAGTTATTTCATAGAATAACTAGTTAAAGTGTCAAATTAATAACATATTACACACTTTAACGGACACGATCAGTTATTTCATGGAATAACTATGTATTCTGTGAAATAACTGCATTATATACTTTAACGGTAACATATATATATATTTGGGTTCTTGGGACCATGATCGGTGAAGAACTGAAGAAATTGCCCCTAAACTTTGTCATGAGAACCATTGCAATAGGTAACCTTCCTATAGGAATCTACCTAAGAAATTCGGACTAAAATTCAGATTGCGTAAAATTTTCTTTTCCGCTTATTCCCCATAAATGCTATCATACGGAAACAAATTTAGTACTACTTTGATATTTGTTGTGGGTTTTAAACAGTGGAGAATTTTCAACTAGGCAGCTGCCTAGAGCCGCTAGATTGAGGAGGAGGCAGCAAGCAAATCGATTCAAATACTTTTCATTTTCCTATTTCATTTCCTAAATTTGTAAAAAATTGCTGCATACCTTAAGCAGTTTAGAATTTTCAACTAGGTGCAGCTACGTTTAATGTCAACTTGTTTGATGAAGGGAGCAGAAAGTTGAGTAAAAAAAAAATTATTATTTTATTTAGAAAAAAAAAAAAAAACAGATGAGAAAAATTATTGCAAAAATATTAGGACAACGTTAACACTCTGCGGAGAATAATTTGTCAAATTTCAACAGGCTTCATCGAGGTCACTTTATTATTAGAATATTTGTAAAATCGAACATAAGCTTCAATAATATTGTTACAAACGTGGATATCGAGCGGTCTGGAGTTTTAATAGACAAATAAAAACAAACACATATACACAAGGTTAACAAAAAATTTTAATCTAAAATAAATCATTAACATGTTAAAAAAAATGAGCTAAAATATGAAACCAAACTGACCATCTTATTGAACTAATGGCATAAGAATAAATTGATCAATAAAGGGCATTCACGGCATGCATTGAATAGGGCCTCAAAATATCGAAAGCTGCCGATGTCCATAAGCCTCGTGCTAGGAACAACTAAACCTTTTTGCTATGCCAGTGCTTTTGAATGAATTCTTGTATCTGCTATGCCGACAATTTTTAGAGCTTCAATTGAATTTTCAGATCATGCTAAGGCTTTTAAATTTAATAGGATCTTAAAGTAGTAACGTAGTAGTAAAATTTTATGTTATGCATAGAATAGAAATGATTGTTTAGCAATATCCTTAATAGTATGTGATATTTACTGATTTATTAAAAATGTGAAAGTATTAATTCATTATTAAAAGTTATTCACTAGTGGATTGGAAGCAAATTCATTTAGTTATTTGCTAATTAACTGAAAGCTCATTTAGCAATTAACCATTTGATTGTCAGTAAGCTTATTTAGCTCTTTATTGGTTGATTGTAAATAAACTAATTTAGCTATTTAGCATTTGACAGCAAGTTCATCTATTTACTAAATGATTGTAAGACATCTCTTCTAGCTATTTACTGGCTAACTTTAAGTAAGTTCAGCTTTTGCTAGTTACTCTCATTTATTAGTTGACTGTAATTTCATTTAGAAATTTACGATTTGGCTGTAAGTAAGCTTATTTAGCTATTTACTAATTAACTGTAAGTAAGTTCATTTAGCAATTTACTAGTTGGATGTAAAAAAGCTCATTTACTTATTTACTGGTTGACTGTAAATGAATTAATCTAGCCATTTACTGATTAACTGTAATAGAGAACTACTAGTAAGAACTACTAGTCTATTTGCTAGTTGACTGTAAATCAGCTCATTTAGTTATTTACTAGTTGACAATAAGTAAGCCTACCTAGCTATCTAGAGAAAAAAATGTAAAAATAATCACTTTTCAAAATTGTTCCTGCCATCTTAATTTTTGTGAAAAACTCGCTAAACTAAGAATAATTCTTGTGGGAATTTTTTAACAAATTCGTAAAGGCTTCGATAAGGTTGAATTGATAGTTAAATTCACTTCTACATAGTGAAATTTCATTATAAAAATTGTTGCTTTAAGTCAGATATACCAGTTCTACAACTGAATTACAAGAACTTAAAGCGGAATATACCAATAATTTCAAAAACAATTTGAACAAAACAATGTTATGTGAGACCCAGAGTTATAAGATAAAAGCAACCAATCCATTAAATGAACTGCAGATCGTCTTGGGAGTCTATTTGAAGATTCGAACTTCATTTAAAAAAACAACAACATCGCAATTAAATTGTTTTTCGCTAGTTGTTAAAGGCTAATTATGGTTTCGCAATACTCCGAGCGCAACATCTTCTCGAACACGGGTGGTCCGAAAGCATTTTACACCTATCAATAAACACTTACTAAAAACTTATTTGTAATTCCTTACAGGTTGCGGTAACGGCTCCTTTCGCGGGCCTCTTTTTATTGGCCAGTCTTTCCCCTATCACTTGTAAGAAAGGAGAAATAAATTTCGCTTACTTCCTGATCTTGGCATCCAGGGACACCTGCTCCACCTCGTAACCTCCGTCTCGGATGTAATCCAGCACGCTGCCATTGCCCAAAAAATGGCCTGAAATAAATGGTTAACTGCTTGTTAGATATCGAGTTTGGCATTAGAATATACACAGAGTAACAAATATTAGTTATATAAATTATGGAACAACTATTTCTATCTATATTACACGTATGTGGACGCAAAGTCAGTTATTTGGCTAAAGCTCGAACATAGGTTGAACAATTTCGATTAAAAATCAAAAGTTACAGAAACGAGAAGTTAGAACAAATGAAATTATGAACAAATGTTGATTTATTCATAAGAATATCCAATTGGAATGACAAAATACATGCGTTAAAATGCTTTTGTATATGGGAAGAAGTTTCTGAACTACAGAAGCATTGCCAATTTTCATCGCCATTTTGAAATATAGCTAATCACTTCGAATCCGCTATCATTATTTCTCAAATATGATTTAAAATAATACAATAAATAGATGATATTTTGCGATATATGGTATCGCCAAAATGATATAGTATCTTTTTTTATGATATGATATTCATCGAAATGGATTGACATTAAATTAATCTTATTAAAACGCACTGTTTTAGATGATTATTCAATGTTAATGTCAACTATTGTTGATGATATGCATCGTATAAAAAAAAAGAGAAAAGGAAGTAAATTTAATTTTGATTTTTAAATATTTTAGAATTATACATTTTTTCTTCCTAAAATTTACATATTGGGGAGTTCAAAAATTCGTTATCATTTGAAAATTCAATAATTCACGGAATAAATTAAGTAAAAAAATGTAGGAGATAAAAATTGACACACATGCTTGAAATAACTTCTTCAATGGGATTTTAATGAAACTTAAAAAAATAATGCAAAAAATGGAGGAAGATGGCAGTTGTTTGTCTAACATCTTATGGACCGACGAAGTCCATTTAACATTCCATGGGTCTATCAACTCCCACAACTGCAGAATTTGGGCTACGGAGAATCCTAGAACTGCCATAGAAACTTCTTCAATGTGATTTTAATGAAACTTAAAAAAATAATGCAAAAAATGGAGGAAGATGGCAGTTGTTTGTCTAACATCTTATGGACCGACGAAATCCATTTAACATTCCATGGGTCTATCAACTCCCACAACTGCAGAATTTGGGCTACGGAGAATCCTAGAACTGCCATAGAAACTTCTTCAATGGGATTTTAATGAAACTTAAAAAAATAATGCAAAAAATGGAGGAAGATGGCAGTTGTTTGTCTAACATCTTATGGACCGACGAAATCCATTTAACATTCCATGGGTCTATCAACTCCCACAACTGTAGAATTTGGGCTACGGAGAATCCCAGAACTGCCATAGAAACACCACTGTATGATGTTGGTTGTGAGGTTACTTGAAGTTGGAAGTCTATAGCGGCGTTCCTACGACCTGTCCATCTTCAGATAAGGCACGCTTTCCCCAGGTTTTTTCCTCTTGCGGCTTCCTGGGGTGCTTTGATGCCTGTCTAGTTTACTGACAAATTTTCGGTAAACTGGACAAACATCAAAGCACCCCAGAAAACCACAAGAGAGGATCAAGAGGGAATGCGTGCCCGTCTAAAGAATCACTGATCGTTGGAACGCGGCTTATCGCGATCGTCCGATCTCATTAGAGATGCTAAAAGACAGCATTCGATGGCAATTTTTCACCACACCTATAGATATGCTGTACAGTGCTATGCATTGTCCCTCGATTACAGGTATTTTTGGCGAATGACGGCCTACATGTTGAGCATTTATTATAAGGAACATAGTCTTTACTAAGAATAAATTGTTATGCTAGTTATTGCTTTTGTTATCATATAAAGAGCAATCTATTTGCTCTCCCCCCTTTTTCTTTGGTTTCAATAAAACCCCATGTCATTTCAAAGTATGTGTGTCAGCTTTTATCTTTCTAGCTACATTATTCTGGAAATCATTGAATTTTCAAGTGTTAATGGACTTTTGAATCACTCTTTATATATCTCTGTAACCAGAAAATTTTTAGTTTAGAAAGTGATAATTTAGTTTTTAGTAATTGATTAAAAATTAATGTTACTGTAGTGAATAGCTTATAAGGCAGTTAACAGCGACGCTACCCGAGCAATTGCTTTTGTATCGTGGTCATGTTACTCGGCTTCGAACACAAGGTCCCAGGTTCTATCCTCGCTCATCACAATTCGCCACATTACAATTCATGCAATCCGAAATGTTTTAAATTAATTTATATTTATGAATATATTTATAATTTCTCATTACTAACAAAAATGCGTAATTACACAGCAAACCAGCGAAGCGAGGTGGGATCACGTAGAAATACCAAAAGAATCGCAGCACGTTTCTTAGGGATTGGCGAGCAGCAAATAATAATTACGGAAGCCCCTGTTAGCGAGTGATGTTTTTGGTGATTCGTCGCTAGGATGTGTTTAATACAAAAGTATCTAAGTATCGAATATTTATTTTGGAAGCCTTTTGTCTGAGCGATCAAAATCAAAATTTTGTCACAAAACTTTAATTGTAGTCATAAGATCACATACCAAAATTCATGAATATAAGGAAGAGTGTTTTGGAGTTATTCCATTTACATACTGTTCAGCAACGGATTGTAAAACCATCCATGCTTTTGCGCATGCGTTAGGATGAGTTTAATTCCTCAAAATAGGGGTGAAAGGAAAGATGAAAGGAGGAGGTGTTTACATTTACTAGTATCTATAGAAAAAAAAATAATAATAAGGGAATCTAAAGTCAAAGGGAATACCGGAAATGCACTCATCGTTCCACGTCTCACCCCTTAATGAGATGGAGTCGTCGAAATGTGATCGTCTCAGAATCCGTTGACGAACAGTACAGAAAGTATAGATAGTCAATTGCTCTATGGATTTGTTTTCAAATTTGTAACACATCAACAAACAACAAAAACGATCAAGCTAATATATATATATATATATATATATATATATATATATATATATATATATATATATATATATATATATATTAAGAAAACTAACAAAATTCAAGAAGATATTACACCAATGCATAAAGCTGATAAAATTAAAAACGATTTTTTTTTTTTTTTTTAAATTTTACAATGGCGTTTAATTATTTCGAGTAACAATATTTTCGGAAATGTTCGCAAAAAACGTCAAAATTTTGTGCAATATTTAATTAATTTTATTTATACGAAATAAGATATTGTAAGCCAAATTAAAGCGAAATTAGAAATTCTAAGCCTATGGCTGTTACATCGAAAAATATAGGCGATGGATTTCATAAGTCGCATTTTTTACAGATTACAAAACATGAAAAAAAAAGTTCGAGAAAAATACGTTCATTTAATTAATAATTTCAAGAACGGAAAAAATTCATATGTGGCCTTTACGATATCTCATTATTATTGGTAAGAGTGATTCCTCTGTATTTGGTTTCAGTTATATAAGTGAAATTGTATTTTAAATGCGTTTCCAGAAATGCGCAGTAAATAAGTAAGTCTTTTACGATTCAAAGCATCACGAGTTTCTTCAAGTGCTGTTTCTACAAAAATGATTCATAAATGGTTTTTCTTTTGCTTAACTATTCAGATTAAGAATTTATTCTGTCTATTATCAGTATTACCTAGTTTAGCAATGTTTATCTTTCGGTATTCCCTTTTGTAATTTGTTGTAAGATAGTTTCTTTTTAATTGTTACCAATAGCAAACTATTTTGGATGATTTTATACAAATTCAATGCAATTTTTAAAAGTTTAATACGACGGAATAAATTTTATATCAAATGGAATCATTATTAATTGAATTAATTTTATTGTTTAAGTTATTTAATTTAGTTAAATTAAATTGAATTTATTGTAAATTTTGTGGTCAAAAGTAGCTATATTCCGTTTGTTTGAAATTTTTTATAAATGATAAATCTTGCGTCAAAGAACCAGTTATAATTCCATTTTCTAAAAAATAATTTTTTAAATTCTTATTCATTTAATAAAAGTTATTATAGTTCCATTTTGTTAAAAAAGAATTATAATCTATAAATCTTTTAGAGAAAAGCAGTTATAATTCCATTTTGTTTGAAATTTTTTTTTTTATAAACTGCAAAGTTTAGTTTAAAAAACCGTTATAGTTTTATTTTAATTAAAAGAATTTTTTAAATTACAGATTTCTACTTAGAGTAGTTAAAGTTCTATTTAGTGAAAAAGGCATTTTTAAAAACAATAAATCCTTTTAAAAAAATAGTTATAACTGCATTTTTGTTTAAAAGTTTTTAGTAAAATATAAATCTTTTAGTAAAGAGCAGTTATATTCCCTTTTGTTTGAAAGTTTACTATAAAATATAAATATTGCTTTATAGAGCTGTTATTTTTCAGTTTCGTTTAAAGCATTTTCGTAAACTATAAATCGCAAGAACAAATAAAGGGCATACATAGTTTTATTTTTTTAACATTTACTATATATTCTAAATCTTTTAGTAAAGAGCAGTTATAATTTGTTATATAGAACAAAATATAAGCAAACAAGTTTAAAGAAAATTTCTGAGCTCGGATTCATCACATTTAAATAAACATTACAAGAAATTAGATTATATATTTTATATATATATATATTTTTTATTTATTAATATTGACTCTCTAGAGCAAAATGTTCAAATTCAGTAAGAATTCACCGAAAATCGATGATTGGTTAACGGACAGTTAGGGTGAAAAGACTCGCTTTTGAATAGATTATGTTCTTTAACTGACTGGTAACTATAATTTATATTATGCAATAAGATATGTACGAACAATTTCACTGAAGACTTTTGAGTTCGGATCCCCTACATTTACATTACATAATAAGAAACTGGTCGTTTTTTGTTGATGTCTCAAGCCAGTTGTTCTAATTCACAAAATAATTACTTGAAAATTGATCATTGGTTCATGAATAATGAACGTGAAAATATCATTTTTGAACATATTATGTTCTGATTCCTTATACAGAACACGATATATTTAATAATATTATTACATTTAAATGAACAAAAAACATTATGATTTTTCATTTTTTTTTAATCTCCAAAGTGAATTCATCAAATTTCAATAGAAATTCTAAATAAATCAATTGATTAATGAGCAATTAAAGTAAAAATTTTACTCATGGGAAATAATATAGAAGCCATTATTTTTTGGCCAATTTATGTTCATTAATCAGTCGCTTATTTTAAATTTTTAAATAACTACTTCAAAGATTCACTTAAATTCATAACTTTCTATTCTTAGTATAGAGAAAATATAGTAATCGCTAAAAGATTTCGAATTCGAGATTTTGACGAATTCGACGAGATTTGCCCATCTATTACAAAGATAATTCACAAACGCTTTGAGCTTCATTTGGTGCCAATTACACCAAATTTGCAGATTTCCAACACATTTTGAATACAATTTATTCAGAAGAAATTCGTCAGTCCGGCTGTTAGGACATAAGTTAACACGATAAGTACAAAATGAAGGGAGCTAGATAGATAAAATTCGGTACACAGATTTAATATCCATACTGTAGACACCTATCATATTTTCAGCGAAACTCAACAACGGATTGATTGTCTGTCAATCTGTACTTTCAGAGACATGTAAAGGCGATACTTCAAAAACACAATAACTTAAATATATCAAATTTCGTACGGGTTTTTGTGACTATAAAAGCATTCTTGTGCCAAATCTTTGTTCGAATCGGTTGAGAAAAACGCGTCTAAAGCACAAATTCGATTTTCGGATACTTTTCATTCCATGCCATTGTTTAATCGCCAAATAACTCGCCAACGATGACACGATAGATTCCGTAAAAATGTTAAATAAATTCGAAAAGTTAATACTTCGTACCTATTGAACGCCAATGCCATGATAAGTTTATTAAAAAGTATGCGAGAAAGTTATGGAGAGATCACTCCCGCTGGATTTTTAGAATTATTTACAAAGAATTCTTATTTTATTTCTTAACTTTATTGATACGATTTTGGCGTATTGAAGATCAACCAATTACATTACGCAATCGATGTATATATATTATTCATATTAGATTTCAAAATCAAAATTGGAAGTTATATACATATTTTTTGTATTAAATAGGACTTTTGTATAAAAAAAACTCACAGCACTTTTTTTCATTCAAAACCTTCTTGGACAAACCCTACCGTATAAGCCCCGCTGCAGTCATCCAATTTATGCTAGACCAATCATTAGCTACAATAATTCCGAGACGTGATTAGTGGATGGAATCCTTGGAAACTATATAAATGCCCTCAGAGATGCTACAGTGTCGGTAAAGTAAATATGAACACTCTCGTTCAACATTTGTTCTAGAAATCGGAGGAAGGGAGGGTTTTTTTATAGTTATCTAGCCGGGACATACTTCCTTATGAGGGTTCTAAACATGAGAACTTCATAGCGAGGTCTATTTTGAATAAATACAGTACCTGTATTATCTGTGTCAGTCTGGTTATACTAAAGGGTGTCACCAAATTAAAGCAAGGTTTGAAGTTGGCATCATTCGTGCATTAAAGTTTTGGGAACCCTATTAAATGCCCATTTGACAGCTGAGAGTTTAGAGTTTGTAAAAATGGAGCATTACACGATAGAAAAACATGTTTTTCTTATTGAACAATGTTTCAAAAATAATAAAAATCTGGCTGCCGCAACTCGAAGATTTGAGATATGGCCTTCTAGATCATGTGATTTAACACCCTTGGATTTCTTTTTATGGGGTTATTTGAAGTCAAAGGTCTATACTAACAAGCCCACAAGCACGCGTGCGTTGTAGGAGGAAATTCAACGCTGCGTCAACAAAATTCAGCCACATTTATGAAAAATGCTCATAGACAATTTAGATAAAAGAGTGCATATGTGCCTTCAAAACCACGGTAGCCATTTGTCCTATGTTTTATTTCATACAAAACCTATCCTGTGTACTTTACGATTCAATAAAAATATAACAATTTAAAGAAATAAAATTGTTTCTTTTTTATTTAATTCAAATCTTGAGCTAACATGTTCTATCATGTAACGAACGCACCGTTTTTACTAACCCTAAACTATCAGTTGTCAAACTTTTTTTTTTTTTAATAGAGATGCCAACACTTTACTGCACGAATGGTGGCAAATTCAAATCTTGCGTTCATTTTCGGACACCTTTTAGTATATCGGATGGTTTAATGTTAAATTATATATATAATATATGATATCCAACAATGGAGTAACCTCCAAGGATAATTAACAAGTAGCAAACAAGTAATTTGATAAGTAGTAACTGTAACAACGTAATTTTAGAAGATTATGCACAGGATACATATACGTATATAGATATATCTAGATAAGTAAATATCGTTTTTGTATTAAAATTGGTAGTTCATTGATCACTGCAATTTATTATGGTAGATGACTGCTGTAAAAAGTCAATTCTATGCAAAATTATGATTTTTTTTCCTATTTAATATTCCTAATGTTTGAACAACTTTCTTTATAAAATCTTTAAAATTTTGTTTCTAAGTTCTTTGGAAATTTTGGAAATTTTTTTCAGAAATTACATTCATTTTTATATTTATATTTACATACATCTTTCAATCTTTAGATGCTGTTTACACAAATATAGAATATAATATAATTTTCATACGAAAAACTTCATAAATTAAAATCTGATGCCTATTAATTGTTCAAATTTGGTATGCTAATTTCTCAATATGTTCGGCAGTTCCTGAACTAGAGAATAAGTAATCTATTCATTTATAAATATTTTATGGTCGTTTTAGTACTTCACAGTGTAAAAAACCTGAAAATGTCGTATTATTTATCAGTCGAACGTCAGTAGTTATTTAAAGAATGGAAAGAAATACGGCTCACTTTTTAGTTCAGATATTAAATAATATATTCCTTAAGCTATATGCAACATTTTAAGCAAATCATTTGATAAACATCTAAACTGGAAGATTTTTGCTTTATATCAATTTTTAGCCTTCCACCCCCCAAAAAATGCCTTTTTTTTCAATTTTTTTTAAAAAATTCTTTTGATACTTAACGGGTATATTTTGGTTTCATAAATGTTTTTTCTATCTTTTTTTTATGCAAATACTAAAAAATATAGCAGTTTTCGAACATTTTTCAAAAATTCATCTCGAACGTAGTCACATATCTTACATAGAAAAAGAGAAATTTGTTATTCTCACTACATTCAAATTATTATTACTTTAAGTTTTAAAACTTTACTTATGCTTTTTTTATTACTTTATTTATATTATGTGTACTCGTATATTTTATTAAACTTAAATTCTGAGTCTCAAATGTGAATTAATAAAATTCTAACCCTGTTAATAATGTATCTAGATAAGCGATTATAAAACTTGTTAAAAAACAGGATTTTAGAATGAATTATATTCACTACCAAATGCTCATTGAAATTTATCATTTAGAACAAGACACAGTGGCTCAAAAAATTGTGAGTACACCTTACTTTTAATTCATAAATCCGACTTTCAATATAAATAACACATTACCGGGAAGTGCAAACATGATTTTATTTTTACACATAACAAATGGTTTAATTTAGAGTAAAAATAAAGGAAATCAACGAAAAATTTCAAAATTGAAAATTTTCAGAAGCATTTTAAATAAATATACGCAGAATTTTGCCTCAAAAAATTGATAATACACCAATGAAATTTTTGCAATATCAATTGCAAGTCTTTTGGCTCTTATAATGGCCTCTAAACGTCATGGTACCGATTTCACCAATTTTTGGTGGTATTTGAAGATATTTTACCCCATTCTTCTTGCATCACTTGTTGTAAATAGGTTTTATTTCTAATTTTGTGTTTTTGAACCACTTTTTCGGGTATGGCCCGCGAATATTCAATGGCATTGATGTCGGGGTACTATGGTGGTGTGTGTAACTGCTATTTACAATGAAAAAGACACCATATTTTGAAGTTTCGGGTATTCTATTTGGGGTCGTTGTCTTACTGGAAAATGAAATTTCCATCTAAACCCAAATTTTTAGCACTTTCCTTTAGATTGCTGCGAAGTATATCCAAGTAAACCGAATCATTTATAATGCCATCTATAAAAATTAAATTTCCTACCCCGGATGAAGCCATGTAACCTCAAATCATCACGGAGTCATCATCATGTTTAACTGTAGGACATAAATTTTTTGGATACAAAACAGTATTAGGCTTTCTCCATTCAGTAAGATGGTTGTTACTGCAAAAAATGTTGAGGTTTCTTTCATTACTAAATATAGATTTCCTCCAAAGGTTATTGGTCTTCAATTGATGAGTTTTTGAAAACTTCAAATACTTTTTCTGAATTTGCAAGCTGATGAATGGTTTCTCTCTAACAATGCTACTTTTATATCCAGCTTGTCTAATAATATTTAGCACAGTTTCAGCATTTACACTTCTGCCTATGATTTAAAAAGTTTCTGCAACAAGTTGGATGAACCATATGGTAGCAGCAATCTAAAGGAAAGTGTTAAAAATTTGGGTTTAGATGGAAATTCTTTTCCAGCAGGACAACGACCCCAAACAGAATGCACGTAACGTCAAAATATGATGTCTTTTTCATTGTAAACAACAGTTACACACACCACCACAGTACCCTGACATCAATGCCATTGAATATTCGTGGGCCATACTCGAAAAAGTGGTTCAAAAATACGAAATTAGAAACAAAACCCTTTTAAAACAAGTGGTGCAAGAAGAATGGGGTAAAATATCTTCAGATACCACCAAAAATTGGACGAATCGGTACCATGACGTTTAGAGACCATTATAAGAGCCAAAAGGATATGCAATTTAATAGTGACACTTTATTTCTATGCGTGATATTGCAAACATTTCATTGGTGTGTTCTCAATTTTTTGAGGCAAAATTCTGCGTATGTCTATTTAAAATGCTTCTGAAAATTTTCAATTTTGAAATTTTCCGTTGATTTTTCTTTATTTTTACTCTAAATTAAACCATTTGTTATGTGTAAAAATAAAAACAAATTTGCACTTCCCGGTAATGTTTTATTTATATTGAAAGTCGTATTTATCAAGCAAACGTAAGGTGTACTCTCAATCTTTTGAGCCACTGTATGTAATGTATTAATTTTATTACTTTATAAAAACACAGTAAGAAATTATGCAGTTTTATTTTTTACTTTTGTTTTCTCAACTATCTGGAAAAAAATACCATATGAATTCACTATAAATTGAATACCAGCTTACGATCTGTTCGTGCTAAAAATATCGCTCGCGAATATTAATTTCTGCTAATCGTTTGCTTATTACAAATGATTATATAAATTAAATGACTCACCGAAAAAAAATTATGTAAAATGTATCAAACGACATGATTTATTATTAATAATTCGTTGCAATTATTCTTAGATTATTAATTATGCACGTTAATTTTTAACTTGATTAATCATTATTTTTGCACCGAGGATTAATTAACTATACTAAGGGATACTGGTATGTATATCACACAAATCAGATATTCATATCGAAACAAGAAAGTTTTTTTTGCATCTTGTAAGATTTATTTTTCTCAAAGTTATTTTGAGATAAGGTCTATCAGAATAAATACACCTTATTAGAAATCTGACATTCCAATTCACGCTAACCAATGGCGCAGACAATTTTGAAGTTTTATGCAGAATCTCGAAGAAATATCAACAAGCGATTGTCATTTAGTGACATAATATTGTTTTTTGAATGGGTTATATTTATTAACGATTTTTATAATAATTTTTTTACTACAAGAGATATATATTAATTTTATTACATTTAAATAAACATAGTAAAAAAACATATATATAATTTTTTCTTTTTCTTTATTTCTTGTTCTCCATACAAAATTAATCAAATTTTCATTTTAAATCCAAGACCATCTTACAAATATTCAATCCAGAAGGTGCGTATTTGGATATATAAATAATTGTTTCCTCGGTCAAATTGAGATGTTTAAATTACTTCATAATATAATTAATCATAATTAATTTGTCTTAATTCATCGTGGATAGTATTTATACAAGTTATTTTTTTTCAGACTGATGAGTTATTTTCTTAACGATGTGTGATTAACTGCACTAATGGTATATTGTATACACATACACTTGTACGCACATTATTCAAGTTTGAATAATCGAATCTGTTGGGAAGGTATTTTCGGGAGATGAAGGGTGGTGGAGTAAATTAAAAAAAAAAAAAATCGAAACTAAAATGCAAAGGCTTTTTTTCCCCTTCAGAAGAGAATTAAATAAAATTTTCCTCAACAAAAGGAGGTCATTTTATTTTTTTTTCCCTTCTTCAAAGCAATCTTGACAAGGCCTATCAGGATAAATGTACGTTCCAAACAATCTGACAATCTGTTACATGATAACCGATCGCGCAGGCAATTCTGGCGGATTACACACAAGCTCGCGGTCATTCGTGTATTTAGACACGCGTTCACCCGGGCCCGCTTGTAATGGATGGTTGGCGGTTTTTTCGATAAGAAAACCGCACTTTTGGTGACGTAAACAAGCATCCGAGTCGCGTGCTCAATCGCACAAAAAGATAAAATTCCTCTCGATAAAAAAGCCGGCAGGGACTTCTCTGTTATTAAAGGGAACTTCAAAAGAACCGCAGAACATAACCCTTCATTAGCAGCAACGAAAAACAGAAAAAGAATAAGATCGATAGCCTCGTACTCGGCGGCCTCCGATACTGGCCGGAATTGTTTTTTGTTTTTTTTTCCCTTTAGAAGAATTGTGAATGGCAAAAGTAATAGTGGCATACGATTTTTATAGAATTTTTTTAATTTGCGGAAAAATAAATCTACGATGAAGTGTGAATATAAATTAAGTAGAATTTTATAAGAGAAAAAGACCGAGAAAACAACTGATATTTGAGCGAGCAAAAAAAGATACTTAACACATTTTCTGTTTTTTTTTTTTTAATTTTTTTATTGAGTTCGCGTATTTATTTAAAGGCTATCTGTAAAATTTTTAAGTTTAAGGAAAAAAAAAGAAAAGAAATGGTATTCCAATAAGTTAATTACAAGTTTAAAACAAAGATTTCTTCAAAATATTTTCTTTTTCAAAATGACTTGATATAAATAGTTCTAGAAGAACTGTGAATGGCAAAAGTAATACTGCAGACGATTTTTTATAGAACTCTTTTAATGTACGAAAATATAAATCTACGATGACGTGTGAATATAAATCAAGTAAAACTTTAATAAAAGAAAAAAGATTGATAAAACAGAACTGATATTTTGGGCAAGTAGAAAAAAAATATTTAATGCATTTTCTGATTTTTTTAAAAATTGAATTCGCGTGTTTTTATTTACTTAAAGATTATTTGTAAAAAAAATTCATTTTTTTTAAAGTTAGGAGAAAAAAAGAAATAATATTAAAATAAATTAATAATGATACTAAATTAATGAATTAAATATTTAATAACTAAATTAATTAGACTAATTAAATTAATTAATCGTAATAAATTAATTACGAGACTAAAGAAAAGATTACTACATAATGTTTCCTTTTTTAAAAATGAGTTGATATAGATAGCTCTAGAAAAATTGTGAATGGCAAAAGTAATAATGTAGCCGATTTGTACAGAATTTTTTTAATGTGAGAAAATATAAATCTACGATGAAGTGTGAATATAAATTAAGTAGAATTTTAATAAGGAAAAAAGATTGAGAAAACAGAACTGATATTTTCAGTTAGTAGAAAAAGATATTTAGTTCATTTTACCGACTTTTTCTTTATTGAGTTCGCGTGTTGTTATTTAATTGAAGGCTTTTTTTTTATGATTAAGGGAGGGGGGGGGGATGATATTCCAATAAATTAATTACAAGGCTAAGTCAAAGATTTTGTATAATATTTTCTCTTTTCAAATTTTCAATAATATTTCCTCTTTAATATTCATGGGATTTTCAATATGAACATTAATTGCTCCTGACATTTTAATTTTTACCATTGATGATATTCTTAATACAAAACTGCACTTAGTTCTCCAACTGTTTCTTTCAATAAATCAATTAAAATAAAGGATTATTTTTTTCTGCTCTAACCCCTTGAATCCTCGTCTTAAATAACAGCATAATTAAAGATAGGCATTTAGAACTCAATTACAAAAGTAGTATAGGGTATTATTTTATGTGCAAAATATTTTGATTATTAAAATTCGATTTATATAAAGGGAAAAAAAACTCAAGAAAATTATCTTTTTGATAACAGTGATTTTATTTCCATATCGACTTAATTTAAATATATTTTTTTAAATTTTATTTTATACGTAATCTTTAGCAACATTTTTATTTTATTGCTACAAGGAATTCATAATAATTTCATTGTTAAATCTAATTATTCAATCATATGGGTTTTTTTCAATGTTAAAATTAATATTCAAGAAAAAAAAAAGGCTAAGAAATAGAATTTTGATTTTAGTTTTGTTTCACAGTATATACATTTTTTTAAATTTGCGAGCGCAGCAGTTTCTAGTAGATTAATTTTATTTAATTCATGTTTTTCAGTTTCATATAATGAAGTGAAATTTTAAATAAATGTAAGCCATTTTAATAATTTGATAGTCAGGAAAATCGATATTCTAGATGAATAAGCTGCTCGCCAAAAGTTAAGAATATTTAATATTTTTTTAAGTGAGCACTTACTATCCAAGAAGTAACTACAAGCTAAATTTTATTGTACTGGATCCAGCAATTTTTGAATTATGTATCTGACAATTACACATACGATATCAAGCCATCTTATAAATAATAAATATATTCGATACACAAATAAACAATACAATTCGAAATAATACAATTTAATATAATTATCAACAAGCAAATATCAACAGTAAACTTTTATCTAGACCTAATTATTCAAAATATTTTGAATTGCGAAATAATACCAATGATTTGATATTAAGAGATCATATAATTTCATTGAAAGTTAGAAACGTAGGCTTTCTATCAGCTGTAAAGGATTAGGAAATCCGTATAAACTTTAGAAATATTGCAGCAAAATAATTGGGATGAATATCTTTAACTTCAATCTTACCTTAAATATCATAACATTAAATTTTAATATTTTAATTTTAATATCTTAAATATCGTCACTCAAAAGTATCTATGATTTGATGAAGTATCTTTGAAGAGATAATATAATTTCAATGAAAGTTAGGACTGTAAACTTTTTATCATTTGTAAATTATTAGGGAATCCAATAAACTCCAGAAATTTTGCAGCTAAGTAGTTGGGATGAATATCTTGACTTTGTTCTTATCTTAAATATGTCATTATTTTAACTTTAATATCTTAAATATCTTAATATTTTGAATTTAATGTCTTAAATATCTTAATATTTTAACTTTAATATATTAAATATCTTGATATTTTAATTTTATTAATGTAAATATCTTAATTATCTACACTTAAAAAGAACCCATGATTTGTTACTAATTTTACTAAAAGTTAGGTAAATCTGACTAAGTTTTACTGATCGTAAACTTTTCATCAGTTGTAAATGATCAAGCAATTCGATAAACTGCAAAAATGTTGCAGCGAAGTAATTGGGATGAATATCTTTATTCCAGTCTTTCCTTATATATCTCAAGAATATCTTAATATTTTAACTTAACTGTCTTGAATATCTTAAATAGCTTAATATTTAATTTTATTAGCTTAATTTAAATGTGTACACTTAAAAGTACCCATGATTTGATATTAATTTAACTGAAAGTTAGGTAAATCTGACTAAGTTTTACTGATCGTAAACATTTCATCAGTTGTAAATGATCAAGCAATTCGATAAACTGCAAAAATGTTGCAGCGAAGTAATTGGGATGAATATCTTTATTCCAGTCTTTCCTTATATATCTCAAGAATATCTTAATATTTTAACTTAACTGTCTTGAATATCTTAAATAGCTTAATATTTAATTTTATTAGCTTAATTTAAATGTGTACACTTAAAAGTACCCATGATTTGATATTAATTTAACTGAAAGTTAGGTAAATCTGACTAAGTTTTACTGATCGTAAACTTTTCATCAGTTGTAAATGATCAAGCAATTCGATAAACTGCAAAAATGTTGCAGCGAAGTAATTGGGATGAATATCTTTATTCCAGTCTTTCCTTATATATCTCAAGAATATCTTAATATTTTAACTTAACTGTCTTGAATATCTTAAATAGCTTAATATTTAATTTTATTAGCTTAATTTAAATGTGTACACTTAAAAGTACCCATGATTTGATATTAATTTAACTGAAAGTTAGGATCGTAAACTTTTTATCAGCTGTAAATGATAAGAAATCCAATACATTTCAGAAATGTTGATGCAAAGTAATTGGAATTTATATCTTAACTCCGGTCTTACCTTAATATTTTAAATTTAATATCTTAAATATCTCAATGTTTTGATTTAAACATCAAAATTTTAATATGTTAAATATATTCACTTAAAAGTACCCATGATTTGATGCTAAGAGATAATGTAATTTCACTCAAAGTTTATTTCGTAAGCTTTTTATCAGTTGTAAATGATTAGGGAATCCAATAAGCTTCAGAAATATTGCAGCGAAGTCATTGGGATGATTATCTTAAATATCTCAATCTTTTAACTTTAATATCTTAATAATTTTGATTTTATGTCTTAAATATCTCACTATTTTAACTTTATTATCTTAAATATCTTAATTTAAATATTTTAAATATCTAAATTTAAAATTACCTATGATTTGATATTAATTTCACTAAAGTTAGGATCGTAAATTTTTTATCAGTTGTAAATGATTAGGGAATCAGATAAACTTCAGAAATGTTGATGCGAAGTAATTGGGATTTATATCTTAACTCCGGTTTTAGCTTAATATTTCAACTTAAGTATCTTCATATTTCAACTTTTATACCTTAAATGTCTTCATATTTTAACTTGAACATCATAATTTTAACATCTTAAATACGTATATTCACTTAAAAGTATCCATGATGTGATACTAAGAGATAATACAATTTCACTGAAAGTTAGGATCATAAACTTTTTATCAGCTGTAAATGATTAGGGAATTCGATAAACTTCAGAAACGTTGCAGCGAAGTAATTGGCTTGAATATCTTAACTACGATCCTTTCATTACGCTTTTACATCGCATTCAATGACTTCCCTTTGTGAATGACAGGAACTTCCCACCTAACTGGTGTGATCCACGAAATCCAAACTGCTCTTGGACAAAGAGAACCGAATTAAAGTCCATTCAGCCAATAATTGGCGGTGATGCCGTGGGAGATTTATGGGTGTCAGTCGGAGACGGAGGACAATGGGGATGAGGAATGACGCCGTTCTTGTTGGCAGGTTGGCTGATTTTTTGCAGTTTTATGACTAAAGTGCTTTTATTTGACAATACTGTACCAAGAACAGGTCAATAAAATTCTAGAAAGATCTGAAAAAGGAACAGCTTCAAAAAAATGCGGCGAATTTTCAAAGCAGGATTTCAGTAATTAGAGCAACTGAAGGAAAAAAAATTAATCGACGTGTGATATGCTCTAATGGTGCACTCTAACCTACTTTCGTAATATTAATATCTACATCTGCACGGTTTTCTTCTCTTTTTTCGAATTTTTTCGTAAAGTTGTTAGTTAAAATGTTCAGATATAAGGGTAAATGTTTTACAGCACAATAAACTTGGCTGCTTTTTGATAATAAATGCGACTTATTGGAGATACTGAAAATATATTTTAATTATAATGTATTTTTATTTAAGTTCTCTTAAAAAGAAAATAACTTCCTTTTTACAAAATTTGGCATTTATTTAATCTTTTTGAGGATAAATGGCAAAACGGATCCACCCCCCCCCCAAATGTAATGCATATAGACAAAATTTTACACATCAAATTTGTGGTTTTCTTCAGTTGACGTGAAAAGCATATGTGACATCTGCTGATGACATATCAACAGCGCAGCACAAAAGTTATTAGAAGTGAAAATGCTAAACACCTTCTACAAAACACAAGAATTGTTTTGTTAAACTTTCCTCAATTCTGAACCATTGCCAAATGACGAAGACAATAATTAAGACGACAATAACTTGAAAATAGCATTCAATCCTCGACACCAGATTGAACGTACACCAAGACTACATACAAAAAGGACATTTTATGGAATGAAATTTTGAACCTAAAACTGTTCAAGTTGCCAAGCCGAGATTTTTTCGCCAAACTTCTTTCGTATTCTACAGAGAAATAATGGTGGTTATCAGAAGATTGTCGTATATCTATTCTAATAATGAGTAAATATTAATCTTAATTAAAACCAAGACGATTCATTCAGATTTCAATTAACAATTTTATAAACATGCATTCACTTTTTCGTGCCAGTATAAGGACTAAGAAAACACATCTTTATATTTTCTCATCCCTAGCTGCTGAATCGCTGGCGCATGCGCAGAGGTACGCGTATATGTGAAGAGTTCGGATTAGCCACTAATCTAAAACTTCCAAGCGAAAATTTCAGCATAAGATTCAAAGACTTTTAAAATTAGAAAAATAATAAATGCTATTTCAGTTAACAACTTTTAAGCACTTTTCTCCAAATGGTAGGCATTCAGTTAGACCGTGTTTATGTGGCATTACATAGTTATATTTACACAGGTTGGAACTGGTGTTCTGAGTAGAAGATAACATCAGTAAGTAGGAGATTTGATCAAAATAATGTCCTGCTTTTTGTTGAAACTTACCGACCAATTTTCAGCGGCAAACTTCAAGCCATGTGCGTCATTTTGTAGTTCTTTATAGCGTCAGGTCATTTTAAATGTAAATAAGTAATAAGTCGTATTCTCTAAATCACAATCTCGGACTTTAGCTTTAAAATGAATTTGACCAGATGAATACACTATTAGCACAAAATATTGTACGATATATCCAATGATGGTGTTCGATGTTCTGAATGCCAGCCAATATCGTGAATATATTGGTGGATATTGTGCGCTAACATAATAACATTGCTTGCTTGAGCCTTTCCAGAGATGATATCCATTAAAACAATAAAAAAGATGATCGGGAAGGACAGATACCTGTTCCAAAGGCAAAAAAGAAGCTCTCGTCTGGGTATTGCTGCAGAAGCTGAAGAACTCTGTGAGCCATGCGAGCATTCCTCTTTTCGATCAGCTCTTGGCGGAAATACTGGTTAATGTTTTTGGACAAAAGCTCGTCTGATGCATCCCCGCTGTCTGACAGCTGAAAAAAATAATATGCTTCAGAGGTGCTTCATATTAGACAGCAAAGGTTTAAAGGTACAATGGTATTAAGTGTGAACTCGTCATTCAAAAGCTTTATCTTCAAGCTTATTTTAAATAAGATACCAAATCTAAATATTGATAATAAAAAAAAAATGAAGAATATTGATAATAAGATACTAAAGAGCACTGATGATAAAAAAAATTGAAAAACTTTGATAATGATAATAATAAAACTGAAGAGCTTTGATAATTTAAAAATTGTGTAAGGTGATTCGGTTTTCAGATTGTCGAGTACCAAAGTAAACTTTTCTTTAAACAGAGCCTTGGTTAGAAAGTTATTAGAGTGTTAAGATATGTTGGATCATGCAATAATACTGTAAAAGAAAATAATCCACTTTTGGGCATGATACGTACCAAAATGTATTTTGATTGAGCAGAATTTTAGTTAGAAAATTGTGCGTCGAAGGATAAGGTTTTACTTGATAATCGAACTCAGTTATACAGTACGAGAAATTACAAGACGCAATGAAATTAATTTTTTATTTTATTAATAAAATTTAACATTACTATAGTATCCAAATCTGTAAATGTTGCTTTCATAAACAATTTCTTTTACATTTAAAGCTTTCTGTTTAAAACTTCAGAAGCCACGATTTTAAATTATCAATAAAAAATGGCACTTAGTTGATTAGTCTGGGAATTATGAAAGTTTTAAACCTTTATTTTATTATTATTAATATATAAAACATAATTTTCAAAGATGTTTTTTTTAATTGTTTCAATTCTTATTACTCTTTGGATTCAAATAAATAATTGATTATTCACCTAATAATGGACTTGCTTTTTGCTCCTATAATTAATTATTTATTAAAGAAGTAATATATAATTATTTTAAGTTGAATGTCTTGAAAAATTCGTATACATTTCTTCGTATACAAAATTCGTATACACTTTTAACAATCAAAATTTAAAAAAAATGTCAAAATAATACATATCTTGAAGGGTGCCTGAGTGGAGACATCCGAGCATAAAGTGTTAATGTTTACTATTCCAGCTCAAAGATTAAATCATTTGCCTTAATTACTTTCTGTGTTCGAAGCACTGATAGAGAAATCATTGAAATTAAATAAAACTTCCAAACTTTAATTAATCTTCATGTTTAAGACCTCTATGAATTCAAATGATATATTTGCGAAATTATGTCTTGTATGCCATTCCGTTTGAGAAAAATTATAACTTGAAAGTGCAGTAAGATAGATAAAGGAAGTTTATCATGAACAGGGAGGCCATAAAAATAACTTTCCCTGTTGTTCGATGGCTTCTACAACTAAAACGAATGAACAAAATGAAACCACATTTTATATACAGACTGTAGAAGGCGCGGGAAGATAAATTACGCAGAAAAAAAAATTAGTACTAAAAGTTGCCGACAGGAGAAGTATTGGCGCTGCTGCCATGTATGAATGAGTAAATTTGGATATCGAGATGGATTATGTAAAATTACTAGTCCGTGCGGGACAGCAGTGCCATACATTCCTTGTACAAAGGAACGAGCAAACGATCTGTTAGCAGTTCGTTTTTGACTATTGATGTGTGCTTAATATGGACCCTACCTTACCTTACCTTAGCATGCTTTACTGGTAAAACTGTTCTACACTAGACAGTGTAATGCCGTGGCTGCTCTTAAGCAAACCTTCATGTCTTGAAATAGAACATAAGATGGGCTATTATGGACATCGAACTGGCAGCTTATGTGCAGCAGTGGAGAGAGCAATATATTGCACGCAGGAAAGGTCAGAACACTGAAATTATTGCAACGGCATCCTGGGAAACATAATATTGATGAACAAAAGATTATTTTCAGTGAATTTCATGAATTTCTTCATAACTGTATTCCTACCCCTCCAGTATTTCGCCTATAGGCAACTTTTGGTACTACTTTTTTTCTGCGGACTTCATTTTCCCATGCCTTCCACAATCTGTGTATGAAATGTGGTTTTATTTCATTCATTCGTTTTAGTTGCAGATGCCTCCAAAGAGGGAAAGTTATTTTACGGCCACCCTGTGTCTTTACATCAATATTGAAAATCGGTATGCAAGAGAATATATAAAGATTAGAAAATGGATTCAGTTTGAATGTTCGACAGACATCGGACCATCTCGGCAGAACACACAAACAAAAACGCAATGACAAATACAAATGGAATTCGGTATTTTTTATAACACCAAAATCGAATATCCTTATGAAATTTTCAACCAAATCTGTCTAATGATTTTTTGAGTATTTAAACCTTACGATGTAAATATATAAGCAAATTAAGGAACGAACAATCTAATTACCATGAAAAGTTTCAGAATCACGTTTGGCATAAACATGTTCCAATTTATAATCAATTAAGTTAGTACTAGATTAAGTTTCACAATTTTATCAAATTTTCCTTAATATATGCAGAGACACATTTCAAGATTATCTCAGTAGCAGCGATATTAACTTTTCGGTTTTAATAAAGGCTTTTAAATAAAGGCAATTTAGCTTTATTTCAAAAGGCAACCGCACGGTTGCAAAAAGTAGCATTGAAAGGAGCAAATCACTGACTTGCACCGCTTTTTAATTTCCAGTTTATTTCATGTATCTCAATCTAAATGATATCCTCTTCTGGTAATGAGTATGTGTCTTTAACCTAATGAACTTTAATGTAACCTTCTGGCCAGATCAAAAGCACTTACGAATCGTTTAAGAAGCATAAAAACTGTTATCAAGAAAATAAGATGATGAAAAAAAATCTACATTAAGGCCAAAGAATTTATCTACTACTTCATGCAAATGCTCCATTTGTGCCTTGAGCTTCTTTTCCCATAATAACCAGTCATCAACGCCATTAGTAAAACATCTGTAATTTGGTGAATGCAATTCACGCACATAAGTTCTTTCAACGTACTTGTAGTACCAATAGTTCAGAAATGACAGCAAGAATGAAGTTCTTACTTTATTATTGATTTAGTAAAGCATAAGCAATTTGTCATGTTCTAAAATTGCAATTCGTGCCTGTGAGTGGGCAAACAATTTTTTGATTTGTCATCAATATTTGCAAGAATAAACAATCAATTTGTCATTGATGAAAGGAATGAGATTTGGGGGAAGTGATGAAATGAATTTGGCAAATGATAAGATGCCAATTCATCCACAAGAGATCTTCCAACATGAATGGATCATCAGAAAAAAATACAGGAATGAAATTCTCACTTTGTCATTGATTTAATGAAATATACACAATTTGGCAAGCGATTCAACTCCAGTTCAAAGAATAAAGATCTTTCAATAATATTTACATTTTCAGCTATAAATGCAGGAATGACTTTTTTACTTTTTTATTCATTTTGTAAAGAAAAAGCAATTTGCCAAGCTCTGAAACTGTAATGGACGCTTGTGAGCGAACAAATCAATTTTTTTCATCAATATTTGCAAGAATAAACAATCACTTTGTCATTCATGAATTGAATTTGGCAAGTGAATAAGATGTCAATTCATCCACAAGAGATCTTTCAACATGAATGGATCATCAAAAAAAAAAAAAAAAAAAAAATACAGGAATGAATTTCTCACTTTGTCATTGATTTAATGAAATATACACAATTTGCCAAGCGATTCAACTCCAGTTCAAGAAATAAAGATCTTTCAATAATATTTACATTTTTCAGCTATAAATGCAGGAATGACTTTTTTACTTTTTTATTGATTTTGTAAAGAAAAAGCAATTTGCCAAGCTCTGAAACTGTAATGGACGCTTGTGAGCGAACAAATCAATTTTTTTCATCAATATTTGCAAGAATAAACAATCACTTTGTCATTCATGAATTGAATTTGGAAAGTGAATAAGATGCCAATTCATCCACAAGAGATCTTTCAACATGAATGGATCATTAAAAAAAAGTACAGGAATGATATTTTCACTTTGTCATTGATTTAATGAAATATATGCAATTTATCAAGGGATTCCCGCTCAAGCATTCCAGATCTTTCAATAATCTTTACATTTTCCAGCTTCAAATACAGGAAGGAAGTTTTCCTTTATTTATTATTTAATAGTTTCCCATCATATATTTAGTATGTTAAAGGCAGGTCTGATAAAATTAAATTATTTTTACACTTTTTAAAAATTTGTTACAGAATTTTTGGATAACATTTTGATATTAGCAATGGTAGATAATCTTAGTCGTATTTAATAATATTATATAATATATTTCTCGTAACACTCCTGAAAGTTTTTTGTCTCTTGAACTAACTGTATAAACAATCAAACACAATTTTGAATTACGATAAAATAGTACGACTAGAAACGACGAGACACTCACATAAGAACACAGAAAAAAAAAAAAAAAAACAGAATGAAAAAGTATCTAATTTGGCGGAAATCAAGGTCAATGAATGAAGAAGAACTCATCTTTCCACACCTCACCTCTTAGAGAGGTAGAATCCTTGAAAAGGAGCAGTTTCGGGATACTAGAAAGTATCCCGAAAGTATCTGCAGTAGTAATCCAAGTAGCTACTTTACAAGTTGGTCAGGAATTACTAACTCAAGAAGGGCTGCGTCTTGCACATGTCCTGATTTCTTATGCGTTATATGCATCCAAAGCGTCATTAGTAGCTAACTTATGTCATCAGTTTTAAATGAATAGTCTTATAGAGGTATTCCAAGTAGTCTATCTCTCAAATTGGCCATTTATTAAACTTTTGATAAAGGCCACGAAAGAACACGTCCTGATTTCTTTGATCAATTATGTGTATTCAAGGGGGAAATTAATAGCTAATTGATTGGGTTAATTGTAAATTATTATCAAACTCGGCAAGGGCCCCGGACGAGCATGTTCTGAAATTTTTTCATTGATTATAAATATCTACAGCGGAATTAGTAATTAATCGTTTGAATATAATGAAAATCTATGAGATTCCAATTGATAACCATTCAGTTTTTTTCCACATGGATATCTTTTATATTATGATCACAGATGCGATTTAAACATATAATCATGAAATAAAAACTTTGGCCAGTTAATAAAACTGCTCGGTTAAATAAAGATAACACTTACGACATCTGGATTGGCAAAAGAGGCAGAACTGAGATTTCGACAATTGTAGTGCCGCACCAAATCTTCTGTGCCGTAGAAGGGGGACGGTCGACCACTTCGGAGCTCTTCTAATCGGGCCAGAGTTTGGTTAAGAGCGAACAATACCTAGAAAAAGACAATGTTACAAACATTATTATTTTATAAATAGAACAAAATGAAATAGATCGATAAAATTATAAACGGCAATAACATGGACAGCCTAGTAATAATTTATACCAACAATTAAGAAACGATTTAAATTCATATATTCCTTTAGGGTAATGCCTATATTTCCTAGTCAGAAATTCGATACTGGAAAAGTTATACAATAATATTGCCATAAAATCAGTGACCGAATGCCTTTTATTTCCATCTCGCTGGCAAAGTATCAACAGAATGGAGATTTCTGATCGGGATTCTGATAAATAAGAAATTGAAGCTCTGAATGCATCTTATATTCAGGTATAAATGACATGAGAGTAGGAAATTGTATCATATTATATCAGAAGAAGTTCTATCTAATAAAGATGAAAAGAAAAACAGCAAAAGGGAACATTGCAAGATTTATGTCAGACACCCTTCGAGGAAATAGGAGATGGGAGCAGATACTAAACACGATCCAGAGTTCTTGAGATGAAATCCCCTGCATCTTCGATGTATCCCGATAAATTGGCCAATGAGAATTTCTAAGAGACCTTTTTGCCAGTTTTTAAATCAATGAAAAAAGCAAAAGATTTGCAAAATTGCTATTTTTGAAATATTTTTGATGTGTTTATTTTTCATAAAATTATTTGCTGCGATTTTTTTTCTTTCTTTTTTCTGAAATTTTATTTTAAAACTAACTTTTACATTCGATGTGGCTCGGGGTAAAAAAGCTTTCAAATTTAAATTTTTTTATAAAATATGAACAATGTATAAAATTCTTTTATCGTCTGAAATGTTTTATAATTCAAATGAGAATTAAACTAGACGATTAAAAACATCTGGATAAATTATTCCAAAATCGTCTGCATTTACTCTAATATATATCATATTTGGAAACAAATCAATAAAAATTGAAGGCACGATAAATGAAAATAATATCATTGAAAAAGTAAAATTTTGAATTTTAAGATAATATAATTTTTTTTTAAATATATACTTTTTGAAGGATAATTGGTTCAAAATTACAGCGAAAAATTGTAAAATTTCGTTTAATTACTAATTATTGATTTAGTAATTTTAATTTCAAATTAATTTAGCATTAAGTTGACAGTATTCTTTTCCTTATCTGAAATTATACATAGATACACAAAATTTCTTTGATTTCGGTGCAGTTATTTACAAGTAGATATATGCACAATTTTATTTACAATAAGACAAAGGATATTCAAGTCAACTATACTTGTTTTGATGTAACGCTTTTAGAAAACAAGCGTTTATTTGAGGAAGTGTTTTTTAAATTAAGTTAAAATGTTTCTTTTCATAAATTCCAGAAAATTAAAAAAAAAAAAGGTTTCTGAGGACTTCCTGTTTTTTTATATACATTCTTTAATATTTTCTAGAACGAATATTTCCAACTTTTAGATTCTTATTATCAATTTTTATGTTTTTAAGATACTTTGAGACTCTTACATCTTTCATTCGTCTTTCTGTATGATTAAGTGCTCAAAACAGGTAAATAAAATTTGCTTATTTTAGATTCATTCTGAGTTCCTCGGAACTGTAATGATAGTTTCTGCAATCTATTTAATCTTTTATTTACTTAAACAAATATTATTTCAGTGCTATTCAAATTGGTACTATTAAAAAGTATTAATACACAGTTACAATTAAAGTGGTGCTACACTACTATTCAAATTTCAGTACTATTTAAAATCATTAAAAAACATGTTAAAAATACATAGGAAGGAAAAAGTTAAAAATATAAAATTAATTCACATTTTACATTATACACTGCATTTTATAATATAACTTCATGAAAATGCATATGTATTTTATTCTTTAATTTATTTAAATTCAGATTGCCCATTATCCAAGTTCCCACTCAGTTATATTTAATTATACGCTTAGCGTTTTTAAAGATTGTAATAACTAAATGAATGTAATGAAATATATAGTGACCTGATCAATTACACTTGACACAATGTTAATAATATCTCATAATTCATAGAATTTGTAGTTATAAAAATTTTATTTATTTGGTAACTAGACTAATTGCATCTTTTTTGATAGACATGTCGCCTCTTTCCTTAGCCCATTCTTGTTATTATAGCCCATTCTTCTCATTAGTAATTCTTGATGGGTTAATTTTCATCCTCATTAGCAATTTCTTCAACAATTATATTGTCATTATCTTCATTGTCAATATCACTCTCATTCATCATTTTTTAAATGTAAACATCTCCTCCTTTCACCTTTCCTCTCACCCCTATTTTGTCGAATTAAACCCATCCTAAAGTATGCACAAAAGCGCGGAGTGTTTTACAATCCGTTGTCAAACAGTATTTTATCACTTCTCTTGATTGTACGATGCTACTTTGTACCCACAGTCTAATTAATTAGTTAGGGAGACATAAAAACAAAAACGTATACTATTTTGCTATGTTGGCGATCCCTGAACGTATAATGGAGACAATTTAAAAAATTTCTAGTAAATACCGAAAAAACGGCATTTAAACTTGTGAATACCGGTATTAAAAAATTGTACAAATGGCTCAAAGTACCGGTATTCGGTATCCCGGTATTGCAATCCCTAGACCCAAGGCAATACTCTAGTCAGATATCCATCCACCAATGGGCAGAGAAAGTTTAAATTTTGTTCTTAAAATCAGCATCGAAAAAAAAAAAAAAAAAATCATGTCAAATTCTTATCAAACAAAGTGCGTTCAACAGTTCGCAGGAATGTTACGCGGAGAGAAGACAGTGATTTATCTTATCATTTTGCTATCTTTCAGTTATCTGTTATCTTTCACGATAGCAATAATTGATGTGAACATTCGTTTTTGAGACAAAGCTATCTTCGGAAAAAAATAAGAACAAGAAATATTTCCGATGCTGCATTTTTACATAACAAATTGTTGCATCCTATCATGTAAAATATTGCAATTGCTATTAGATTTTAGGCGGCAAATGATATTGACTTAGAAGTTTTTGATAGTGAAAACGAAACTCATCCAGTGACAGAAAATGGTATTTGATGTTTGTTTGCATATCTTATTCTCCATAAATTAATTCTGGAATAATGTAGGATTTGAATTTCACGATAATTCTGAACGAAATATGTTTATCTGAAAATACCAGCGGTTGTCTCCTCCAAACTTTCTCGCATATTCTCTAATACACTTATCATGCCAGAAAACGCTAACTTTTGAATATTTAACGTATACGATATATTTTTCGGCATGAATTTAGCATTTTGACTGAATCTATTGTGTCAGCCTTGGCGGTTATTTGACAGTTACTCTCTGGCATGCCGTTAATAGTATTAGAAAATCGAATTTGCGCCTTAGACACCTGTAGTCACAAAATCTCTAATTGTTATATTTAGGCCATTACGTCTTTGAATTATCGCGTTTGCGTGTTTCTGAAAGTGCAGACCGGCAGACAATTAACCCATTGTTTGTTTTGGTTCAAAATTTGATAGGTGTCTAACTGTAGATGTTAAATCTGTATACCGAAACTTATCTATCTAGACCTCTTCATTTTGTAGTTATCGTATTAACGTATATTCGAACAGCCGGACAAAATGTTTCATTTGAATAGATTTTATTCAAAATTTGATAGACATCTGTAAACTTGTTGTAAAAACCGTATGCCAAATTTCAACCATCTAGCTCAAAGCGTTTTTAAAGATCACTATCCCTTTCCAAAACTAGGATAGAATTAAATTGATTAAAATTAATAGATTAATTATCAATTAAACAGAAAATACATCAAATGATTCCATTTTGGAGAACACACATGTGTATGAAATTTCAAACATTTAGGGGAAGAGAAATTAAATCATAATGTGGAACATAGATTATAAAATTCTGTCGTTACAAAGATGAAATAAATCAAATAAAAGTAAATGAAAATGAATATTGGATTTTAATAAAAGCGTTTATATTAAAATCCAGCATGAAATAGTAATAAAGTAACTCTTTTCTTAATGGATGCTCGAATTTTTTTCTAGTGGAAATGTGTTCTTACAACAGCGATTTTATTTATTTATATATTATTATTTTTGGAAAAAGCCGGTTTCTTTAAAAGGAAGAAAAAGTATTCCATATTTGAAGGAAAATCAGTTTTATAATCCGTCAATCAAACAATCGTGATGGAAAATACAGTATTTGAATTCAATCGCAGAATCTGCAGAAGTATTTTTCTTTCTTGGAAAATCCAAATCTTTTAGGAAAACAATGACGAATCTATGCAGACGATAACAAAAATGGGCAACATTCAGATTTACAAATCTAGTTTCTGAAAATACCCTACCCTTCTCCGCCAATAGGAAACGCCATTCGTCACAGCAGGCTTTGTTATAGCATCGAGATTATCTCCCTGCTTCTGGCAACGGGGGTGGTTCGGAAATGACACTTTTCCGGTCGCAGTTCCGGAGGTATCTTCCTGTCAATCACGACTCATCCCCAAAATAAAAGAGACCGGAGATCGAACGTCAGGCTGCCAGGGTGGGCGCCCTGTTTCGTTTGGAAACGCCCAATTAATTACTCCGTGCTCCCTCTTTGTTTGGTGATTCACTTGGCAGAGTAAAGAAGTTCTTGGAAGAATGTGGGCACATCCACCCCGATACCAGGAAGGGAACTTCCTATTGTTTTCTTGGCTTAGTTATTTTGAAAGATCTTGACAGGCTCTGAAACCCGATGAAAAGGGTAATTCTTAGGAATTTCAGCGTAATCTTTTGGAAGTATTAACATTTCAAAAAGCAGATCTTTTCCAGAAGCTCTAAATTTTAAATTTACCGCAAATTTAATTTTATACAGTTAATAATAGTAGGCAAAATGCTACTAGATTATACCAAGACAATCCATTGCACATAGGATATATCTTTACTAAGAAAATGTGAAATCACATTATGGATTGATTGGAATTTAATTACCTTTAGCAAGGAAATTTGAAGAACAGTCAATGTTGATAGTTCATAAAATGCTACAAGAGGCTGCATAAGTGGTCAAGAGCCGATTGCGCGCATCATTAATTTGGGCAATATGAAAACACATTATAGATTTAATGGAATTTAATTGCTGTTAGCAGGCAAAATTAGCGAACAATCAATATTGATAGTTCGCTAATACGTTTAAGCTACTTTTCTATGTCAAATTTGATAGAGGGACGTTAAACGTCCCAGGCGCAATTTTTGTTTGTTGAGTTGCTTTTAGCGAATGGAGGGTAAAATAGATCGCATCATTCCTCGGGAACCACTTATCATTGCTAAGGTATTGTGAGAAAAAAATCTCCGCGATTATCTTTTTCATTAATATCAACATAATATTTACCTAGTATCTATCGTATGGTAGTACGGCCATATAGTACGTATGATAGGTTCACTTGGTATCCATTTACTTGGTATATAGTTGTGTGCCTGTTGTGATTGCTTAAAAGTTTCACGGACATGTAAAAAAGTACACACCAGATAATCATAAAAAATTATTATTTGTTTTTGAAACAAGGTCATAAAAAAATTAATTAAAAATGAAATCTACTATTGCAAATTTCAAGTTATCATGTGAGAACATTATTACTTTTTAAAGTTATTATTTGCCTTAGTTAATTTAAGTCATTAACCAATTTAAACCGGTTTGAAACAATCACCCTATCCTATCTATCTATCCTAAACTATCCCCCTTTCTCTACTTCTCTCTCTCTGTATGTATATGTATAACTTGGAAATCAAGTTATAACTTTAGCTGGCGATAAATCGCCAAATGTGACAATCTTCTGCATTATTTTCTAATAAACCTTTTTTAATTAGTTGAAATTATCCCTGAACCAACAATCTTCATCGATTAAACAAACAATATTTTAACTTGTTTGGATTGTTTTTTAAAAAAAACGTTGCGCGAGTTAGGCAATAGCACTGTGAATTCCAAGGGAAATACTACAACAGCAGACGACAGATAATTCAAAAGCTATACAGTGAAAGCAGACTCCAAAATAAAACAACATTAGCAGACGATAGATAATGGAAAAACTATACTGTGAAAGCAGACTACAAAATAAAACTACATTAGCAGACGATAGATAATGGAAAAACTATACTGTGAAAGCCGACTCCAAAATAAAACTACATTAGCAGACGATAGATAGTTCAAAAGCTAAACAGTGAAAGCCGATCCAAAATAAAACCTCATTAGCAGACGATAGATAATGGAAAAACTATACTGTGAAAGCCGACTCCAAAATAAAACTACATTAGCAGACGATAGATAGTTCAAAAGCTAAACAGTGAAAGCCGATCCAAAATAAAACCTCATTAGCAGACGATAGATAATGGAAAAACTATACTGTGAAAGCAGACTACAGAATAAAACTACATTAGCAGACGAAAGATATTTCAAAAGCCATACTGTGAAAGCCGACTCCAAAATAAAAAAAGGGATAAATCGCCAATTTGTTGCCTATGCATTTTGAGGCTTCAACAATTTGTTGCCTTCAAACAGCTTCAAAAACCTCAAGTCAAAACAATATCATGTTCTCACATGATAAAAAGCAACGTTTGTCTTATTTTCTTTCAAGTTCAGCTATTTGATTATAGGAACGTGTTATTAATATGAACGATCCAAAACCAATAGCGGGTAGTCTGAATATTTGAGATTCAAATTTTAATAATATTTTATGTTTTGTTTTTAAGCAACATAGAATTATTAGGACAGACAATTTAGGTTTGAGCCGTGGGTGGATAGTGATATCAACACTAAAAATCTAAGTCCACACCAAGAGGAAGACATTTGACACCTACGAACGTTGTATAGACCGTATGTAAAGTAATAAGTGAAATCGCGTTTCAAATTGGAATCCTTCACTCCCGATCTTATCACCAAAACTTCGCGGTCTAATTTGTGATTATATCATTATTTTGACTTCTTTTTAACAAAAAGTCACAAATTTTTTGACAAAGTATTAATAACAAATCTGAAATTTTCATTCTCGAGATTTTGACAGTTCTCATTTAAATAAAAAAAAAGAGACGAAATAAAAATAAAAAAAATGAAATTTACTATCTTAAATTTCAAGTTATCATGTGAGAATATTTTTATATTACAATATAAATTTTGATTATAAAGAGCTGGATTTTTAAATTATAATCGGTCATGGAAATGCATTGTTGAATTGAGCCATTGAAATATTTTGAAAATTAACGGAAGTGGTTTTCTCAAAATTTTCTCGCGCACACTCTAATAAAGATGTAATCTCAGAGAACGCCTTGCATGGCATTGGCGTACAATAGCTACGAAATAATACCTTTCGTCATAAATTTAGCATTGTTACTGGATTTATCATGTGGTCCTTGGCAAGTGTTTTTGGAGATAAATTCCTGTATGGATTAAAAGTATTCAAAAATTGAATTTGGGTTTCGGACACGATCTTCCCAATCGATTTAAACAAAAATTTGAGTCAGCACTACATTTGAAGTTAGAAAATTCTACATCAAATTTCAAATATTTAAGTCATTACTTTTTTGAGTTATCGCATTTACATGTTTCTAAAAGTACGTACCGACAGACGGCCAATCCCTTGTTGGATTTGACTCAAAATTTGACAGGCATCTATAATAAGCATGTTAAATCTGTGTACCAAATTTTATCTATCAAGCTCTTTTCATTTTGTAATTATCATGCTAACTTATATTCGAATACCGGGACTGACAGATTTCCTATAAATGAATTTTGCTCAAAATTTGATAGATATCTTACAAATTTGGTTTTACGCCCGTAGACTAAATTTATTCGCCTAGTTCAATGCACTTTTGAGTTATTCTTGTCATAGAAACACAGACGGCATTTTCTAAAAGTGCCTGAATTCAGGGAGATCTAAAACTCGGAGATTCATCGAAATTTCGAGTAAGAATTTTTTAACGATTGTTATACTTTTTCTATACTTCGTATACGAAAAAGTAAAAAGTAGATTGATCGCCATATTGGCGGTCAAAAGTAGATTGACTGACAATATTATGGCCATCGCCAAGTTACGATGGCCATAGATCGACCATCGTTACCTTTCGGCAGTATTGTTTTCAATAAGAGGATTATAAATAAAAATATATGGAGGTAATTCAAAATGTAAACACCTAACACTTCGAAATGGAAATGTTTTCTGAGATTTTACGCTTTCCACAGATTTAAAGACATTACTATAATCGGTAATTTTCGATAACCTACGATCTTAATATTTGTATCTGGCCAATTTATTTCGACATCACCAGTTCATTTCCAATATAACATCACGTTCTCAGACGCAGGACCAGACTTAGCCTAATTGGGGCCCGGGGTATAAGCTTCTCTGCCCCCCTCTGCTTCACTACTTCAGTAATGAAGAACGTTCATTAAAGAAGGAAACGTAAAATAAACTTTCTATTTTATTTGGAGGCCCCCTCTGATGTGGGGGTCTGGGGCACTACCCTGTATGCTCCTGGCTTAGTCAGGCCTTGCTCAGACGATAAAAAAAGAAAAAGTCTGCGAACGCCTGAACTTCTAAACAATTCAAAACTGAACTTCATCCGGAAATACATCACTAAAGCTCAACTCCAGGTTGTTCAAAATCCACCCCAAGCATATAACGAGTTGTTTGGCATCGCTCCGTTAGTCACATTCTCAAGAGGAAAACCATTCTAATTCACCCCCTTCAGTTAATCCATCAGTACCTAGAATCACCAACCTGATAGACGTTCAGCAGGAAGAACAGAGCATCTCTCCACCCACATAAGCAAACACCTATCCCGACAGACGTAGCACCTCCGGAAGTCATCCCAGGAAACCCCTCCCGGGGAGCTCCTGAAGAGCTCCCATGATGGAGACCATCAAATTTGTCATCGTGGCATTCCGGACGAGGTGGGATACGACATGCAGTTCCTGATGACGGTTGAATGTTTCTCGCTGTATACATTTGGCAGCATTCGATGACATGCTCACTTCACTCTGTGTTGCATCAAAAATAGCGACTGGAAGTGATGGCAAGCAACGAGGAGTTGCTTTGGAACGTCGGCTAGTTCAAAGGGTTTGCCGATTTTAATGGGCCTTCTCATCTTGGGTGGTTAATGGAACGATTTCCAGAGCGTACATGAATTCTATTCAGTAGAATTGGCGTGTTTGGGTCATTAAAGTGATTTGCAGTTGTTTATTCACTCTAGTTTAAACAAGTGTAAAATTATCTTTTCAGGCCACTGGAAGAAAAAGAATTCCCGGGCGGCTAATAGGAATATTTGGACGTGGATGATTTTGGCATATTCTTTTGGCTTCATTTAGGAATTAAATGAAAAATGAGACTAAATTGAAGTTCTCTTTTCGTTTTCAACAGAAAGTAAAGACTTTATTCATATGAATTTTAAAATGTCACTTCTTCATAAATTAATTTTATTTTAAATTAGAATTTCTTAAACTAAGCATCATATTAAAAAAAAAAAAAGCTGGACCAAAAATTTGATTTTCTGTTCTACATTCTTCAACATTTGTAAGTAAAGTGAGAAAGAGATTTCACTAAAATGATCTACTAACAGCTATTTTTAACCAAATTTTGTTGTAGATAATATTAAATAATAGTATTTCATCCCTTAGTTACTTTTTATATTTCCGTATTTGAAGTATGCAAAGTATCGTAGTCGTCAAAAAAAAAAAAAAAAAAAAAAAATCGACATTTTATGTATTTGTAAGAAATGCATGCTATTAAGTCTGACGTGCTTTTTGACTAAATGTTTTAAAGAAAGAAAAGCAAATTACAGAATTTGAGCGTTCTTCTGACTATATGCTTTTAATTTGTTCGTAAGAAATGAACATACCAAGATTTAACATTTTTATGAATACATACTTTTAATAAACTCGTAAAAAATACAAGTTCTCACAGTCTAACATTCTTATGGCTACATGCTTTTAATAAGCTAGTAAGAAATGCATACTACCAAAGCCTAACATTCTTAACAAAGCCTATTCCTTATGACTACATGCTTTTAATGTACTCGTAAGAAATGCATACTACCAAGGTCTTACATTCTTATGCCTACATAATTTTAATAAATTCGTAAAAAATGCATATTAATAAGGTCTTACGTTCTTGTGACTACATGCTTTTAATATACTCGTAAAAAATACATACAACCAAAGTCTATCTAAATTCTTAAGATTATATGCTTTGTGTTCGTAAGAAATGCATACCACTAAGGTTTAACATTTTTATGAGTACATACTTTTAATAAACTCGTAAGAAATGCATACTATCAAGGTCTTACGTTCTTATGACTACATGCTTTTAATATACTTGTAAGAAATACATACTATCAAAGTGTAACATTCTTATGACTATATGCTTTTAACGTGTTCGTAAGAAATGCATACTATCGAGGACTTATGTTCCTATGACTACATACTTTTAATAAACTCGTAAGAAATGCTACCTACCAAGGTCTAACATTCTTACGACTACATGCTTTTATGACAATGATAATGTTTATAGACTGTATACTATGTGTTCATTTCGGCATGCGATATATATGATTCAAATATTTTACAACACAAAGCAGACCACCGGAACTTCTTAGGCAGAACTTTCAGAATGTTTTAGGTTCATAAGAAAATATTTATCAAGATTTAAATTTTAAAAAAATTATAGAAATTTTAATATTTTTCTTCAGCAACTTCGGAAAAAATCATCGCACAATCACTGTTTTTACAATACTTCAAAACTCAAAAAATTAACTTTTCATCGATACCAAGATTATTTCTTAGAATTCTTTCCTCTAATTTTAATAATTTAAAAAAAATATCTTTTAAGGATAGTTTACAATAAAATTATTTATTGTGTTTGTACACATTCACATCGCGACGATATAAAATACTTTGACTGTGTTCACGTTATCGTTGCCATAGGTGAAAATGAATATTTTAAGATAATATAAAGAGAGATTAATCAAAACCACTTTCAATGCTACGATGTTTCGACATTGTAATCGTTTTTAATTTTTTACTATCGCTTATACAAAGTATATAAAAAGTGCTGTAATCGTGAAAAAAAAAAAAAAATTCGATATTTTGACGAATCTCTGTTTTAGATATCCTGATTTCGAAAAACACATTTTTGGAAAATATCCGTCTATCTGTCTGCAACAAAGATAGCTCAAACGCTTTGAGATAAGCTGAAATTTCGTATACGGTCTTTACACCACATTTGTAGATTTCTGTCAAATATTGAGTAAAATCTGTTCAGAGGTAGTCTGTCTGTCCGGCTGTTCGAATATAAAATACAGTAAACTCCCGATTATCCGCGCCTGCCGCACTAAGTTTTTTTTTTTTTTTTTTTTTTTTTTTGCGTCCAAGCAAAGAGAAAATGCTTCCAAAGCAAGAAGCAAACACAAATGACTGATTTCTTCAAAAAGGTGTAGTTTTACAGTTATGCTTTTGTAATTACATAATACATTACAGTATTAAAACAGTACATATGTATTCATTTTTCTGTGTATCCTTGACGCCTCTCGTAAGTACAAAGCACTTTTCTGTTTTCATTAACAAAATGCATTTTAGGTTAGTTTTGAGTGATATACTAAAATATTAAGCGTTAGTGAAACATTTCCTGCTGTTTATTTTACGTTTTATTGTACATAAAACGATTTTTCAAAGTTGAAATGACTGTTTTCTCTTTTGCTATACCCGTTTTTAGCTTTTTTCGGATTATCCGCGATTTTTGTTATCCGCGGCGGCCGCGCCACCCAATTCCGCGGATAATCGGGAGTGTACTGTAACATAATAACTACAAAACAAAGAGAACCAGTAAATAAAATTCAGTACACAGATATAACATCTATAGTAGAGACACATATCAAATTTTGAACCAAATCCAACAAGAGATTGACCATCTGACGATCACTGTTTTCAGAAACACGTAACATGATAAATCAGAAACGTAATGGTTTAAATATATAAAATATTGTATGTGAATTTTGTGATGTCAAGTACAGTTTTGTGTCTAATTTTTGCTCTAATCGGTTGGGAAAAACGTGCCTAAAACACAAATTCGATTTTTGAGTTTTTTTTTTTAACCGCATGCCAGAAATTAATCGCATGAAATTTCGTCAAGGATCACGTGATAGATCCAGAAAAATGATAAATTCACGCCAAAGGTTCATATTTAGTAACTATTGTACGCCAATGCCATGCAGGACGTTCTCTGGGATAACATCTTTATTAAACCACGTTTCTACGACCCGTGATTCTTCAGACGGAGTGCGCTCCCCCCCCCTTTGATCCTCTCTTGGGGTTTTCTGGGGTGCTTTGATGTTTGTCCAGTTTACCGACAATCTATCGGTAAATTGAACAGGCATCAAAGAACCAAAGAAAATAGCAAAAGAGGGTCAAGGGGGGGGGAAGCGTGCCTCGTCTATAAGGCGACAGGTTGTTGGAACACATCTTTAGAGAGCATGCTAGAAAGATTTTTGGGAGACCACTCCCCTTTGTTTTTATTGATATCTGAATCGGGATGCTTGAATTCTAATTAATCGAAAATCTTCCTAGAATAAACTATAGCTCAGTATATGACAAACATCATTAACATACTAAGATTTGACTTGCAAATATATTGCAATCTCCGAGTAGTTCTTGCGCAAACATACCAAGAAGTTAATCAAGCGAACAAAGTAAATCGGAAAAAAATTAATAACTCCAATGTTTGTCTTAATTTTTTTCGCTCCCCCACTAACGTCATCATCTGTAACTAATGATACATCGGAGTTGTTAATAAAGACACCAAATTTCGCCCACACCTCCATAAATTTTCGAACAGTCTTGTTCTATTTTTTTTTAATTTTCTGCAATGAGTGACATTTTGTAGTTCGTTTTCCTCACGGGACTCGACACTGACACGGGTTCTCTGCTGTCTTCAGCTGTTCCTTTTTTATTTTCGTTTGTGGGCGAGGGATATTTGTGGAATCTTAGCGTAAGAAGATACTTTAGGGCGTGATCTTTTCAGACATGGAAGTGGCAAGTTAAACAAATGGTTTTGGATTAAATCAACACAGAAGTTTAGTTTATTCAGTTCCATTTTGGCATCAACCTCAAGGACTGAAGATTATCGTTAATGGCAATTCAATTTGATTAT